>NC_044582.1:17195822-17500490 GCF_901933205.1 Camarhynchus parvulus | reverse complement strand
ATAAAGCAGGGATTTATTCAAAGCATCTCCTGCATGGATCCACCTTGGGCAGCACAAGAGCCCAGCCAGGGCTGCACCCAAGATGAACCAAAATGGCCCCAAAATGCACGGCCGGGCACGGGGTCTGTCCCTGGGATCAGTTCTGCTCCATTTGCACCTTGCAGTTCATTGTCCCATTCCAGCTTTAGCCCCGGCAGTCCCACCCTGCTTGTTTTTCTCTCTCCAGCCCACGGTGTTTGTGCTCCTGGGCTGAGATTTGGGTCATTTGTCCTTGGTGCCCAGCTGGAGCAGGAATTGTTTTGTCTCCCTGCTCTGTGCACAGAGCTCACCATGCCCTGATATGAAGCCCAGACCCACACACTAAAGCAGCACAGAATGTGAAAAATATAAAAGCCCAAACCTGAGGCATCACCAGAGGTAGCCCTAGAAGGGGAAATGCAGCAAGGGAATCAGGAATTTGGCACAACACATTAAAAACATCCCCAGACTGAGGGAAGGGTGGGTTTAGAGCCAGCCATCAGCAAACACTGAACGCTGATCACACTCATGCTGCTCTCTGACCCACAAATGTCTCTTTCCTGGGCAATTTTGGGTTCAATTTCATCTTTAGAAGTTGACTGAAATGCAGACAAATTGCTGTGGATGTGGCCTGGAGAGGGGAAAGATCCCTGTTCCCTTTTCCGCTGTGTCTGAGCAGGACCTGACCCATCAGAGCAGCACCACGGGTCAGGCTGGGGTGTAAAGCACAAACCTGCTCAGCAGTGCTGGAGCTGGAAATCCTCGCTCCCCACATCCCACTGGGTGTCCTGAGCCCTGATTTATCCTCTCCCCCTGACTTTTACCCTTTCCCTGGCCTCAGGACTCACACCTTTGCTGTGACACCCTCGAGCAGTGAGCGCTGCTTGCTCTGACCAGGCTGTGAACTGTGAACAGACCCTGCTAAGGCAACAAAAGGATGTTGGGTGCTCCTGTTCATCCCTCAGCTCCCAGGGTATGGATTCTGTGCTTCCCACAGGTTCAGGGCTCTCCCCCTGTCCCAGACACAACTGCTGTGCTGGCTCCTCGAGGGCAAACCCAGGAGCTGTGCCTTGTTGAGCTGGCCCCAGAGCAAACCTGTTGCCCAGCCCAGCTCAGGTGGAGCCCATATGGCATCAGCAGCTCCTTTGGGGCAGCTCCAGCACGGGCTGAGCTCCAGCAGCCAGCCAGCTGGGAATTTAGATGTCAAAGAGAAGATGAAAGACGTCTGTTTCTCCCTCTTAGAGATGTCTGTCCCTTCCCCGTGGCTTCAAGGACTCAGTCCTTGTGTGCCCAGCAGCACATTCCTGGCGGAGCCTCAGCAGTTAATGGATTTCCCCTTGCTAAGCAGAGGGAAAACACAGGAAAACAACCCAAAGAAACAAAAGCTTATCCTATTAGCTACTTGTCAATTATCCTTGATGGTGATTGTGCCAGTGGCCAGGGGGAGATGCTGGCAGGTGTAATTACTGGCTCCTTTTTGCAGGGTTATAACCTCTGACTTGCAGGGCCTGTCTTCAGGTACAGAAGAAAGAGAAATCACTGAATAAATTATGATGAGCATCTGCCCTGCATAAATAAGGATGATTTCAACTGAAACTGGATAATTTTAATTGCAAAAGCATTTTACTCTCAGTCCTTCACCCCTTATGCTTGGTGATGTGAGAAAATATCCTCACAAAGAGTGGGCTCATGGTAAAAAATACAGGCACCAGGACAGAAGGAAAGGGAAAATATTTATGTAGAAAAATATTGCCTGTCTGGTTGACAAGAATCTACTTGTGCTTATTACAAAAAAGCTACAACGCATTTTCAAACTGACAATCCATTACTAGAAATCCATCTTTTGCTTAGGATGATAAAGCAAGATTGAATTATAGATTTCACAGCAGCAATTCTGACATTCTGCATTTCAGCTCACACCTTCTGCTTTCCCAAAGCTTTTTAATCCCTTCATTTGAAATAAATTGTCATGCTCAAAAAATTGCCTCAATTCGTGAACATTTTCATTACAGGAAATGTAGGAACACAATCCCCAAAATTCCTCACAGACCTTGTTAAAAAAAAGCTTTCTCATCAAAACCTAATTTTTAGCATTTATTCAGCTTTTTATGTTTAATTTTATTTGTGAACAAGCACTTTCCCCGAGTGCATGGCTGCTTTTCCTATTTGATTCAGATTTGCAGAGAGGACTCAGATGTAGTTCCATGTTGGGCAGGATTCTGATTTCAGAGCACTGCCATTCATACATGAATATTTAGTCACACATGAAATCCATCTAATCCATGGATCACACTGCCAGTGAATAGGGCAAGTTTGTTATCCACGTTCTTCCACTAAATTAAACCTCTCTGTCTTGTGTGAAGCCATTGAACATTGACATTTCCCTTCACTGTACCTTGCTCAGTGCTGTGCCCCAGAGCTCAGCAGCTGGAATATGAGACCAGCTCCCCAAACTGGTGTTATCCCATCTCTGCTCAGGTCACTTTGATAATTCAGTGACAAATAAATCAATTAAAGCAGCCAAACCTCGTGTCCCTCCTCCTAAAGACCCATCCCCAGCGTGCAAACTGATGTGTGTGGGGGAGAGGGTCGCAGACATCTTTTATGGAAAATCTCTTCCTTAAGATTTTTCCTCCTGAGAAGCTGAGAGGCCTCAGGAACAAAATGTAAACAATGGTTATCTGCTGCTGTGGAATGCAACAGGTGCATCTGTGATTGGTCTCATGTGGTTGTTTCTAATTAATGGCCAATCACAGCCCAGTTGGCTCGGACAGAGAGTCCGAGATAGAGCCTTTGTTATCATTCCTTCCTATTCTATTCTTAGCTAGCCTTCTGATGAAATCCTTTCTTCTATTCTTTTAGTATAGTTTTAATATAATATATATAATAAAATAATAAATCAAGCCTTCTGAAACATGGAGTCAGATCCTCGTCTCTTCCCTCATCCTAAGACCCCTGTGAACACCATCACAGGAGAGGCAAAGGCTTCCCGACTCAGCCCTGAAATCTGAACAAAAGTTCAACATTCCAGCTCCACCAAATGCTAACGAGGCCGGGGTTTTTGTCAGAGCAGCAATGAGGCAGCCAGGCTATTTGCAGGCACTGATGCGTTCAGCTGCTCATTGTCAGCGCACGGAGGGCACCTCAAATGAACCACCCCCCCTTCCCGGCAGGGCTCACAGGGAGAACAAGAACTTCATCTCCCAAAATCTTCTCCTCAGCCAGGCTCCTTCAGAAATTATTAGGGGAAAGGAGGAGAGAGGAAACTCGAGGATTTCAGTGGGTTTTGATTTTTTATCACTCAAAGCTGCCATCACTCTGCTCTCACCTGTTCTCAGTGCTCCTGCCCAGGCTATGTCCCTTTTCCAGCCCAGGGGAGAAGGGTCCTGTGTGAGTGAGAAGCTATTATTCCTATGATCAACATATTTTTTACAGGATTTCACACAAATATTCCATATCTCAGACTTCTGCCTCCCTCTTCCTCTTGTCTGCTCACACAGGGGCAGAGGTCGTGTGCCATCATTTCCACAGGTGTTATTCTGTGTGCTAGAAAACCTCTGCTTCAGCCCTCTACAGAAATATTTAAGTGCCACAATTCAAGGATTCATTAAGGATTTTAGCCTAAACAACCAGCCGAAATAAAGGCCACAGTTTCATTTGCAGAGTGTAAAAATAAGTGTAAGAATAAGCCCAGCCACATCCATTTGCTGTGTGAGGCAATAACTCTCTCAGTGGACGCTCTGTGTGAGTGCAGGAGAACACCTGGCCCATCCCTTGGAAGCCAACACGACCATCTGCAGGACATGATCAAATATTAAAAAGTAAAACAGCCCCCAGGGAAAAGCCATGCATCACCAGAAAGAGCCACAGAGCTGCTTCAGGTTAAACCCCATGAAAATAAAACAGCGTTGGTGTCCCTGGGCATGGCAATTTCCTTCACTGCTTGCCTGGGAGGATTCCTGCTTTGTGTCCAGAGCAGGGGGATGGAAACAGACCCCAGAGGCAGCACAAACACCTGGGAGTGATGCTGAGCTCAGCCTGGAGTGGGAACAGGAGCTGAGCTCAGGTGATGTGGAGCTGAGCTGCACCAGGGGGACAATGCCAATTCCACCCACGTCCTCAGCTAATGGCACACAGAGTTTCTGGAGGCATGGAACAGAAGGCTGAGGCCTTGGGGATCCATAACAAATATTTATCCTGAGAGCAAATGCCCAAACCCAAATCCAAATTGGTGCAATCTGGACCTGCAGAGTTTAGAAGCTTCAGCTGCAGAAACAGCAAGGACAGGAAGGGGCACTTCAGCCAGGCCCAGTGGGGCTCAAGAACCCCATGGATCCACCCCAAAACTGGCCAGGGCTGTCACACCTATTTCATCTTTACAACATTCCATACCCTGTAGCCTGTAGTCCCATTCAGCCTGCAGGTTTTTGGTTTTGGGGGTTTTTTTTTTTTGTTTGTTTGTTTTGTTTTTGTTGTTGTTTTTTTTTTTTCAATTTAAGAGAATGTGGCTAAACTCCATCACCCTGAAAATGGTAGAAATATAATTTTCTTTGTCAAATTTTCCTTCTTTTCTAACTGGAGCCACACTCAGTATCTGCCTCATGGCTCCATTGTGAGCACACGCACAAATCACACAAATACCCTCAGCTCCTCTTTAAAAGGTATTGCAAACACTGTTTAAAGGAAAAAAAATCTATAAGAATTGTGACTTATTTTTTGGGCAGTTTTAATAACAGCTTGGTTGCTTTTAATCCCCATCCCTGGGAATGTCCAAGGCCAGGTTGGACAGAGCTTGGAGTGACCTGGGATAGTGGAAGGTGTCCAGGCCATGGCAGGGGGGTTGGATGAAAAGATCCTTTCTAACCCAAACCAATCAATGATTCTATGATTTATCAAAACAGAACCACAAATAATAATGAGAGATTGCAGCAATTTCACTTCTCCTTTGATAAAAGTCACATGTGCCTTACTGGGGAGAAAAACCCTAGAAAAAATCACCTCTCTCCATGTTCAATAGATTTCCAAAGTTTTTGAAAATTGAAGTGGAATGTATTTTACCCCAAAATGGAACTTTATCATAAAGGACCCAAACTCTGACTTAAAGTTTCCTTTCGTAAAAAGCCCACTAAAGATTAGTGGAGGGAGGTTACATTTGTATTAAAAAGAGGATTTTTAATAGGCAGCAAAATGAAATAAAGAGTAGGCACCAGTTTTACCTCCTGATCATTCAAATGGAGTGAAAGATCTTATGCTGCTGCTGTAGATGGAGTTGGTTTCAATCCTAAGCAACCGGATTTTATTTCTAAGGTATTTTTCCTCCACTGGCCATCCTGCCCTACACCTTTGGGAGACACTTCCAGGCAGCAGCACTCCCTTTAACATCAGATTTTGCTCTTCTCATTGAAGTATCACAATTACAAGCCCTAAACCCTGGATTTCCATGCAGGCTGCTTTAGCAGCCTCTGTTCTTTGAAAATCCCAAATTCCATCACCAAAGAGACCCTGGCAATGACATGATATTACACAGCATGAAATCGCTCCCACACCTCATCTTCCGAGGGTCTGACACGACAAAAAGAATCACAAAATCTACACGCTCATCATATCTTGATTTTTTTCCAATTTCCAAGCCTGAACAAGACACGAGGCTGTTTTCTGAGCCCTGCATGCATTAGCATCATTCAGCACAGGGAGCAATTTTCTGTTTGAAAGGAAACCACACTGGGATTCCAAATTAATATTAAAACCAACTCTCACACTCTTGTTGTCTCCCCAAAGAAGCAGAGTTCTGAGCTGGGAAAGGAAAGGAGGTGGGTTCAGCAGATGCAGACATTTCCCTGAATATTGCTTTCAGAAAAGCAGAATAACAACAAAGCCCTGAGGTATTATCTGCTTTCTACCTGAAAGAACAGGAGAGTGGCTCGATCTGCATTCTCCTCACAGTATTTTCTTCTCATTTCCAGTGACACAAGACCATCACAACAGGACTCACAGGTGACACTGTCAGAGCTGCAGACCTGGCTCTACAGGTGACCCAGAGAGGGTGCAGTTATTATTTGTCTAATAAAAAATACAGAGAGAAGGAAAATTTAGTCATGGAAAAGCAAACCAGGAAAAAGCAAAAGCAGATTTCACCTCCTTCAGCACACACAGCCAGGATGTAAACTCAGTATCTGCGCTTCAGCCCAACCAGAGCAGGGATTTCAGGAGGAATAAAGGCCAGAAAAACACCCACTGGTCCCAGGGTGGTGTGGTCAGGTGCCTGTCCGTGTGCCTTTGGTCCAGCTGGATCCTTCTCTCTTGAATCACCCAGGAACTCCAGCCCTGGTGGAGCCAGCAACCCCCAGGCTGAGTTTAGGAGAGGTTCATCCTCCCCAGGCTGAGTTTAGGAGAGGTTTATCTTCCCCAGGCTGAGTTTAAGACAGGTTTGTCCTCCCCAGGCTGAGTTTAGGAGAGGTTTATCTTCCCCAGGCTGACTTTAGGAGAGGTTCATCCTTCCCAGGCTGAGTTTAGGACAGGTTCATCCTCCCCAGGCTGAGTTTAGGACAGGTTTGTCCTCCCCAGACAAGAAATACAGCTCTCCACCATCACCAGGACACACGAGAAGCAGAGTCTGTAGAAGAAGTTAAACCCTGTCAAGTTTCATACGCAAATTTTTTACCCAAAAAAGACCTCAAAACCAGCCTGAAAAGGGCCAGACCTTCATCTCCTCCTCATCACCATCAGGATGAGGAGCTCAGGTGATGCTGGGACAGCTCAGAATCAGCTGTGACACTTCGAGCAGCTGCTGATATGAAATGCAATTCCCTGAGACGATCCTCAGAGCCAAACAACCACGGTGCCAAGATTGCAAGGAAGGAAATTTCAGCTCTTCAAGTGAAAATGACTGATGGAAGGAAAGCTGAGGCAAATGGATCACAGGTCGCTTATTTTCAATTCTTTGAGCCTGTTAACTCTGAGCCAAAACTCATAACAGGATGTATTTGACATGGATTTTCATGGAAGAATGCAATATCCACAGAAATTGTACTGGGAAATAGTTTTGAAAGTTATTCTTAAATTTTCTTTTGTATTATTGCCATCCACACCAAGCAGATAAATAAACCAATAGTGTAAATAATAAAAATAACCCACTGAAAATAAAATACTACAGGCAGCTTGTTGCTTGGTTACAATTTTATGGTGCACACACCCATGGCTAGCAGTGATATTGTCTGATCCGGCTCTTGGGAGAATATCTGAATCCCAGTAATTCCCCAATAAGTCCAGCCCACGCCAGCCTGCTGTGAAGCCTGTGCAATGCAGAAGCAGCCATGTGATGTATGCCAGGCTGGAGCCTTGAATCCCCAGTAAATACATCATTTTGCTGGGCTGATAAATAAACTGTGTCCCTCCCAGCCTGGAGGGGGGTGATGGCAGCGAGGGCAGGGCCAAGGACGCTCCCGGCCCCTCAGCCCTTCCCCAACAGCTGCATTTGTGGTTTAAAACATCCCAGGTGCTGCCCTGGCACCTTTCTTTTGCAGAGGCACAAAGGAATAACTGGTATTTAACGAACAATAGCGTAAGAGAGCAGAAATTCCATCGGCAGATTGCAGCTCCAGCCTTTAATCTTCATTAAGGATTCCAACGCAAGCATCTAAGGCAAGATTCAAGTGGGATGATGAAATTCCTTTTGTTTAACGGATAACAATCAAGGAACACATAATCCCTTATCGCAGCGATTCTGCAACTCCTCTGTCCCTTTTATGTGCATTATACACCCTAATGGGTTTTACAGCAATTTAGGCCACAAGACAAAGCAGCTGGCAAAGACTAATTTACAGCAACGTTGCTCTAAGAGTAACAAATCCCACCCACAACACTGAAATATTGGGTGCTGCAGGCATTTCATCTCCCAGCCCTGTAAATACTCCTCAAAAAGAGAATTTCTAGACAACAGTGCTGCTACATCCCCTTTTAATTGTTATCTTTTTGAACAGCAGGCTGATTTCCTTTCACTCATTAATAAGATTATCTCCCATTAATAGAGATATTGCCCATGCCCTTCCTCGATGTCCTTGCAGGATCTCAATGCCACACAAAGTGGTCACCCCCTTAAATGGGATTAATGAGATTTTGAATTAAGAGCGATTTCAAAGGTAAATAAATATCATAAACAATGCAGAATACAGAATATAATACAGAATAAGCCACTGAGAAGGCAAATACAAACAGCTTATAGGTTTCAGGGAGGAAATGTAGAGGAAAATCATGATCTCTGTGTGTGGGCAGGCAAGGCAAGTGAGGAAATGATGAATTTATGGAAAAATGGGATCAGTGCTCCCTTTTCCCTTTAATATGAGGCTGAGCTGTGTTTGTTTTAGGAGATCTCTGCTGACCACAGCTCTGTTCTGTCAATAAAACCCTGCAAACACAGGCACAAGCAGTGCCTCCCACCACAGCATTATGCAGATCCCCTTGAATTTAAAGGATGCCTTTCCAGTCTTTCCTGAGCTATCTTCAGGAGCACTGTTAAGTTCTCCAGCACTGCAAGTGGTTTAGAAACCTTGCTGATGTCTACACTCAGCCATTAATTTCACCTCACAGGCTCTCACTGCTCCTGGAAGCTTTTTGAGCAAATCCTTGCTGGAGCAAAGCAGATCTTGTGGGAGGTGGAATAAATTTCTCTAAGAAAAGTGCTGTGGAGAGAAAATCCCCCAAAAACATTCAGCAGCTGAAATGGTTAATTGCCTGCTGAGACTATGACTCCTTTTTTTCCCCCTGACAAGCATCTCACAGTAACTTTTGAAGGAGCTGATTATCCACATTTGGGTTCTCACAGGGAAAGGCAGAGACTCATTGGGTGAATTGTTAATATTCTCTTTGCACCTGCAGTCTCCTACTGACAGACAAATTTTCCAAGCACTTCACCATTCTCTGAGTCTTCTCTGTACTCCCTGAAATTTCTAAATTGCATAAATTGTGTGAATACTACCTTGCTCATAAATCCTGGGATGTGCGTGACCTTTTGGTCACTCACTTTCATGGGAGTTATTTTTCCACTGATTATTAAACAGCAGTTTTCACCTCATTTTGTGACTATTCTGCAGGTCTTAACCAACTGAGTATTACTCACATTGATCTAAAAAGACCTGACAGGAAATGAAAATGAAAATTCAAAGCACTGTTTAAAGGATATTAAATTTCCTGAGTGCATCCAGATGTTGCCCTTGTCTCTTGATTGAGAACCACCTAAATCTGAAGAGGCCAATCCAAAAGCAGGAATGCCAAATGAAAGGAAGAGCTCAGGTCTTCCTGCATGGTTCAGGGACAGACACTAAGAAAAGTGTGTATCCCACAGATTCCATCATTTTATCCAAGCCTTATTTCACAAGGATGCTGTGATTTTCTCCTCTTGCACTGACTAAAACATCCCAATTTTATTTTTATTATTTTTTGCATTATCATTTTGCCCTGCTGAAAAAGCATTATCTGGGAGAAATCTCTGCAAAGAGAGATCACTCTACTGGAATTGTGTCTGTGATTGTACCAGAACTTCTCTCTCTGCCTTCAAAGGATTTAGCAAGGTGAAGGTTGAACAAAATTACAATTTTTATATATATATATATAAAAATTAAATATATAAATATATAAATATAATTATAAATATATATAAATTAAATATATAATACATTTATAAAAATACATATAAATATGAAAGATATAAATATCATATATATAAATATATAAAAAGATAGAATTTTTATATAAATATATTGAATATATTATTTTTATATTTGATTATAATTTTATTTCTTTATATATTTATATATAAGGGTATATAATTAAATTATAGGGTTTTTTTGCCAGGAGAGCTGAGGACTGAAGTGGGGATTGCAGGGTTTGCCATCGCATCAGCAGGAGCAGGAACTGGGATCTCATTCCCTTTGATCCCCCTGGATCCAGCACCCAAACCACGACTCTGCTGGGCCAGACTTCATCACTCTGCATCATTTTCAGTGTGGCTGCTGGCAGAGCTTTCAGGGCTAATTTCAGTTAGAGTTTCATTCTTATTTCTTTAATGGCTCTGTGACCAAGCAGGCTCCCCCCTCTCTGCTCTATAGATTTATGTTGTGTGGAGCTACATCTGTTTCAGTGCCTTAAACTGCTCCAATCTGAGCCCTATTGACATTTTCATTATGAGTGAGTTGACAGTACATGGCTGTATTAAGGGATTTCCAACCCTGGCAGGGAGGGGTGTCATCTCTCTTTGCAGAGATTTCTCCCAGATAATGCTTTTCAGCAGGGCAAAATGATAATACAAATTAAAAAAAAAATAGAATTGGGATGTTTTAGTCAATGTAAGAGGAGAAAAATCACAGCATCCTTGTGAAAGAAGTGCTGGCTGCAGAGCAAGGTACGTGGCATTAATATATATCAGTATCTATATTCCAGAAGGAGAGAGCCAAAGACTATAATTAGCTGTGAAGCTAAAGTATGAGCAGCATAATAATAACTATTAGTCTAAAAAGGAATATAATGAATAAAAGCTCAATTCACAAAGGAACACAGTGTTAATATTGAAATTTGGACATGGGGAAATGGTAAGCTGTAAAAGAGGAGCATTTAATGACACTTTGTGTCTGGGCAATTTATTCAGGATAGATTAAAAAAAGGGAACAATTATCATTTACAAGAACAAGGAGTGTTTTAAACATGTTTGGTCATCGTCTACCAAATCAATCATTGCCTTTGATGTTTCTCCAGTATGCACAACCTGTGCTGCACAAACACACACACAAAATACATCTACAAACACATTAAATCTGCCATTTTCCCACAACAGTTAAAAATTAGTGGAGAAAAATGGTGGAACAGAGAAAAACCAAACTTCACAGGAGATCCCCCTGGTTGTTCTCTAGATCTGACCTTGAAGGCTCCTCAGATGATTGTCAGTAAGTGCCTCCTCCTGTTATTGACCAATTATTTACACATTTCTATTCAAACCTAAGGCTTGAGAAAAGGGGGAAAGGGAGGGAAGATAATGCGGCTTTTAAAGCTCCCTCTTGTTCTGGATGCAGACAATACAAGTTGGTTAAACAACACAAACTAAAAAAAGACAAGGATTGTTGCCTGTGCTGATGTTCCCTCAGTGATCCCAGGTTTGTTAGGAGAAGGCAAGATCAAAGAATGGGATTTCTCAGTCCAAGCCAACATCCCAAAGGTATCAGATTATGTTGTAACATTTTCAGTGAAAACAGTTGTTTTCTATAAGGTTTGTAGTGATGCCTCAGGTTTGAGCTTTTCTATTTTTCACATTCTGTGCTGCTTTAGTGTGTAGGTCTGAGCTCCATATCAGGGCATGCTGAGCTCTGTGCACAGAGCAGGGAGACAAAACAATTCCTGCTCCAGCTGGGCACCAAGGACAAATGACCCAAATCTCAGCCCAGGAGCACAAACACCGTGGGCTGGAGAGAGAAAAACAAGCAGGGTGGGACTGCAGGGGCTAAAGCTGGAATGGGACAATGAACTGCAAGGTGCAAATGGAGCAGAACTGATCCCAGGGACAGACCCCGTGCCCGGCCGTGCATTTTGGGGCCATTTTGGTTCATCTTGGGTGCAGCCCTGGCTGGGCTCTTGTGCTGCCCAAGGTGGATCCATGCAGGAGATCCTTTTAATCAATCCCTGCTTTATTCTGTGACTCTGCCCAGCCTCTGTTCTGGGTCAGCCTGCACAGGGCATCAGCAGCAAAATCAGTTGATCCTTCTTAATACAACAAAACTTTTCCCAAGAATTCAATTCCTTCCTGCTGATTTTGCAATGGGATTGAAAGGGGAGAGATTCAGACAGAAAGGGAATTACTCCAACCCTGAGCTGACAAACCAGTCACATTCCTGTCCTGTGGCTCCATCACCTCTCCTTTGATTCCACCAGTGCCTCACTGTTGAACACATTAAAACATTTCTGGCCCTGCACTAAAAGCTGCCACGCTCTTGACCTGGCCCACATATCTGTTCTTCTTCCTCCCTTCAACTTTTCCCATTCTTTTCCCTGCTTCTGCTTTAATATTTACACAAATTTCTCTGTGTCATGTAGTATATGTTATTTTCTTTCCTCTTGTCACCTGCACCTGAAATAATCTGGTTTTATTGTTTCTCCCAATTATGCTATCTCACCAGACAAATATCTCCTTCTAAAATATGAAATAAATAAAACAAATAAAACAATCTCTTTCATAAATAGATGCTCCTCACTAGTGATAACAGTGAGCTTTTATGATTTACATGGCAGCTTGCTAGAAACTTTATGGTTAATTTTTCTCTCACATTTTACATGGAATATATGTCATCAATACTTACAAAAATGGCTCAAACATAATCCATGCAGGAAGGTTGTAGAATTGTAGCACCCCAGAATGGTTTGAGTTGGAAGGGACCTTTAGGGTGATCTAATTCCACCCCATGGGCAGGGACACCTTCCAGCATCCCAGGGTGTTCCAAACCCTGGCTTTGGGCACTTCCAGGGATCCAGGGCCTGCCACTCTCCCAGGAACAATTTCTTGCTAATTTAAACCTGCAAGTTTTCACTTTCCTGCAAACCAAGAGAGCTTTTCTAAAGGTGCTGATGTTGTCGTTTCCATCAGGTTGAAAACAAGTGTAAATTTCTGGCTGTTCATTCAAATAAGTCACTTTAAACCCAGAGTCAGAGGAGTTCCACACCCATCCAGGCTGTGTGACCCACACTGACCCTACAAAAGCAATTTTGTGGAGCCTGTACAAATGGAGAGGGTGGAATTACAGGGAGCAAGGATCACCTGTTTCCCATACAACATTCTGCCAACACTTCAATAACACAGAATGCAACAGCACTGGCTGATCAAATCTGGTTTTATACCAGAAAAGAGCCCAGAAACTTCAGATTTTCTCCCAAAGGTTGTGTCAGTTGAGGATAAGACTTACACATATAACACAAAACAACAAAATTAATTTGGATTTACAGCATATTTGGAGAGTTTCTCAAGAGTTCACACAACAGTGGTGTGCAAGATTGACAAGGGGTGCTAAAAGTGAGAGTAGCTGTGGACAAAGCAATTAACATCTCTGTTCTGTGCCATTGATCCAGCTGGTCCCTCTGCTAACAAACCTCCAAAGCCAGCCCACAAAGTGTTTGATAATCATGCAAGATGAAACAGATAACAGCCAAATAATCAATTAAACAGAGCCTTGCAAGGCCTGCTTTGAGGATCAAGAAAGAGCAGGGAGATCAAATGAAGAAAAAAAATTATAATTTACAGTCAGGGAAGCTCTGTAAGATGTTTATTTGAAGTCCAAACTGATAACACAATCCCACGAAATGGGGACTTCAGCATCCTGGGGGATGAGGATGAGCCTCTCCTGCTGGAGAAAAACTTCCAGGGCAGGGCTGGGTGTGACCCTCAGCCCAGCAGGGTCTGGGTTCAGTGGTCTGAGAAAAAAGAACTGAAAAAAGAGGTTTTACAGGGGGAAAAATGGAGCACAGCAGCCCTTGGACTTGTGAAAGCTGCAGCAGCTCATGATGGGGTAAAAGAAAGTTATGGGAGCAATTGAGGAGGAAAAGAGTTAAAGTATCCTTGTATTACTTCATCTTGTACACTCAGGAAAAAGTGATGGAAGCCAGCTACAAAGAATATAAAACCTGGAAATAAATATTATTCTATTTCACTTCACATCTAGGTGTTTTGTGTGTTGGGATAACCTGCTTTTTTCTAAATACATGAGATAATGTTTTTTCAGTAGTTAGAATAATTAGAATAATGAGTCATTATAACATTTCAATCAACATACACAAAAAAAAACCCAAAAAACACACAAAAACCCCCCAAAACCAAAAAACCAACCAAAAGAAACCCCAAAACCAATCAAAAAGCCCCCAAATCCAAAACCTCTGCCATCATTCCTGTTGGCTGATCACACATTTCAATTAATAAACACAAGCATGAGATATGATAAAGAACAGGAATGAAGACATCCACATCTTTTTGCTGTCCTTCCCTTTTCTGCTTGATTCCCAAACATTTAAATCCTATTTTTTCATTCAGCTGGGACTTGCAATAGTCATTACCCCACAGGAAGAAATTCACAGACAAAGCATTAAACAGAGCAGTAAACAGCAGCCCCACTGGGTCTTTTTGGTCAATAATACTTAAAAATTTCAAATTACCACATTTGGGGACCTTGGGCACCTCAGGTGAGCTGTGAACTGTCTTTATGCACAGAAATATTTAAAAAAAGAAAGAATAGTGAAGAATTTATGGAGTAAAACTGATACATTCAGTATCATGCACAGTTATGTCCATAAAGGGTTAAAATATCCAGTCTGAAATGCTGCTGCTGCTTTATTTCTTCTTTACAAAATACTTAACTATTAACAGTGATTTGAATCTCTGCTGTGAATTCCAGAATGGCATAACACAAAAGTGATTCTATTTATTTAATTTCAGGGGTCAGCAACTTCGTACAGAAAATCAAGTCCAAGGAGTAAAATATAAATGAGCTTGCTCAGGCTATTTCAGTGATTTTTTTTTTTTAATTATTATTTTTCCCCCACCTTCCCTCAGGCAAATGTAACACCACCAGAACTCTCGTCCTGACAGGATTTCTGCCACCTCCCCAGCTGGCTCCTTGGGGAAACATCTGCTGTCCCCAAACAGGACTGGAAGGTTTGTGCAAGGCAAGGAATGGAAGCTGGGGAATGGTGGTGATGTGGAGCACAGGAAAAGTGATGTCACTGCCTCACCCTGATGCTCAAAAGCCTGAAATCCTGCAAGAATTGGTGCAAAAATGGAATACAGAGATGACCAAAGGCCAGGAATGCTTTAATGAGACAACATCCACCAAGTGTGGCAATCCAGCCTCAGAGAGAAAATCTCCATTTATTTAGAGAGTTGATATTCCTGTTTGTAAATGCACCCATTGAGGAGAAAAGGATTTGTAAGTTAAAAAAAAAAGGGGGGAAAATTAATATAAATTACCCAGTAATAGATTTATTCTTAAATTAGATGACAGCCTCTTCCCCATTATTGGGGAAAGGTTAGAGAACAATGTCCCAAGAGGAGAAATATTCTAATTGGTTTTCAAGTGGCGCTTGAGCACCTGATGGAAGGTTTTCCATGGCATGGATATCTCCCAGAGCAGAGGACTGAACCCATGACCCAGCAGATCCCATTCACTCCTCAGCATTTCTCCCCATTAATTTGCATGTACCACCAAAACCTGACCCTTCCTCGTGCTTTTAACAACTTAGGCTCCATTTAATGCCCAAATTCATGGTTTGGGGAGCTTAATATATATATATTTTAATGTTTTAGAAAAACACTTTGTGTTTTGAAAGCACCCAAATGAAACGTGGCACTGTGCTGCAGCTCCTGATTGCACAGATCCTGCGGTGGCCCTTGATGGGAACGTTATTTAATGAGTGTCCCTGGAGGGATTAGCATGTCAATGTGTGGATATTGATTTCCTAATCCAGCCCATCAAAGCTGCTATGATCTGGCACAGCACAAGAAGCAGGAGTTCAAGGTTCTTCACACAGCTCCCACAGTATGTTCTCAAGCCTCTTGATGTGAGAATTAGCTCACTCCTGAAGTCCAATTAATCTGATGAGACTGTCAACAAAGATGTCATTTCTCATCACATTTTTGGGGATGTGGACACCTGTCTAAAATAGAGGATGAGATCATCAGCTCATTAGCATTTTCCAGCAGATGGCACAAAGCTGCATTTTGTATCATTTTTGGGCTGCTCCACGTTTTGTGGCCAGACCTCTGAGCTGTGGGACAGCAAAGTCAGCTTTTCCCACTTGAGTAGCTGGCAGGCACATATGCAACCATCAACAGGATCCTGGAATCAGCATTGCAGCACAGACAGGAGGAGTTTGCAGTCTCAATCCAGACATCTCAATAAATCAATAAAGTGGAGAAGAAAATCTATCAGAAATGGGGGAGGCAGATCAGCTAAACAAAAGCTTTTCCTGACTAGATGTCACAGACGCATTTTATGAAAAATCCTTTTGTTAGGACTTTTCCTCCTGAGAAGCTGAGAGGCCTCAGGAACAAAATGTAAACAATGATTATCTGCTGCTGTGGAATGCAACAGGTGCATCTGTGATTGGTCTCATGTGGTTGTTTCTAATTAATGGCCAATCACAGTCCAGCTGGCTCGGACTCTGTCTGAGACACAAGCCTTTGTTATTCATTCTTTCTTTTTCTATTCTTAGCTAACCTTCTGATGAAATCCTTTCTTCTATTCTTTTAGTATAGTTTTATTGTAATATATATCATAAAATAATAAATCAGCCTTCTGAAACATGGAGTCAGATCCTCGTCTCTTCCCTCATTCTAAAACCCCTGTGAACACTGTCACAACTAAATTCAAATTTCATCCAATATTCCTTCCCCTGGGATATTCCAATGTGGGATGTTTCAGCTTTCTGTAGGGCCACGATCCCATCCTTTTAAGGTCTGAGACCAAGAGCTCAGCCTGGTCCTGCAGGGAACACTCCCATGGCACACAGGGGCTCCTGGAGGAGCTGGGAGCTCCACACTGCCTGTGCCACCAGCAGGCACCACTGGGACAGTCCCTGAGCAGCTGCTGCTCCTCAGCTGGGGCCTCTGTTCCTACAGCAAAGCTGCGTAACAAAACTGGAGCAAAACCAGCTTCTAACAGGTTTCCAGCTGAGATAAATATGGCAAGAAGAGAACTTGTAAGTGCACAAGCTAGTCAGGATTACTGCAGGAAGAGCCGCTGGTGGAGTTCTCTCAGCATCTGGAGAAACTGCTGTCAAATAAAAGGAATATTTTTGAAGGTTTGATGAGGAGTCCCTCTTTTTTTTCCTTAACCACACAACTCTCACTACACAGCCTCCCCACATGGCTTTGGCTGCTCAGACATGTCACAGCACAAATTGGCATCCTTCCTATTTTTGATATTGTCTAATTCCCTGGGTCATTAGTTATGTAATCATAATCATTTTTCTGCTGGGCTGATTGGTGTGATCCATCTCGTCTCCTTCTCTCATCTCACCTCTTTAGTAGTGTTGGAGCATGGATGGGAACATCCAAGTCCCTCAGGGCACCATCTGCTGCTACCCTGAGCAGGGAGGGCTAAATGAATGACATACTGTACAGTACTTCCTACTCATTAGTTACTGATTCCTTATGGTGCCGAGGCTTTTCCATTCATTCCATTACAGATTCGTTCACTAATTCGTTCATTTCTGTCCCCTTTTCCTTCTGCCTACATCTGAATGCTTCACAAAGTGGGGGGGAAAAGCCTAAAGGGTGAGAAAGTGGTGATAATGTGAGCATGGGAACAAAGGAGAGCGTAGGAGATCGGTGTTCAAACTATGAACAGGAACAAAAAACCATGAAAAATACTGCCAGGCATCTCAAAGCAACAGGGATTGAATATAAAAGTGAATTTATCGAGAGCTGAGAGTCACCTGCCTGTGGGTAAACGCTCCCACTCTGCAGCCCCTTTAACACAACAGATGAATCTTTTATATGTAAATAACACCAACTCCAAAAGCTCCCCCTCCTTTCCCAAAAGGATTAGAATCCAGGAAACAAGGAGGAGATGCCTTCTGAAGCTGGGATGAAGGTGTGTGCACCTCCCATCGAGTACCTGCTCTGCTGCAGGAGGCGCTGGCCCAGGATAAAGGAGCCCAGCATTTGCATTTCCCCCCCTTTATGTTCATCTCCCCAAAACAGATTGCTTCTTTTATTGTTCTGTGTAGCACCGTAAATGTAGATGGCCTTTGAAAGCCAAATATCACTCTTACTAAGTAATTGTCAATTAAATACGGTATTAATTATTCTTAATAGCCCAATCTCATCTGCTGTTTTCCATGTGTCTCATTTTTGCACGGTTCTAATGTCAGAGCAGATGAGTTTCAGTTTGGAGGTTTACTTAAAGGCCCAGTTTAATGAAATCATTGTATTGTTGGGTGAGTGTGTAAAGCTCTGGAATGAAACTGCCAGAACTGCTTACAAAATCTCCCAGCCACTGCAGGCACATCCAGCTCTTGTAAGCAAACATCAAATGATGACAGAAAATGCAATAACTTAATAATCAATCCAGGCTATAATTACATTGCCAGTCAAAGCCTTTGTTTTTTTTAATATAGGATTGTCACTGTGATATTTTATGAAAAATCCCTTTGCCAGGATTTCTTCTCCTGGCAAGAGGAGAAGCCTCAGCTTCTCCCTGTTTTGCTCCTCTGGAATATGATTTGGAGAATTGTTTACCCAGCATGTGAATTGTTTTAATTTAATGGCCAATCACAGCCAGCTGTGTCAGACTTTGGTCAGTCATGGGTTTTTATTATTCATTCTTGTTTAGCCTTCTGATGTCTCCTTTCTCTTTCTTTAGTATAGTTTTTAGTATATAATTTTTTAAAATATAATATAATAATATAATAATATAATAAATCAGCCTTCTGAGAACTTGGAGCCAATTCTCATCTCTCACCTTGTCCTGGGGACCCTCAACAACACCACAACAATTGGTGACCACATGAGATTGGAAGAATGGCTTCCCATCCCCACTAAGACAGAAAAACGTCAAGAATTCCATTTCTATCTAAACTTCCACTCTCCACCATGGGACAGTGTGCCTGGAAGGATGCAGAAGTGGTGCAGGGCTCCCTGAAGCTGTGTCCCATGTCCTTCCAGCACGGCAGGACCAAGGGCTGCCCAGTGTGGATGCCATGGGACAGAGAGAGAAACGGCGAGCGTTTCTCACAGCGGCTTGTGAGAACTTTCAGGGAGCTGTAAGGATGTGATAACTTGTTAAGTATAAACAAACTGCAGGAGGTGTTTTTCTGCTTCTTTCTGCTCTTCTCAAGGACAGTGCATGAGGAAGGTGTTTTTGTTAATTAGCCAATCAAATAGAATGCATCGTATCACTCTATAAAAACAGCGCGGTTCTCTTGAGTAAAACCTTCTTTGCTCTTCCTACAAAACTGCTTCCCACTTGTTCCTGTGTCATTCTCAGCTCAAGAGTGACAGCCCAGGAATGGCTGGAGCAGCCAAACCTCCAGGAGATCATTCCATGGCTGCTGGACAGTCCCTCTGTCCCTGCCTGCGGCAAGAATCTCACCTGGCTCCTCTGCTCTGCTGGGACCAGGCTGCAAACCCCTCTGGGAGCAGCCCAAACACACCCTCGGGTGTTCCCCCCTCCAGGAGGAGCCTGGTGAAGCTCAGGGGCTGCTCCTAAGGGCTCAGATCCAGCCTGGCCTGCAGGATGGATGTGCTGGCATGGCTCTCCAGCCCCGCTGACAATCCCCCTGCGCAGGAGGCATCTCTCAGCCACCTCCCAGCCCTGCCTGAGCAGTTCTGTGCTCACAAATAGCCGGTGCCTCATTAGGCAGGAGGCAGAAGGAGGTGGAAAGGGAAAAACAAAGGTGATACAGCTCACCTCTGCCCCCAGCCCTGAGCAGCTGCTGCTGAGGGTTTGTGCTGGGACAGGGGTTGTTTCTGCTGCTCCTCTTGGTCTCCAAATGGCATTTTTAAAATTTTGTGGCTCAGACTTTGCCCTTGTTACAGCTCAGAGGGACCTGGTGCACAAACAGGGGGTCAAAGATACCCCCAGTCAATCTGTCACTTCCTCAGCAGGATGAAAGGAGACATTAAGCAGTGCTAAGATCCATGAAATCCCAGGGAATAAAGGCAGCTCCCTGAAATGGGGCTGTATTTTTCACATAACAGCCTCACACCAAACAGGAAAACAGGACACGGGGTAAAATTCATAACAAACAAATTTAAAAGGATCCTCAGTTCAGACACTGTAAGAGGCATTCTTCAAATGCCTTTCAGCCATTCATTCCTCCTTATATCCATGTGAATGTTCCCCCTTGGCCTTTTGTTTTCATTTTAGCTTTCTAAGCCTCTGTGCCATTCCAGAAGCTGTTTCCCCCTCTCCCTGTCCCTTCCCTCCCAGCCCTTCTCATGCTACCTCTGCAAGACCCTTTCTCCTGTGTGATTTGGCATTCATGCTCTTCTCTTTCTAAATTCTGGTTTGCCTCTTAAACCTTTTTTATATTTCCCCCCCACTCTGGACCGATTCCCCTTTTCCATTAAGCCAGATTTTTTTTTTTATCCCCCACTCTTAAAAAGAGCATTTTATCCTGGCCAAAGCCAGGCCTTGCCATGCTCTCATTTCCAAATGTCACTGCAGCAGGGCTGAAATCCTGCTCGGGCCCTGGGAGCCGCGCTGGCACAGAACAAAGGCGTCGCAGTGCCTCGCACACCACGGCGTTGTTTTCCCTCATTCCTCCTCCAGGAACAGCCAGCAATGACATTTTAGCAAAAGTCACGCTCTTTCCACAGCTCCTCCCCTGCTGACAGCAGGAATTCCCAGTCCTTTGAGGAGAAGCCATGAAAGGCTGACCCTGAGCAGCAGAAAAGGGGACAGAGCCCCTCGTTCCTGTCTGGCTGCCTTGATTTCAGTCCACACCAAGGTCTGAGATGTTTCCCCCCCATCATCAAATGCTTAATTGTAATTTGTAATCTTTAGCTCAGCACATGAACTCCGACAGGGAGATCGCTGTGGGGACCCCAGAAGGGTCAGAGATAACCTTGACAGCACCAGGAGCCAAGTGCTAAGTGCTATTTCCAGCATCAATGGTATAAAATCTTACTCGGCAAAAGGTTAAGCAAAAAAAATCCATTATTAAAGTGGAAGACATCACCAAATAAACCCATTTTGGGGTCTCAGTGCCAGAGAGAGGGTTTCACCCCTCCTCAACCCCAGCCTCCCCCTCCTTGGTGCCCCCCAAACCTCCTGGCCAACCTCAGCAGCTTTGGACTCCCAAAGTTGAGAGAATTCGTGGTGGCACTGCCTCTCTGGCTTATTTGTATTTATATTTATATTTCCCCACTCCAAACAGAACATGAAAATAGAAAATGTATGAAATTAATTTCATAACTAGTGAAATCTGATTGAATTAGTGGGTGCTTTGAGAACCTGCTGCAGCCACTCCCTGTTTGCTTTCCCTGCACAGAGAGGAGCTCCAGGAGCACACTGGGCTGGTGAGGAGCAGCCCCTCTTGCCCTCCCTGATGTGACAGCCAGGGACAGCCCAGTGCCACTGCTGAGGGTCACCCGAGGCCACCACTGCCACACAAAGGGACACTGAGGAGTCTGGCAGTGCCATCAGGATGTCCTTGACTGCGCAGTGAGATCCTCCCAGCCCTGGCTCTGACAGGGAATTGAGGCAGTGGAAAAAGCTTCCCACTGTCACCTTGGTTACTCCACAAAATAAACAATTCCCCCAAAACCCCCAGAGAATGAACTTTGTCTCATCTCCAAAGGAATTCCAGCAGCACCTCTGTGGTTTGTAGGGCAAAAAATCTCTCTTGGCCTCAGCAATTCTTCTGACTTTCCCTCCGAAACCCCAAAAGGGGCAGGATCCCAATGATTTGGGCTCAAGGAGATTTTATATCATCCAAACCCAGCCCCCTGCCACGGCAGGGACACCTTCCTCTGAGCCCAGGCAATACCTGCACACCCAATTCCCCGAGCAGGGAAGGTTTTTGGAGCCAGGGAAAGCCCAGGTGGGGTTCTGCAACAATGGGAGCATCCCAAAGCTGCCACTGCAGCCACCAGCCCTATTTAATCTCACTTATTATTAAAACAACACCAAAAATCAGAGCCTGTTTGGCTCAGCCTGCTGATTCCATTCCTCTGAACCCCCTTAAAAATCCTTCCAAGGTGGGGATTAGCAGACAGAAAACAGCAAAATTAAGCAGGCAGGCAATTTTTCCAAGCGTGAATGCAGGAATCAGGGAGGAAGGAGGATTTTCTGTCTCCAGCACGGGCAGGTTCTCCCTGGGGAAGAGCCAAACCTGCTGCCAGCTCTGCTCTGCAGATAAAAGTGATTTCCAGTGGGAAGGAAAGAATCTTGTTTGGGGCTTCAGGTTTAAATTGCTGTTTCTGGGCTAAAAGTGATCAACCTGTGGTTCTACTGAAGGGTTTCTCACTGCAGTGGACCCCACCTGAGAAGAATATTAGGAAAATAGTGGAACATTCCCAAATTCATACCTGAGCAGCCAGGGAACAACTGGTTTAGTTGCACTTGGAGGGGATCTGATGTGGGATCCCCAGGGAAGCCTTTCCTCCCGGCTGCTCCAGTGGAGCAGGATGCATTTATCCCATTCCTGATTTTATATAAATAAATTTTATATAAATATAGAATCATTAAGGCTGGAAAAGCCCTCTAAGACCACCAAGTTCCGTCATGAACCCAGCACTGCCAAATCCACCACTAAACCATGACCCCAGGTGCCTTTTCTGAGCCCTTCCAGGGATTGATTCCACAGCATTGCTACACAACCCTGCATCTCTGCTTTGTGTGCAGGTAAAAATATTTAGTCCCCTCCTAAAACTGACAGCTAAATAACAGATAAGTTCCCTGAAATATTTGAGACTTCTTCAAAAAGCCAAATTTGTCCCAGTTGAACTGATACCATGGCTCATACAAGGAACTGCAAGGCTGTGGATGCAATAATTTCCAACTCCACACTCGAGTTAATGTTTTGATTGCTTTAGTTTGTACAATGGTACAACAGTCAACAGTGGTTAAATGACCATAATTAAATGCCCTACCTATGAAGGAGCTGAAATGATTTATCAACCCAAAGCCACTAAGTCCTTGATCACTTCACCAGATCATTAATCTGCCTTGCAGGAACGTGCCTGGCACTTCTGTAGTCAATTATATTAATTTTAACTGACTGGAAGTCAGTATATATACACAAGATCAGATCAATATAGGACATAATTCAGTTTATATATTCCATCAGCTATTTAGTGGGGGTTTAAAAAGACAATTTGCTTTCTATTAAGGCAAATTAATAAATAATTTAGTGTGCATAAATAATGACCAGTGTGAAAGGGGAAAGGCTTTCTATTGACAGCTGCCAAGCTCTGACATTTAGTGCTTTAAAATGGTGAGAGATAAGCTGGGTTTGGCTTAAATTCTGCTGTGCTTCCTGAACACATGGGGTTGGAGTGATGCTGCCTTGCAGCAGTGCCTTTGCTTCTTTTTTGGCTGGAGTTTTTGCCGGGGTGGCTACAAATGTCTACTGGAGCATTTTTTTGGATTAAAAACACAGCCCTAAAAATACCCACATACACTTGGAGGATGTCAAAACCACCCTGAGTGTTAAGCACGTGGGAACACATCCTCAGAAACAGCAGCCTGCAATCTAAAATGAGAAACAAAATGAGTCTGAGTTCTCTTAGTTGTGATTTTCCTGTAAAAACTCTGTGTTTCACAGACCCTCTGGGACAACTCGAGCTTCCAAGAGGCTTTGTCTTGTCAGCTCAGAAAAAGATTGCAGAAAGTTGGGCACATGCAGGCCCAGGGCTCCCAAATCTCTTTTATCCGTTCAGATCCCACACGCCTGGTGGCTCTTACAGCTCAGATGGTGAGAAGCAGGCAGATGTTCAGGAAGCTTTATTGGGAAAACCAGACTGGGGGGAAGCAGAGCAAGTGGCTGAGCTCCTCTCCAGGACATCTCCTAATTAGTTTTTCAATGTTATGTGCTGGACAAGAAGCCCTCCCTCAGCCCAGAGTATTTAATTTCCCATTTCAGAGGGCTGGAGTCTTTAATTCACACTCTGGCCATGTAACAAGGTGATTTATCTTTATTTATCTCCACTCTTTTTTGGGAATAGCAAAGAACTTCTCAGCTCCCAGCCTTGGCCTGAGTCAGCCTGAGATTTCCCTCATCACATTGCTCAAAAATTCCTGCTCTGCCTCCAAGGGTTTCTTGCACTGCCCAGCCTGCTGGAGCTCCCCAAGATCTCTGTGTGTGACTGGGAGCATCTCCTCTTTCATGAGCTGAGCAGAGAACAGGAGCTGTCCTCCACAGAGCTGCTTGGCCACAGCCCTTCCCTCCCTCTCCTCCTTCAACAGGAAAATACAGCCGAGAGCAAACAGCAGAATGAGCTCATGACGGTGTTTTTTGGGCAATCTTCCCCCAAAACCACCATGGTTTTGGTTCATCTTGCTGTTAGTGCTCCCAGGGAAGCACAGAGGTCCCGTTTCATCCCTGGGGGCAGTGCCTTCTCCTCCTGCTTGCCTCACTCCTTTCTATTGCAAAAAGGAAACTGCTCTGGTACAAGTGAGCCAGGCACCCCAACCTCATTAGAGAGCTTTGTAGCCTCTTAACAAACACAACTGCGCCACAAAAAGCATTTTTAAATAAGCCAGAAGGAAAACATAGGCACTGATAAAATAAATTGTGAATATCAGCGATACTTGGCTATGTTATTTGCATACAAATTCCAGCAATGTGTTACTTATATATATTTTTTAAATGCTCAGCTTCATGAAAATCCTCAGCAGTCTTCAATGCCTGGGGAACACTGCCTTTTGACTCCTGGCAAAGAACAGAAATTAATTACCTGTTTAGTATTCTGGGTTTGCCTTAGCAAAATGAGCAGCCAGCTTTGCAGAGGGCCAAAATTCAAACAGAAACCCAATTCATGCACAAGAGATCAGCCCTAAAACTTGGATGGGGCCCATTCTGTCACCAGGGCTTCTGTCAGCCCCGGGGTGATCCCTGCACAATGCAGAGCAAACACCCTGGGGGCAGCAGGGAGAGCTCCTTGCTGGGTGCTCTGGAACCTGTCCTACAGCTGATGCCTTTTTGGGCTGCCTAAAAACAGGGGCCAGACAGAATTAGGGGAATAAAAGGCTGCTCTATTTATTGAAGGGCCCAATTTTGAGCAGACAAAGCCCCCCCAAGGGCTACACCCAAAATGGATGATGGGTCATGGATTTTCACACTTTTATAAGTTTGGTCCATTTGCATATTGGGGTTAATCTGCCAATTACAGATTCAGGTAATGAAGTCATTGACCCCAAGTTTGCTCCCCCAAGTCACTTTTGTTCCCATCTCTGGGCCCTGAGGCAGTGAGGTGTCCTTGATTGCCAGGCCTGGAGAGGAATTGTTGTGTCTGCCCCAAATGGGGAAGCAGCAGCTCACACTGAGTATGGAGTTGGAGTTACACACTAAAGAATTGCAGGGTTACAGATAGATGGGAAACAGAAAAGCTGAAATCCTGAGGCATCATTGCACATTCTATTAAAGCACACAGCTTCCCATGTTCTCCCCAAAACAGGTTCTGAGTGCCACGGGCCAAGGAGCAGCTGGCTCATGACCTGCATGGAAACCCCACTGCTGTGGGACAGAGCAGGAAAATCCCAGCAGAAAACAGCAGGATGGAGATGTTATCACCCCAGATCCAGGGGCTGTTCCTAATTCTCTGTTATACTCCCCCCATCCCAGCCTGTGCTTTTATAATTTATTTTTTTTAAATGCTGATTTCTTTATGGAGGGATTTCACTGCCCCAGGTACAACACAAGGAATCTTTGCAATATTTTCACATCCCAGTTTTGCACTGTCTCTAGAAAACAGCCTGAGCCTCTGGTAGCCATGGAGACTCCCTGGCTGGATGTTGCCCAACTTTAACTGGTTGTTCCCAACTTCTAGAGGGAAACCAGACACAGAAACTGCTCTGAAACTTCACCCCTCAGGCCTGGTGCCTTGCTCAAACAGCTGAGGAAGAGAAAAGACATCAAAAATCAAATAAACCCAAAGCTACACCTGGTTCCACCCCTGCTATGACAGGGACACCTCCCACTGCCCCAGGTTGCTCCCAGCCCCAATGTCCAACCTGGCCTTGGGCACTTCCATTGTCCCCAAAGCAGAAACTGAAGGGGAAAAAACCAAACCAAACACTAACAACCAAAAAAACCCCCACCAAGATGGGAAATCAGCAACACACAAATAGATGGTTAGATGAATTAGAAAATAGAGGTGACTTGCTGAGGATAATTTGCTCACAGGATTTTAGGCAACTGGAAAAGGTGGAATTAAAATGCCAGATTAAAAGAGTTACTAAAACAAGTAACTGCAAATTGTGTTGATTTCCATAAATGCTTTTTCTGATTCTTGGTTCAATGTTGGAAATACTGGAGGATGAGCAATCAGGCAACTCAGAAAAAGCCGTAGAAAAGTGGATTTGAAAACTCAAATAATCCTTTTACTTTGTACTTAAAAATCACTTTTAATGGAAATAAAATGTAAAGTACATAATATATTAGTAGTAGCATTTAATTACCCACCTTAATCAACTTGAATAATTAAATAATCCAGTTCCTATTTAAATGCAGCACTTTGTGTGCTAAAATATGTAACAGAATTAAGGAGAAAGGCTGTTGGAATCTCAGAGCTGAAAAAATTAATTCTGAGCCCTACTTTAGGAGCTGCTGCGACTGCAATTCCAATGTATTGATTAATTAGATTTCTATGCAGTGAAATTGCTATGAATTTTCACATCATGCAGGAAAAATAAGAAGTAATTGTCATCTTCATTTCCCTGATCTTTATTAGGAAATGTTACTCTGAGCTGGTTCATTGCTGCCATCACTGGAATTTGTTGCTGGGGGATGTAAAATGAAATATAATGAGAGGATTGCAGTAATTGCAAATATTCCTTTAAATTCTCCACCATTACTCATTGGAAACTGCTCCAAAGCCTTGGAGCCTGCAGACCTGAAACCAGGTTCCTACAACCCGCAGAAAGTACCACAAATATATAAAAAATATCTGATTATTGAAGGCATTAAACATCCCCAGGTTGTATCTAACAGCAGGACAGCTGAGCTGCCAGCAGCAATTATTAAATCAGTCTAACTCTGTGTTTATCTGTTATTTTGAGAAGGAAATTCTTTTGGGCATCTACTTTTTGGATGTCCTTGTTCACCTGGCAGGGATCTTCTCCAGCACCTCCCACAGCTCTGCCCAAAGTTGCCAAATTTCAGTGTCAGGAAATTGCTGGTGTAACAAGGGCTGTGAGCAAAGCTGGGACACCTCAAGCTCTAATAAGATCAACAGGAGTCAAATCTGGGCAAGATCCCTAGGAAAGCTGAAGAAAATTTCATTAGTGTGTTATGGAATTAGTTTTTTAGCTCGGTATTTTTAGCTGCTCCAGCCCACACGGAAGAGATAGGCACAAATGCCTAAATCAGATTTTTCCATAAGGCATTTCCCCCAATCAATGTTCTTGCCCTCCTTTATTGATTACTAGCTACAGCAGGCAGGAAATCCAACTTTGGGCAACTTTGGAAGAGAGTTGAGGGACTGAGGAGTTGCTGCATTCCATGGAAAAGGGAAATCTCCTTTAAGGAGATCATTTAAGGACATTAAATGTTTTATGAGGGTTACAGACCATGGGTGAAATGAACACTACAACTTTAAAGATTTTTCACGCCGAGCACATAGGATCTCTGTGATATGGAGAGATGCCAAGGTGTGCAAACCATCAAATTAGACTTTTTCTTTCCCCTCACATTCTCACCTTCACCTTCTTACTAAACCTTTTCCCAGGAAAATCACACTTGTCTGACTCACTCTCCCTCACCCACCAGCTGAGGTTTCTCCACTGCCACAAAGAGAAATCTCCCAAACAAACTACAGCAGCCCTGCAATGTTCCTCTGGCCAATTCAGATGTTCAGCTTTTATTTCTCATCATTTCCAGTTAAAAGCCACAGCAGAGCTCACTCTTAGAAATGTGCTTTGAAAAGGAAGAGCCTTTCCCTGCCAGCTCCCCACCTGATTCCTCTGCCTTTGTGTTTCACCATTCTGTCCTTTGCTGCCCGTGTTTGATGTTGCGCTGTACAAAGCCCACAAGCCCAGCACACAAAGCATCTGCTCTCAGAACTAACAGAAAATGACTCAGCACTTGGAATTGTTCTTTTCCCTGACCTTTGGCTCCCTTCCTGAAGAAAATGACACATCCTCCATCAGTGTGGGGTGACCCCACGTGACTGAGCCCATCACAGCTCTGGCATTTCCCCCCATAACCACAGGGCTTCTGCTCTCAAGAGGACCCACTGTTCTCTGCACTCTTGTTGAGCAACTTTTCTGGTTCATGACCTCACAGTTCCAACAATCTTTTGTATATTCATCCATCTGTGATGCTGCAGCTGTGCAGGAATCAAAGTTTTGTGGGTTTTAGGATGGCACAAACCTGAGACCCCAAACAGCACTGCAGCTCTAACTCAGAGCTAGAACACTTTAGATCATTTAAGGACATTAAATGTTTTATGTCATTAACATGATTCTGTATAAATAAACTTCCTGCTCCCCTTTCTTTCCTAAAAAGAGAAACCACATCCTTTTATGAGTACAGCTGATTTAAAAGCAAAAGGAATGGCACAGGAAGGAAAACAGTAACCCTCATTTCTAGGGTCAGGGGCCAGGGGTTTTTGGTACATTGTACAGAATATCTGTGTTTTTAGAATGCACTCCTCTGAAGGATGTAATTCCTTTAAAACAGGCTTCTTGTGATAACATTTAGATTCCATTTTGGTAGCAGCCAAATGATGGACTTTTAACAAAAGGACAAAACATCCCTGTAAGAAAACACTGGGTTTGTGACTCCAGCTTTGCCCAAAGCAGAGCCACCACCCCGAGGATGCTAAGCCAGGCTCAGAGGCAGGTGTAGAGATTTGCTGTGCCTGGCTTTTGGCTTGGACAGCCAAGAATTTCAGAACCTTTCATCTGCTAAGAACCTGGTGTTTCCTGGTGATAGCACAGAGGGAAGAACACTTGGAATTGCTCAGGACTCCCTTTGGAGGAGGAGGGCAGAGGATGCCAGGGCAGCTCTCCCACTGGGAAAGCCTCTGCTGGAAACAGAGGGGCTGGATTTAAACAAGAGAGCTTATGGCACATGGAACCAGAGATAAGAGAAGCTCCAAATTCTTCAGTACCAAATGCTTAGCTGGAAGAAGGATGTGGAATGATGGGAAACCTCAAAGTGGACTGGGAGCACAGCAGGGCTCAGGACAAGGCTCTACCTCAGCCTGTGCTCCCAAGAAATAATTCACCTAAAAAAAGACAATCTCAATGAGATAATTGGTTAATTAATGAGTCCAGGCAAAGTCCTGCCACAGGATTTATAGGAGCTGCCCCAGCTACAGCGTCCTATAGGATCCTCTGTCCTGTCCTTCAGAAACCTCTCCTGGATTTCCTGAGGCTCCCAGAGCTGGAGGTGCCTGGAGAGCTCCACACTCACCACAAAATGTTGCTACAGCAACTTACACACAGCTCCAGCCACAGCACAAAAACCAAACCTCTGTCCCGACAATGTTCCCACCTCTCTTTCCTCTTGGCTGGGCTCTGATCCTGGATATATTTTCCAGCACCAAGCATTCTGTGATTCCACGGTTCTTGGGTAGAAGGGAGAACACAGATCACCAGCATGTGGCTTTTGCACTTATTATCCAGAGTGGTTCATATTTAACTGTTTGTAATTGTATTGATACTTCAATATTTATATTTAACTGTTTGTACTTGTATTTTTCCCTCAATAGTTACATTTAACAATTTGTACTTATTCTTAAATGTTTTTATTTAACTATTTGTATTTTTCCTTATATACTTACATTTAACTGTTTGTAGTGATACTTCAATGTTTAATATTTGTTTGTATTTGTATTTTCCTTTATATACTTACATTTAACTATTCCCATTTATTTTTAAACATTTATATTTAATTATTTGTATTTTCCTTATATATTTACATTTAACTGCTTTCATTTATTCTTAAATGTTTAAATTTACATGTTTGTGTTTTTCCTTAAATACTTACATTTAACTGTTTGTATTTATTCTTAAACGTTTACATTTAACTATTTGTATTTTTCCTTATATACTTACATTTAATGGTTTGCATTTATTCTTAGATGTTTGTATTTAACTGTTTGTATTTTCAGGGGCAGGGCTGGATCTGGAGTGATGTTTGGGATTAGCCCTCCCTGTACAGAGCACCAAAGCCACCTCATCCTTCCCCATTTCCAAACCCTGAAAATCCTCTTTTCTACCAAATTTTTATTTTTTCTCCTTCTCAGAGAACGTTTGGAAGGCACCACCACGACTCCAGAGCATCCAGTCTCTGATCAGACACAAATAAATACCTGTTATTTGGAATTAAAACTTCCTTCCCTCCCCAAAGTGCCATATCACAGCACTATTTGTACACCACGTTTATTTTACGTTTCTGCTGAGAATTATTTATCAGCAAACATCCTGCTGTGACGCACGGGAAAGCTTGGTGTGGAATCTCGAGTTGTCTTTTATTTTGAAGGAGGGAAAGGCGGAATTTGTCTGACGTGGGCGGCAAAAGATGCTGAAATGCAATTGCTGAGTGCCCTCTCGTGATGCCAGGAGGAAACAGCTCCTCTGCCTCCCTGCCGGGATACTGAAGAGCTGCTGAACACTTTTTTTTATAAAATCCTCATTTTTAAATAAACCTTATCGTCTGTGTGCGCTTAATTCCTGTATTTATCAAGAGTTTTCATTTGTGTTACTTAGGAAAATCTCGCTAGAGCTGCTCTGGCAGCACAAATTGAATGGAAGGCACAGATTCCACCTCATTTTATTGGACTTGGGAAATCAAACATTTTTGATTTTATCCTTTATCCTCCCTTGTTTCACAGTCCTGTCCTTCTCAAGCTAATTTTTTCCAATTACTCTCTTATTGTTTATAGAGCATCCAGAGGTCCCTTTGCATTAAAAATAAAAAAGGAATCCCCCAACACACCTGTCTGCGAACTGAAAACAGGAGCAAAGCAGGTAAATTAAAATAACACCAAAACCAGGGTGAGGATGTGAAATATAAAGATGTTTTATAAAACAACAACACGCTGGATATTGTTTGTACAGGTGTGCCAACCCCTCCCTGTTTAACACTGAAGGATTAATCCATATATTTGGAGTTATCCTCTCTTCTCAACAACTCTGGGGATTTTTTGCTAAGAAGTTTTCCCCAAAATTGAGGAATATTCCTAAGATTTCATTGTGGTTTTATACCATCCCAGGTTCCATGGCAAGGCTGGGGTTTGTTACAGGGTTTGAAATGCAGAGGCTGCAGAAGCACAATGATGCCATCACTTCAAATTTTTTTGGGGGAAGAGCCACAAGAGCTGGAACCAGGAGGAACTTTCTGGTTACAAAGGTGTTCCAGAAGGGTGGGAGGTGGTGGGGACATTCAGGAGCATCCTGAGCAGAATTACAGAGCACAGTTCTGTAATTAGGGCAGCTGCACAGGACTGACTCCAGCACCATTGCTTTGGGACTGAAATTCCCAGCTTTCTATAGGGATGGTGACTCCATGATTTAATTTGATTGATCCCCTATAGGACAGATGTTTTCTGGTTCTACTCCCACATATCTGAGTTATTTCTGGAGCCCCCAAGCTTTAACCTGGCTGTGATGGCAATATTGGCTCAACTCCACCTGAGGAGAGGCTGCCAGGGGAGTTCTGGGGCTGAGAAAGAGGCGCTGGAATTCTTGACTCTGTTTCAATCCACTTTTTACAGCAATGGTAATTTCCTTGTTTTCCTGAAACCACATAAACTTCATTATGGGATAAAGGTGCAGGAAAAACAAACAAACAAGCACCAAAAAAAAAAAGGATTTTTCTCTCCCAAATCCTTCTTATTTCTCTTCACTCACTGATATACCAAATTGTTTGCTACCCCTGGGATTGAGGAGCCTCCTTTGGCATCTGATTCACACAAAGCAAAGCAGGACACAACTCCTCATTCCCAGCCCCAGGAGTGAGGAATATCCATTGCAAATGTTCCTTCTCCCTGCAAAGGACCAGATTTCCATCCCAAGGAGTGGCAGTGACAGCTCTGCACTGCCTGAGTCAGCACAAAGTGACAAATCACCAGCAGAAGCTGCTGGCAGCTCTGAACCATGGTTTTATTACAGGAATTGCTTTTGTAAATTTAAAGAGTTTGTTTTGCTGATGACAAGGAGATGCTTGAATGACTGATTTTTTTAAATATTTATAAGCAGATATTTATAACCTCTGGCAGTTTGTCACTAACTTTTCCACGTATGAGGGAGTTGTAATCAACTTCATTACTGTGAATATTTGCTTTCCCTTTTTGCTGCTACACTAACAAAAAAAGCTTTTAATAATAAATAGCATTTCCTAGAGTGAAAGGCATGGACGTTGTGTCAGTCTTTGAAGAGCCCTTCCCATCCCTGCTCAGCAAAAGTAGAATTTGGGTAGAAGGTTGTGTAGTGAGGAGAAATTTACAGATTTTCTTCTGACTTTTATTTGTTTTCTTTAAACTTTAAGATTCTTGTTTATTATCCTGACTCTTATTTAGGTTAATTTAGATACTTTTGATACCTAAATCAAAAGGTATGATTTTGGTCATGCCTGGTCTGTAATTTTATTTATTGCTGCTTAATTCAGCTTGACCTTCAGCCTCCAACCCAAACACTCACTGTACCAAAAGTAAAAGCAACAATGATCTAAAATATCAATTTTCTGCTTATCTGACTGCTTTGGCATCTCTGCTGCTGCCCAAAGCTTCTCTAAGTACCAACAACAGAGTTTCAATCACAATGAAATGTTACACCAACAGGGAGAAAGTAATGGAGAGTGAGATAAGGGCAGAACCAGATGAGAAAATTGGGGAAAATCCTTCCCTGGGAGGGTTCTGAGGCCCTGGCACAGGTGCCCAGAGCAGCTGGGGCTGCCCCTGCATCCCTGGCAGTGCCCAAGGCCAGGCTGGAAGGGAATTGGAGAACACTGGGACAGTGGGAGGTGTCCCTGCCATGGCAGGGGTGGCACTGGATGGTCCCTTCCAATCCAAACCATTCAAGATTTGAGCATTAATAAATAAGGAATGGAAAAAACAAAGCCCAAACCCACCCCCAAAATAAACAATTAAAGACTTTGCGTTTCATATTCACACCAGGCAGAATTGAATCCTCTCACCCAAAGCTTAAGCAGGCACAACTTTTCCCCCTTATCCAATTCTATCTCTGTCCTAAATGCACCAAAATTCCCATAGAAATTTTACTGGAAATCAAGGTTTGCATTCCATTAGAAAGAATTTCCTCTGAGGTTTTTTTAAGGGAAACTTAGCTGGAGAATTCCCATCATGTCTCAACTATAACCACACATATATCAGAGCAACACAGAAATTATTTATAAGGTATTTAGAAGTTCATTGTTTTCTGGAAAGGAACAGCACGTCACCAAAAATGCTTTCAGGAACCATTTCTACATCCACTGTACAACACTGAGTGTGTGAGCAGGAAACTTTGCCAACCCTCCTGCATAACCTGTTCAGTGGTTGAGGCAGTTCTGAAGTGTGTGACGGAGAAAAAATTAAAATTTAAGTAGTTTGGCAGTGTTGAAACAAATATAATTATTGAGCTGTACAGCAGTGGCAGCAGAGAAAATAAAAAGGTGCATAAACAGCCTTGTTCTAGACAAAATGCACACTTAGCACTCAATTATGGAAAAGCTGCTGCTCTCAGGAGCTTTAAAATAACTCCACAGAAAAGACTTCACACCCTAATAAAGGCCCTTGCTCAGTTATGGAGTATCCCAGCTCAACAAAGACATCAGCTTCCCTTTCCACCAGGGAATAAAACACTCAGGAAAATCTTAAAGACTGATCAGAATGTTGTACAGTTCTGGAATTCAAAGTCATTTCAGTATCCTGGTCAGCTAAAGAATGAATAAAGAGACTCTGAGGTGAACATAAAGCAAAACTCAATCAAATTTCACTTTCAAACATTTCTCCATCTAAACCAAGCTGTTAAAATACAGTACAAAATCAATTCTCTCAAGAAAAAAAACAGACACAAATTATTTTACATCTCACAATAAGGAGCAGCATTGCTTGGATCTAGTCAGAAACTTGTGGTGAGGGTTGGAGGGAGATAAAGGAACAAATCCTTGATCCTGGGAAAAATCCATATCCAAGTAAATTCAACCAATAATAGCAGGTGAAATGGACTCTTACCTGTTTGAGGAGCTGTTCCTGGCGCAGGAGCAGGGACCCACAGCTCCCAAATTCCAGCCACAAAGGTGTAGAGGAATCAAAGCACTCCCCTGGGATCATGGAAAAAGGGAGAGGGCAATTCAAAATGTAAATCTGAGACAGGTGCTCGGAGTTTCTCCCCAAAGAAAATCCCTCCCATCCCACCCTTAGAAAGGATAATTTGCTGTAATGGCAGCTTCATCTGGAGCAGGGGGTGGCTCCTGATCCCATTTCCCTCCTCTGGCATTCCCAGGTGGAGCAGCTGGGCAGGGACAGAGCTGCCACACCAGGGTGTCACCAGTGGAACCCGTGGGGACTCAGGGGCTGCCACCACAGGGAGGGACCCAAGGAAAAGGCATTCTGCATTAATACCTCTTAAAGAATCACTCAACAACGTTAATTTTAAAATAACAGCTTGGTTTTAACCAAATATAAGCTGCGTTTTAATAAATTTATGCCCAGGCTGGGCTGACTCATGAGACAGAGATGCAGAATTCCTTATAGGAAGCCAGGAAAAGTTTGGATTGGGACCCCCAGCTCCTGAGGAACTGGAATGAACCCCTGTCCAAACAGCAGAAATGAGACTTTTCCCCATTTCATTCACTGATGGCTCCTGAAATCCCAGAGAGGAATCTGGTGAGAGGACACTGATCCCACCTTGTCCCAGCAGGGAAAGGGGGTGACAGTCCCAAACCCCAGCTGTGTCACAGCCCTGCCCAATAAACTTTGCCCAATAATGGATTCTGTTCTTCTCCATGGGACTCATCCCAAAAGCTCAGGATGTCATTCAGCAATTCCAGCTGAACCAAAGACCACAGAAATACAGATATTAATAGGTACAGATACAGAGATATTAATAGACACAGATATTACAGATATTAATAGAGATTTTAAAAACTGAATTGTGTCCTTTCTTAAAAAAAAATCAATTCCCCCAATAAAATTTTCCTGAAAATACCCTCAGTACGAAGTGAATATATTTGTCTTTATTTTCACACCTCTCGAGACCACAGCCTTTCCAAACCAATCAGTTCTGGGGTTAAATACTACAGGAAACCAGATTTTTTTTCCCTCAAGTTGCATAAATGTGAGTCATAAAAAGCCCCACAAAGCACTGGCAGCTTTACTGCAAAGCAAAATTTACATCCCACGGTCACAGGTCTGTGCATTGCCCATGCCTATTAAGAGAACTCATCAAAAATACAGATATAAACCACACACACCTTACTTCTGTCTCAGAACGTTGCACCATTTTTATCTCCTCTCCATAAATAATGGAAGCATCAGCACATTTGTCGGGGCACAATAACAAATCCCATCCTCTTGGTAATTGTAAACACACTGGAGCTTGTTATTGACCTTGTGTAAAATACTGACACAGGAAAATAGGGGGGAAAAGAGAAATAAAGTTTCCCCACCACCACCCCTGTTCCATCTGAAGCTAAAATACAGCTGAATTTATAATGAGAGGTGGGAGGAATGAACTGTCATCAAAAATGAGCTGCAAAATAAAGCGTGGAGCAAAATCTGAAATCCAATTTTAATAGACTAAGGTGTATCCATCCGCATAATGACAATTTACGTGCATATTTCACTTGATTTAATCAGTCCTCATTCTAAATCTTAAAATACCAGTCACTGTAATGAAACAGAATTTATTACCTATCTGTACAAGCAGCACTGCTGATTTTCCTAAGTAATCCATTTAGGTGCTTGTGGACATGTGAATAGCTAAATTCATTAGGCACTCAGCTCTCCCTGCCTGATCTGCCACCTCCTTTATGCCCCTTTGAAATGCCCGGTGTTAATGCAGCCCTGCCAGTACAAAATAAATTATTCATCTGATTGAGCACAACTGCCTTTCCTGCAATGCTCCTCGACCTGAATGAGTGTTGGAAAATACATTTTTCTCTGATGATAACACAGCCATAACATTTTGATGGCAAAGGATCCTTTGCCACATTATCACTTCTCAAGGCCCATCAAGGGTGGTGCTTTATGTGCTCTATTCCAATGGAACATGATAAAAGGGCTTTATCAGATCCAGGGAAGGCTGGGTGTGAAAAGCCCACAAAACTTTGTGTGCAGGAGTGGTTGGGGAGGGTCTGGATCAAAACAGGAGACAAAAAACCTTCCCTGGTGGGAGAGGAGCAGTTTAGTGTTGATTTCAACGCTTTCTTCTTCCTGCTCATGATTTTCCAGAGGAATTTCCCATGCCTGCTGTTCCTGCAAAGGCAAATCCATTTAGGAAAGATCTGTATCAGAGCCTATTCATCCATTTTGGACGTTGTTCTGGGGAGTTTGCTGTCATGAGATAGATAAATAAGTAAATATGGAGTATCAGGAATAGTGGGGCAGCAGAACCAGTTATTTTCTACCCTAATGATTCTGTGATTCTCTATACACACACACACACACACACACACACCTGTTATTATAGCTCCTTTTTCCAATGCAAAACCAGGCAGTTCTAGTAAAAATAGATATTTGAACTTTTAAAAGGAAAATTCTTATCCAATCCAGAACATACTTTTTAAAAAAAATCAAGTTTTGTATGCAAAGCCTCATTACAAAATTCTCGTGAAGAAACTGGAACCTGGTAATGCAAAATGAAACCAGAGCATCCCCAAATAAGAACAAACACTCATGAAGGGGTTACCCTGCAGAAATGCTTGTACCAAACTGCCTTTATAAAGATTATAACTCATTTACCTGCAGGTTTTTCTGTACAACTGCTTCTATCAAGAAGAGCACGAGGCAGAACTCAGGTCTTGACTTTGAATTGTGTGAGGCTGCAAAGAACTTAAAGGGAGAATTTTTAGTTTTACCAGATGATTCCTCTCCCTTTCTGTCCTGAAAATACCAATGCTGCTGATCTCATTCCACATCCCAGTACAACCATAGGAGAAATATTCAGATAGTTCTGTAAAAATCCTGTTTTCCAGCCAGAAAATAATTAGCAGTGATCGTATTACCTTTAATGCTGTTCTATTTTATAGACAGTTAGAAAGTGTACTTATGTGCTCAGCATCTTGTAAAATGGCTAATAAGTGGCAATTAGAGTTATTAATATTCCCTCCTAAGTGAGAAAGCAGATCCTTTTCATTAGACAAAGTAGTTTGTCAGAGAAAACTGGGGCAATAACAAAACAATTTCCTGCTCTAATCGGGCAATTTCCAAGGATTTGTCTCCAGAGAATTCAGGGATCTCTCTGATGAAGCAGCACTCACTGCCCAGAGGATGCCAAAGCTGCACAGCTCCAGGGATCAGGAGGTTGGCTCCAGGTTTGGGTCACCTCAGCCCAAAACTGCATCCCTCTGCACTCCTCTTCGAGTCTCAACAATATTTGGTTGGCTTAGACATTTTTTTGTTATCACTCCACACTGGACTGTTGTGTTTTGTATTCCCCAGGATTTCACTGGGAAGGGGATAAACGCCAAAATTCCCCAGCATCAAAGGGGGTTTGAACGAAAATTCCCATTCCTTCTAATCAGCCATTGAGACACCGAGCTAGTTTTGAGTGATCATTAGTGAGCACTCTGAGCCAGAATGATGAACTTTTAATGTCCAGGTCGAGCACAAATAAAAACCCTCCTGGGGCAGAGGAGTAGGTGTGAACACATCCCTGAGGCTGCAAACTCCCGAGCTGGAGCTAAATCAAGAAGCAATAAATATGAACAACAGGATTTAATTAACATATCCCATGGGTATTTATCCCAAATTTCTGTAGCAGCCACTTCCCAATGGATGGATATTCCTGATATTCCTGAATCTCAGCCCCCAGCACAACCCATAATCCAATGTCAGTGACTACCGCTGAAAAATTAAATGCTATAAATTTACTTTCTTACATGGCTTTGCTCTGAAATAAAGGTGGCATTTTTAATGCACCTTCAAGAATCAATTGACAACTTTAATTTTAAAATAAAAGCTTGGTTTTAACCAAATATAAACTGCATTTTATTCAATTTATGCCCAGGCTGGGCTGACTCATGAGACAGAGATGCAGAATTCCTTATAGGAAGCCAGGAAAAAGTTTGGCAGCTCTGCCTTAAAATACTCTGGGGGTTTAATATTTCTTTTTATGCTGAAACCACTGAAGAATCAAGCTTGGAGTGTGGAGTTGATCTTTCTTCAGAATGTAGATTTCACCTTAAAATGATTCCCCATCTTGGAAACCCAGGATCACAAATGGGGATGGAGCTTTTGGCTGGAAAATGGAATGGTGTGGTGGAACAGAAGGAAACCTGGACTTCTCCACACATCACAAAACTCGGGGAACACAAGAGAATAAATTCCACAAGGATTTTCACAGATCTGTTTTTAAATGTGAGGTTTTGAAATTTTCCAGGAGATAGCAGCTCCTGTTTAGATAAGCAGCTCCAATGAAAGAGTTCAGCTTTACTTTTATGCGTCCATGAAATCCCTTGCACGAGATGCTCAGTGGAGTATCAGACACTAAACTGGGGAAAACAGAACCATAAAGCTGAAAGGTAAACATGCAGAGAATAATCAGGCTTTTTAAAGACTCACATTAAACTGAAATTCTCCCTCTATTTTTATCTGCCTAATAGGTGGATTTATTTTCTGTACAGAGCAAGATGTAAAAAACCCATCCAAGATGCTCACAGTCTTTGGACACTAAAATAAAATGCAGTGATTTGACTCTCCAGTTTTGCTTAGGAAATGCTGATAAGTAGCCTATTAAACCAATTAACAGCCCATTAAATCAATTTCATTGATTAACAACTCTAAAAGTGAAGCCCATAGTTTTAGTAGGAATGATTTGATGTCTTCATGTATGGCACTGCTGAAAATCTCCAGGAGAAATTCAAAGGCAGCTCTAGAGCTCTGTTTAGTTTAATTTTGGGATTCCTTCTCACTAATTGCTCAGCAGGAAGAACAGTAATTACATGAGCTGCAATATACAGGGTGCAAAAAAAAAAAGCAATGCAAATTTGCCACACCAATAAAAAGGCTGAGAAAGTAATATTTTGTACAAATTAATTAGAACCAAGCATTAAACCATGTAGTAATTGCTCTGTGGCATAACTTTCCAACAACTACTGGAAATTAGTTAAGGTTTCCAATAACTAAATATGAGAAACATAATTTTTACAGCTTTATTTTCATTAGTTTAAGTTTCTAGACAGCCACAAATCCAACAGAGCTTTCCTTTATGTTAAACAAAGAGCAGAGAAAATTCCTAGACCTTCCCAATGGAAAGCTGCTTCCAAATATAACACTCTGAGGTTATTTTCTTCTTTCCTTTTTTCATGGCATTTCCACAATTAATTGCTTAAAATCTCCTTACTATTTACATGCATTATTGGTAAATATCCCTCATATACAAAACTGCTGGGACATTAATCCAAATAAAACTTTCAACCTTCTCACTGTTATGCACATGTGAGACAAAGATAAACTGGATTTATTCAATTGTAATTGACCCCAAATTTGGCATAAATATTAAATATTCAAAAAAAAAAAGATAGCAAGATCATGTCCTTTTAATGTAAGAGTGATAAAACCCAGTGCTTCAAAAGAAATCTGGATTTCAGTGGTGGTTGGAAGTGCAGATGCTCAGCAGAGCCTCTGAAATATTTTCTGCCCCCTGAAGTTCCCATCTTGTGCACAGTTTAAGTAAATGAGATGCAGAACAGATGAGCAGCACAATTTTTTTTTTCCAGACAGCTTTCCACCCTTTTTTGTGGGCCCAGGTCATCCTTCCTTGGAAATTCAGGCTGAAACAGCTGTGGCAGCTCAGTCTGAGACATCTGGGTGTTACCAGAGACTCAGGCTGAGGCTGATGAGTCTATAAAACTGGATTTAGGCCGAACCTAAATCATCCAAAAAAGATGATATAAAATGCTGATCTCTGTGTTCAGTCCTACTCAAAAAAATTTAACTTTTTAAAGGAAAAAAGGGAAATGTTTTCGTATATTCCTACAGGAGTGAGGGTTCTGTCCCTGAAGGGAGCAGTTGCCCTTTGGGGCCTGACCCACCTCAAATTTGTATTTCTGGGTCATCCAGAAGAAGAGACATCCAGAAATTACCAGGAAACAACAGCCCACAGGACTGTGGCTCATTGCTTAAGGACAATGACATGATAATGCCCAGAAAATTCCAGGTGAGCTTGTGGAGACAAAGCAAAACCTGGAGTTTTGACTCCTGTTTGCAGAATAAAGCTGAATTTTGTCATGCTTTCACAGCAAGTTTCACTGTTTACAGAAAAGCCATTTTTACCCAGGCAGATCCATGACCCCGTGGAAGTTCTGCTGACAGAGAACAACAGCCACACAACCCTGGGGTAGCAGGGCCTGCTCAGTCTCACACATCCCACTCCTCACTCTAAACATTTCACATTTGCTGTCCTCTCACTCCTCTCCCCTTTTCTTCCTGCAACTTAAAATAAATCCCTTCGTGTATTCACTTTTCTAATCAGAACAGTGGATTTATTTAAATTTTATTTAATTTTTTAAAAATTTAAATTGTTTTTTATTGAAATTATTTTTAAATTAAATTTAAAGGGTGGATTTAATTAATGTTTTACAATTACCTAATTTATGGGCTGTTTTATAATTTGAAAAGAAAATGATGCCATTTAATTTTCAGTGCTGTCAAACCTGGCCTATAGCACTGATTGATTTCTATTTATTTCTAGGCACTCTGAGGCTAAGTCACACCTCCAGCAGAGGAGTCACTTTTCTCTTTCCAAACCTCATTGCATCTTCCAGCTCTGCCCTGAAGTTCAAAATGAGTAGTCTTGGTTTCATTTGTACTTAAAGAATTATCTGACCCAAGCATGGAGCATCTTCACTTGTTGCTGTTAGAGAAAGTATTTTTATGAGGTTATAAAATATTTATTTAAAATTCAACATCTATGTCAGAAAATACATTCAATTATCAAACATCCATCCCTCTGGTCCTGGATGTTCATGGAGTGTAGAATTCCAAGTGCTGAGCACCTTTCCAACACAGTCCAACCAATCAACTTTTCACAAATGACTGATTTTAGGTTTTTGTTTTAACCAAGATTTTTTAAATCCTACTTCTCTTGGTTTTTCTAACTGTTTCATAATTAAATGCTAATTCCACAGCTTTTGGAGTTGACTTTTGACTCTGACGTGAAATGTAAATTTAACAACCCCTACCAGCATGAGGCCAAATGGAAATGCATCAAAGACAGCTGAGAGGAGGAGGAGGTGTTGATCACAAGCCTGGCATTTTTAATGTTGCACAGCTCCCTTTTCAGCAGAATTTTTATTTTCTAAAAATTTAGTGCTAAATCATAAAGCCTTTTCTTTCTTTCTTTTTTTTCCTTTTTTTTTAACAGCTGATACATAATGTATGGCTCCACATAAATCTAGCCCAAGTCTGGCTTTGGACATTCACAGCCATCACAGCAGAATAAATTTATAGCAGAGACTGACTTTAACAGCTTTCTTCTATGGGAGTTCAAAGCATTCTGTGTCTGTCTGCATTCTTCCTAAAGTTTGCAAGATCTGGAAGATTTCAAACCTTTGTTTTCTTGAAAACAAGGGACAGGAAAATGTTGGCTCTTGTGTCAAATCCTTGGAGCTCTTCAAGCTCTGCATTCATGGTACTGATGCAGAATTATTTAAGGATATTTTCTAAGACTGGGCTTCCAAAATAACCATGTGTAGCAAGCACAGAATCATCAAGATTGGAAGAGACCTTCGAGGTCATCAAGTCCAACAGCACCCCATAATCACCCCTAAACCTTGTCCCCAAGAGCCACATTCAGAAGCCTCTTGAAAAATTGCAGAGATGGTGACTCCACCACCTCCCTGGGAAAATGATTCCAATAGCTGACCAACCTTTCAGTGAAAAATCCTTTTCTAAAACTCAATCTGAACCTCCCCTGGCACAACTTGAGGCCATTTCCTCTCATCTTTTCTCTTGTGCCGCAGCAGAAGAGACTGAACCCTACCTCAACCCTTTGCTTTGGAGGAAAATAAAGATTTATGAGCCACTTTTTTGGTCCTTTTTGCAGATCTTAGGGTGGAGAAAGCCTTTATGGCAACTTGAAGGTCAACCCAACTTCATGCCAGCACGAGCATTTCCGAGGTGGCCAAGCTCTTCCTTCCTATCCTCTGCCAATCACTCTTGGGAGCTCATTTCCACGTTATTTTCTTCTTCCTTACTGGATTAAGACATCACACAAAATCTCCAGCAGCACAAGAACCTGGAATGATTCCCACATATCCCTGCAGGAAAAGCAGTGGCCCCACAAAAGCAGTACCAGGCTGATTTTGGCAGGTGGAACCTGCATCGTTTATAAGGAATAACTCAATTTGCATCCCAGCTGCTGAGCTGACGTGACATTTGTTCTGCCAGGCTCCCATCAAGTGGCAGCAGTGGTTATTTAACAGAGGGCAGGACCTCTTCAGAGTGAATCTATGAATAGACTGCTCTGCCACCTCTACAGCCACTCAAAGTCAATCCATTCCTTTAGTGAATCCAGACCTGGAAAGGCAGTAGGCAATTATTCTTGCTTTTTGATAATTTTAGAGACTTTCTTTGGACACAGGAGATGGATCAGAATCAGTTTTTCAAGTTGACTTTTCACATTAAACAACTTAAATACACCAAAATTAAAAAACTCTTCCTATAGGACCCAGACCAGGCCTCGAGAAAGGAGGCAACATCCTCCTGAGAAAAGGGGTGGAAGATCAGTGCTGAGGAAACTCTGTGTGAGGATTTGTGAATACAGGTCTCAGAAACACAGGGAGCTTTAAAACCAGAGGGAAGAGTGTGGTTTTCCACTCCAGAGCCATGAGGGACACAAGGCCCTGAATTCCTGAATTCAAACCCAGCCTCAGGCTGGGCCGGCCTGCCAGACACTGAACCTTGCTCTACATTCACCTCAGCCCTATGCACCACTCTGAATTTTGCTTCTCACCCCTTTTGTCTGTTTCTTGGATGCCTAAAAAACAAATATATGAAATATCAATCTGATCAAACCCCAGCTAACTCAGCTAGTAGAGAAAACCCTCAGTTTTTGTGTGCTCTGGTTACCACCATGATGAATGACAAAACCAGAATAATTCAATCACTCTCAGAGGAGTTTCCCTCAACGCACCCCTCCATGTGTAAATGTATGGATGGGAGGACTTATTTTATATAAATCTCATCTCCTCTTTCAATGACCTTGGTAGAAAATTCTTTCAGGGGTAAACATGGATCCTCTTATCAAACTTCTCTCTGGCTCACAGAATTCATTTTAAAACCTCGTCCACAAATTCGTGGTCCTGGGGAGAAGTCCTGGGACACTTCAAGGGTAACAGCAGCTTCAGAGATTTCAGCAGGGAGAGGAGAGGAGAGATCCAGGCTGTGCCTGGTAAGCAGCCAGAAAAGCAGATATTCCATAGCAATTGCACATTTTATTTCTAGATCAAGTGAGTTTTATTTCTAAAAATCAAATTTATGAAGCCTCTGCATTCTGGGCAACTCAGTCTTTGTTGAGATGTGCAGCTCTGAGAAAGTTTTATTTCTATGATGCAGCTGGGACTTCACAGCAATACCTGCTCTTTGAAATATTCTGAGATGGGAATCTCTGTATTTCCTACTAAATTTAAACACCACCAGGACTTATTTATTTCTCTGTTTCTTAATTTAAATAACGTGTCTGCCCTCCTCTTTGTCAAATTAGTTTCCAATTAAAGCAGCACTTCAGACTTCCCAAATGCAATCATATGCTAATAAACCTAAACCCTTCTGCAGCACCAATTAGAGAAAGTGTTCCTCTTCCAAAAATAATTCTGTGTGTTCCTCAGTTCTTTGTGCAAAGCAATCTGATGAGAGTTGCTGGGAGTTTGAAGAGTACATTGAATATTTGAGAACAAAGCAAACCAGATAATTGCATGGAAATTTTGCAATTTAGGAAAATATTGTAAAGAGAGAATTTCTTGGGAAGTTGGGCTCTAATAAAACTCTGAAGTCCACTATTGCCTTAAAGACACCTGAAAAACTTTCTCCTTGACTTGTCACAGTTTGTCACTTCAGCAGGAAAACATAAGTCTTCAGTCTGGAAAACAAATTTTAAAAATCTCTTTTTAATGAAAAATTATTAATCCTCAAAACCAAAGTTCCTCCAGGGAAAGGAAAAAAAAAAAACAGTTTCAGCAAGTTCTGCAGATCTGATTATTTCCTAAGTTGGTAAAATTATAAAAATATCTTCTTTTGGCATTTTAAAAATTAAAATAAGAAGATTTCCCATTTCAAAATAACCTTTCCCTTCAAAATTTGAGCCAATCCAGCAAATGACAGATCAAAGATAGCAGCAAAATAATTAAACGCTTCAAAACTATCAAATCTATTTTTGTCAATTAAAGCAAGAAAATATCTCATCAGTCTGCAAAAGAAAAAAAAAAAGAACTAATAGTGGGCTTTTTTCTGGTGTGGGCTTTGAATTAGGGGGAATTATCAGAAAGATAATTTGACAATTTGCTTGTGTTTAGCATGATTTGATGATCCAGTTCTGCTCAAAGGCTGCTCTAAACTGCACCTCAGAATTTATGCAAGGAGCCAGCCCATCTTTCAGGAATCGTGGGTTTTAAAATTTCCCTCCCATGGCTTCTTTTCCAACACCCCACCATTCTAACACTCCACCATTCCAACACTCCACCATTCATTCTGGCACCTCTGGCAGCAAAGAGGAGGAGGAGGTGAACCTCGATCCCAGCAGCTGGGATGCAGAGAAATGGAGAATTTGCCTTTCCTGGACATCAGGATGCTGCTGGTCCAGCCTCTGCCAGCAGCTGGAGACAGCCTGGGGGCAGAAAACACAGAAAATAATTTAAAATGCATTTAAACTCCCAGAAGGCAGGGATGGATGGGATATTGGGAAGGAATTTTTCCCTGTGAGGGTCGGGATAGGCTGGGCTGGAATTCCCAGAGCAGCTGTGGCTGCCCCTGGGTCCCTGGCAGTGCCCAAGGCCAGGCTGGACATTGGGGCTGGAGCACCTGGGACAGTGGGAGGTGTCCCTGCCATGGCAGGGGTGGCACTGGGTGGGATTTAAGGCCTTTCCAACCCAAAGCATTCCAAGACTTTATGAAGATCAGTGTCTGGGAAAATGCACGTTTGTATTTCACCTGCGGAGGTGAATCAGTGCAAGTTCCTCACCTGCAGTGGTGAGTCACCAGGAAAAGCTGCTCCTCCTCCTCCTCCTCCTCCTCCTCCTCCTCCAATCCTCTGCCAAAGTAGGCAAGCTCAGCCCTGAGTTCCTGCTGGAGCCCAGTAATGAAGCAGAGTCATTAATTACCCCCCTCCATGTCCAAGAGTAAGAATAACCTCCCACAGGCCGACTGCACCGCGCTTATCAAACCTCTCTTTAATTCAGCAGGGCAAGTCCTTCCTGAAAAGCATCATTAATAAAAACTTGATGAACTGGCTGGTTTTTAACTCTCCCTCTTTGCCCTTCTGTGACTTTCCCTGCAGTGCTCTCCCATCACTCCAGCACAATTTACTACAGACCAGGTTTCAAAACCCTTCCAGAGGGGAAGGAATGCAGGTAAGGAACAGCTGGGACTGCTCACAGCTGCCTGCAAGTTCACCTCTGCATCTTAACACCCAATTATCTCCTGAAAATACAGCTGCCTTGGGCACCTGCAGCACCAAACACAGCGCTGAGAGATGGAGGCTGCAGATAGGAGAGCAGGAGCATCACTCCAGGAAACGCCATCCAGCGTGTGGGTAAAGGCAGCTGTCACTCCTGATGGGATTTGCACCAGCTGGGAAAACAGGAATTATGTTCCAAGGCTTGCAAAAGCAACATATATATGGGAGGATCTGCAGAAATTCATGTTCTGACTCAAGGAGAGAGCACAGGGATCCTGAATGACCCCACAACGTTTTACAGGCTGCAGTCAGTGAGCTGCTGGCAGAACCATGCACTGGTTTGGGCTGTGCTTCATTTTAATACAGGGAACTACGCCCTGTTCAATATTTACAGATGTGTCTTTATGGTCATATCTGTATTTTTCCTCTGATTTTACCCTTTTTTATTATTACTGCCACCTTCACTGTCCTGTAATAAGAAAATCAGGCTGCATTTCCACAATTATTCAGGACAGTGCCAGGCTTTGCAGAAGAAAATACATGAGGGTAAAGTGGTACTCTCAGAGATCCCAAATGATTAAGGAAAGTTGAAATAACTTGGAATTATACAAATAATTCTATGTGAGAGAAATTTATTTATCACAAATTCTGAACATGCAGCACATTGCTCAGTTGAGAATTCCATTTACTGTGTAAATTCTCACTTCCAGAAACCATTACTGGTGCAGGAACAAAGTGGAAAACAAGAAAATTTTGACAAGAGCGGATTCTTAGCATGAGAGACTCTTCCCCTTTCTCCTCTCCATTCTTTTCCTTCAGCAGAGAAATTGAAATCTCCTGGAAGTTTTTTATATCCTGTTTTGAAAATGAACTTAAGTAACTCCCCAAGAATTTGACTCAATTTTTCTCACCCATGGCAAGAAGAATTCGAGTGGGAACAGCTTCAAAAATGAACTTTCCTGGCTCTGAGTGGAATCAGGGTTGGGAGTGAACACAAGAGGGAGAACAAACCCCACATTTGCTGCACCACATCTCTGTAGCAGCTTGATGTAATCCAGGAATTCCAAAATAAAGAGCAGGGCTCAGATGGTTTAAACCAAGATGCTCAGAGCCAAGCAGAGGAATTTGAGTTCTTTGCCTCCAGTTCCTAAGATATCCTGAAAATAGGAAGGGTTGATCTTATCCTTCTCTCATAAACCTCAGCCAAGTAAAAGAGGGAGAAGGAATTGTGGTGTCTGAAATCCCAACATCCATTATTATTTAATAAAATACGTGAGTTGGAATAAACAGCTACAAATGTGTTGACCTCAAAGGTCAGGAAGGTTTAGTTGATATAAATGAAATTTCACTCCCTTGTGTAACCTTTAACTCCCAGACCTTTACCCATGTTGTGATCTTTCACCCTATTTTAGGTAAATCCCCTCCCCATTTTAAAGAAAAAAAGAAATGAAAACTCAGTAAGTGAAGCCTTCAATATTTTAGGCACCTGCAACTGAAATAAGGCATGGAAAAAAAAAAATAGCCTAATTTGACAATGGCAAAATGTGTGACATTATTTAAGCAGCTCATTATGTGAAGCTTCCGAGCTGTTCTCTGAGCTCAGCTGATGTTTTTGCTGCCTTCCTGCCCTTGTTAAGTCTTTCTGGTAAAAACTAAAGAGCTGCCTGTCTAATCAGAGATTAATAAGGCTGTTCTCAGCTTATCTGGGAGCTCTACACTGCAGCAGCATTGAGACAAAAAGGACTTAAAAAACTACAGCTGAAAAAAATACGCAAAGTTTGTCAGCTTGCTTTGAGGAGTGATGACTTACTCCTTTCATTTGAGCTTCACACCCTCACCTCCACAGTAAAAATATTTCCAAGTAGCAAACTTTAAAGCAAAGCATCGCTGAACAAGGTTCAGAGCAGGCTAAGGATGATTACACCGCCCTAATGGCCTCAGCTTCTGAATGAGCTCCTGTGTTTAGCTGGGAGTCATCAAGGGAAGGAGCTGTGGCTGCAGAAATGAGCGGCAGCCAGAGCTTCACTCCCTGTCACCACTTCATGTTTGAAAACAGATGGGAGCTTCTCCCAGAGCCCAGCCTCAAAGCTGCCTTTGATGGATTCCTCCTGCTCTGGGCTCCTGGGGGGAAATCCTCAAAATCCCAGCCCTGCTCTGGGGCTCCTGCTGCACTCAGGGCTGCCTTGCCACGGATTTCCCAGAGTCAAGTTTATTTAAAAATAAATTTCTTAATGTTTTATCCAACCTGCTTTGCCCTAGAGCTGTTGTAAGAGTTTGGGAACAAGGCATTATGTGGATAAAAACCTCACAAATCTTTCATAATTGGTTTCCCTCCATTTGTAGAAATTCCCTTTATTCACAGCTCCCCTGTCAGACTCTGTGCCCCCCTCCACATCCCAGATTCACCATCCCCTGATGTCAAGAGTGAGTTACCTTCTCCAAAATGCACATCTCAGAGTTCTCAGCTCACAGCCCTGCTCTGGGACTCCTGCTGCACCCAGGGCTGGCAGCTTTGCCACTGTTTTCCCAGAGTCAAGTACTGGAAAAGTATTTAAAAATAAATTTCTTAATATTTTCTACTACCTGCTTTGCCCTAGAGCTGTTGTAAGAGCTTAGGAACCAGGCAATATGTGGATAAAAACCTCCCAAGACATTTTGAGAAAAACCTCCCAAATCTTCCATAATTGGTTTCCCTCCATTTGTAGAAATTCCCTTTATTCACAGCTCCCTGCCAGACTCTGTGCCTCCCTCCACATCCCAGATTCACCATCCCCTGATGTCAGGAGCTGAGTTACCTTCCCCAAAATCCACATCTCACAGCTGAAGGTGCCATCAAGAATGTTCTCTCCTGGAATAAAGCAGATTCCCAGGATGCTGTAAGCACTGCAGCCTCTGCCACCACAGCAAGGACCACCCCTCAATACTGAATTCTCTTCAAATGATCTTTTTTCCAGATTTTTACTCCCTGGGTACAAAAAAAAGGAAAGTAATCATTATTCAAATACCAACCAGTGAGCCAGGACAGCCACACCACATGAATTTATCTTAAATTTTAGCACTGCTGTCCCAGCTCCCATTCCCAAAATCCTAAATCTGTCACTGAGATCTCCCACAAACGGATGCACCTGCAGAGATATCCCCATTCCTACCTGCTCTTGGGGATGGGAGGCTCTCTGGAACAGGCAAAACAACTGACAGAGAAAAGATTTTACTGAGTCATTCAGGAGATGGGCATTGGCCAGGAAACCTGAAAAAAAGCAACTCACAATGTCATGTTTTTGTCTAAATAGCACCAAAACAGCTCAGGAATATCCTAAGAAGTGCAGGGAGAGCAAGAGTCAGGGCAGAAATGTTATTTTTGGTAGGTATTTTAATGTAAGGACACTTTAAAAGTGCATTTAAACCACATTTTAAAAAAAAGAAAAGTGAGAGGCTTCATCTGAACTGCCCTGCAGCTGCTGCTTTGCTGTTGACAAAGTCAGAATTATTTCACCCCTCCTGTGGCTCTGGATCACCAAGTGCAGCCTGAAGGGGAATTTCCCTCAGCTCCCACCCCTGGGCCTCTCCCAGCCCCAATTCCAAATTCCAAATTCTGCCCCAGCTCCCTGAGCCAACCCAGGGCTGCTCCAGCTCCTGCAGGGTCACAGCCTGGGCAGCCTGAATTTGGGGAAATGGAGACACCAGAGGAATCCCATGGGACACCCCTCACTTGAAAAGGCTCCTGAAATCAGAACTGTGACCCTTGGAATTCCTCTTGCTGGAATAAATGTGGTATTTTAGACACCAGTGCTGAAAATTACTTAATATCCATTATTCTTCATTAACCTTTACTAACTTTTTTAAAGAAAAAAACTAAATATTTTTGAATTTAAATATTAGCATTTATTACACATTTGGAAAAGGCTCGGTGCATTAGCAGAGGTCAAGCCTCACTTGTCTTCTGACTGAAATTCTTAATAAAAGGGAGAGCACCTTCTTTTTTATGAATAAATGAGGGGATTTCAATATAGATATAACAACATTAAATGGATTTGGCCTGAGTGCATTACAGCCATTAGATAAATCACTGTTTCACAGAGAAAAAGAGGAGACTTTGAAAAGAAATCTAATTTCATACAACTTTATGACAGAACCAATTAATCAACTAAATACAGTTTTAGCCACTTGTTATAGAGCCCATATAGGGGTAAGATACAGATCCATGAAATATTTCATCATTTTGGGAGAGGATGGAAAATGAATTTCCCAAAGGAAGATCATTGGCTTGGGGATTGTGCAGATCAGGGGTGTGAGCAGAGCGGGCAGCAGGGGAGAGGAGCTCCTGCAATTCCACTGACCCCTGGCAGCACAATCCCCTGGGATTCAGTGCAAAGAAATCTGCACAGAAATCTGATTTAATCAGGGAAATCAGGAATGGTCCTTGTGGAAAGAGCCAATCTCATCCCAGCCCCAGCACTCCCCAAGGAAACTCATCCCGTGCTTGTTCCGCTACTGAGAAAGTTCATGGGATAAGAAACTTAATAGATCTAAAATAAAATTTGCATTTTAACGTTGTCTGAGTCAGGGCTGGACAAATAATGTGTCCTTTTTTTTTTTTTTTCCCTACAAAGAATCAAATTCATATTTAATCATAACCATGGTATTACAGAAGTCGCAACTCCATAATTTTGCTTCCCCTGAAGTCTAGTTTATTTATACTTTTCCTTCTTGTTCAATAACATCGTTCAAAAAGAGAGGAAGAGAAAAACAGCACTGCAATTAAAAAAAAAAATAAAAAATCAATGTCTTCTCCCAGAAGCTGAGGAGGGGTTTTATTTTCAATGCCTACTTTGCCTGTGTAATTCCTCTCCAACGTGATCCACCTGAGAAAATTCCTCATCCAATTCCTTAATATTCCAATATCTATCTGAAAAAATGGCAAATGACATCAAGTTCCTAAACAAGACAAATTACAAAAAACAAAACCAGAGGGGTTTATTCCTCACCAAATTCATCTTTTGTGTTCCATGAATATTTTCTTTGACCTTCTCTGCATCCTAAAAATATTGGTCTCACACAGGACAATTTCCTGACATGAAAAAATAAGAATTTTGGGAGTTAAGGCCAATTTTAAATATGAAGTGAAATGTTAGCTGTGGAAGGGGAAGTTTCTCCATTTGGCTGGGAAATCAGCTCCTGTTTTGGCTCTCTGCCCTGTGCTGCTTTCTAAACACTGGCAGCTGGAGCATGGAGAAGAAAGACAGGGAAGATAAATAGGGTAGAAACTGCTTAAGGTCTTTGTAAAGTTTAATGAAAGATTTATCTCTGGAGGGTAATGTTCCTCTTTCTTCTCCTGAAACAAGACTTTGATAACCTCTCATTGTGCCTTTGATAAATTGCAGCTCCCAGTCATAACTGAGGGAGTGGAAAATGTAAAAGGCCAAAGCAAGGTCTGGTTATTCAGCTCTGCCAGTGAGAAATATCCAGAAGAAATGGGGCAGAACCTGGAATAATTTTAATTACAGGAACGAGGATGAAGTGCTGCACAGTGATAACAAGGGAAGAGAAGGATTCCTCTACGTTTCTGAATGGAAGTGCTCATGTGTAGCATCAGTAATTAGAGCAGGCTGTTAATGACTGCTGATGATGGAAGCAGCAGAGGCTGGAAAGGCTCATGTTGGTCATGAATGATCTGAGAGCATCTGCAGAGTATCCACAGCCCTCTGCTTTCTGCTCTGTGTCCCAACTCTTGCTGCAGAACCTGATGCTCCAGGCACATAAATGTCAGACCCTGACTGAGAAAATCCCTGGTTCACAAGGCCATGCATGAGAGAGATGCTTTTGTACCTCACCTTGTTCTTTTAATGCTCCATATTCCAAAAATGATCCAGCTGCAAGGGAAAAACCCCATATTTTTAATTGAGAAAGAGCTATAAAGACAGACATTAATTCTATTAAACATTTACAAGCATCTCTGAATTACTTTTCAAAAAAAAACCCAGCAGCCACAAGATCACCACAGACGTGTAAAATATTTTTAGTTTTGCTTTCTATTTATCTTGAGTAGAAAAACTACTGCAACACTTGGAGGCAATTAATCAGCAAACAGCAGGGCACTAAAAGATTTTAGAGCTTCAGTCCAAATAATTATAAGGTGTAAGGATTCAGAATGGGCCAAGAAATCAGGATTTTATCTTTCCCCTCAATTTGTGGATAATCCAGGGTATACCCATGCAAACCTCTACAAATCCTACCCACTTACAGGAGGCAAAAGGAAACTTTTTCTAAGGAATATGATTATTAATTTTGTTCCCATTTATAAATAGCTCATTTTCTGAATGAGTATGAATTATTAAAGCTGTACACCCACAGCCTAATTCCTTTCCAGGACAATTTATCCCTCACTCAGTACTTCCCACCATTGGAGGCAATAAAAGCAATTTCAATTCCTCAAATTAAAGAGAACAGAAATTCTCCATGGGTCACTTATGGATATGTTCAAAGTGGAGAGCTCTTTATGAGGCACAGGGAGGCCTCTGGGATTCCACCAAATTGATCCCATATCACAAACACTTTCATTTAATGTACCTTTTGCTGCTCACTTTTAATGAAGTGATTATAAAAAGGGCATTTTATTTTATTAAGCATTAACCTTGCTGGCTGTTGGGTAAATCAGGAGATCAAAGAATTTGAAGGTCTCTAAATCCAAATGACTCATTTGAAGAAAGGACGTGTGTGGCCATTATTAGAAATTATTATTATCATTATTAACTAAAATCTCATCTTTGCAAGAAGGAAGGAAGGAATTTTCTCCTCCTAGAAAGACTTCAAAGGAATCTCACAAAATGTGGTGTCTGGAGCTGTTCTACAAAAGGTTCTACCAAATATAATTCAATGTTTCCTGTGGAATTTGGTTTCAGAAGATGGGACAGAGTCCACAACATTTATGTCACAACCACACCAACATGGAACCAAAAGTGTATGACATTACAGAAATCACTATAATTAAGACAAATCATTATATTCACATTACAGAAATCTGCTTTGGTTATATTTACCTACTTTTATATATAGATATATTGATCTACTTTGGCTATATCCAAAATATAAGCAAATTATTAAAAATCCTTTTAAAAATGAGTCAATCCAAAATCCATTTTAAAATCCATTTTAAAATGTGTTAATTTAATACATTAACAGCAACATTAACAGGATAATTAACAGTAGGGATCAGTAAAAGGGGACAATAGATAGTAGGAATAAAAATCCAGTATATTGGCATCTGCACTAAGGGGAAACAAACCACAGGTCTTTGCCTTAGAATTCCTTGCATATTGAAAACAAAACCCCAAAACCTAAAGCCCAAATTACTTTTTTTTTTTAATTTGGGATGCTGCAGGTGTTGGAGCAGTGGAGAAGAGCCTCCTCTGCCTCTGAATTCCCACCTGTCAGAGCATTTTTGTCACTCCAAAGCTGCTCAGGGAAGGGATCACAGCAGCCTCGTGTCCTCATGTGCCACAGGATATCCCTGAAATCACAAAAATCTGCAAGAACACCCTCGAGGAAAGTTCTCAGCTTTGTAAATAGCAAGATTCAGGCACTGCCTGCCCATTCTGACTCTGGGCTGGCCTAAGACAGAGAGAACATTTACTGTGCAAATTTGCTTTATTTATTGCAATGCTGGTTCCTCTCCTGCTGATTGTGGCACCTGGAAAGTGGGTTTGGACCTCTACCACTACTGTTCACATGATTTCACAAAAGTACTAATCAAAAAGTGCTGTGTGTTTAAAAGAAAGGTCAAAATCAGTGCAGAAAACAAAGCCTGCAAAAAAATAAAACAACCTGAAAACAAAAGAACCACACCAAAAAAAAACCTCAACAAAAATTAAAAAAACCCTAATACTCTTTGCTGAGGGTAATTAGTCCAAAGGATCCCAATAGGAATTCTCTAAATGAGCCCATGAATTCTGTCCCAAAGCCAAGGATCTCCTGTCAGTTTGGAGCTGAGAGCCTGAGATCTGTCATTAAATGGTGACTTCACCGTTTCTCTGTCTGAATTCCCTTATCCATGAGAAGGTCACTGCCACTTTTGTTCCATATCCCATCTCAGCCACCACTTGTTGATGAATGTCTGTGAATGCAAACAATCCATGCAAAATGCACAATGGAAAAATAAGATATTAATGTTAATGAATTCTGGACGAAGCTGCCATGTAATTAATGAGATTGATTTTTCTTTCCTGTGTGCTCAATTTTGTATCTAAAAAGAGTATCAGAAAACATTAATTTTGGAGAAACAAAAGAGGAAGCAAAGGGAAAATAGGAGAAGTGACAATCTCATTATTATTAGAAACAAATTTTATTTTGACAAGGGAAAAGACTTTATCCCTCTCAGTATTAAGCATAAATTAATGGCTAATGTTTCAAGCAGGAAATCATTTTGATTAAGAACAACACACAGCAAAAAAAATAACAAAATAATTACCACCTTTTTACTCTATTATTAAGCAGTTAAAATTATGTAGCCCTTAAAACATCTCCACTTGCAGCAGTTCATCCTCAAAACTCCACATTTTTTCATTGATTATTCCAATTCCCACTCAAAACTTGTAATCCAAATGAGGGAAAATGTCATTAGGAAGCATGCAAAGTACATTTCTGGTCTATTTTTAATTTGAAATAGTGAAAAGCAGATGTGATAAGCAGTTCCAGAGCAGTGATTTGCTTCATTAATGTTTGATTGGGAGGCAAGAAGTCCTGGCAGGACTGGGACGTTGGTGCTCAGGGGAATGCAGTGACAGGCACAACTGTCCTCACTTCCTCACACACATAACCCTCATCTATAATTAAGAGAATTTAAATCTATATCAGCCATGAGTAGAAATCTTAAAATATGCTTTTTTTTTTTTAAGAGCAACAACTTTTACCAAAATTTGTAAGCCAGACTTCAACATTCCCAAGAATATTTACAATTCTCCTCTCTGTAACTGCAGTGCCCAAACCCCAGGTTTCCATCCCATTTCCAGTCCAGTGGTGCATGAATTATGCTCATTAATCTTCTATCTGGGAGCTTTATTACTGTTTGCTAGGTGGGAATTGACAGCCCTGAGATGTTATAAATTAGAGGAGAGCTCTGGTTAGAGCTGCAGCTTTCCTGGGTCTCCTACTGAGTGATGTTTGACACCAAAACATCTGCAGAATTATCTGGGGTTATCTGCCTTTAATGGATTTATATCAAACCTTTAGTATTACATAAAATATTATTGTCTGAAATGGGGGACAAAGTTTTCTCCCTGGAATCAACAAGTAAATATCATTCTATCCATATTTGTTAGCTAAATGATTACTCTAAATTTATATATTTGGGGAAATATCTGTGACTACTTCTTGGCTGAAGTCAGCACAAGATCCTACATTTGTGTTACAATTATTTTACTCACAGGAGTAAAATAATTTATTCTCAGAGGTGCACAGAGAAACCACCAGCTCCTATTTTTTCCTTCAGCTTCATGTATTCAACACAAAGAATTGCAAGTCTCTTAATGTGACATTTCAGTAATAAAAGACCAGAGTGTAAGCAAAGAGCTATAAATTAATTCTTTGTCCAAACTGATGAGTATTTCCACATGTACTCTGAAATATCTCTTATCCAGAAAGGGGTTTTGGCTACACAATTACAGAAACCAATTTTCTCATAATTCTTTACATTATTGATCTCTGCCTGTTAACTTTATCAGGAAAAAAACAACTATAATTGTTTGGTTTTTTTTTTCTGAAGAAGGCTGAACCAAATCATCCCTAAAATGTTAATAATATTAGTGGCAGCAGATTTACACAGACACCTCTTCTCCGGATGTAAATGCTTAGAAATTCAGGGATTTATTTTTACAACCTCCCCTGGTTTTCTGGAAAAATACCAGTTATTCCATCATAACTTTCCTATTTCCTACTTGTTCATCTAATTCAAAAACACAAACCTGGAATGAATTCATTATATGAATTTTCCTCTCCAGACTTTTTTCCTGACGTTTATTTTCTCCACTGATCATTATAATTCTTCTGAACATGACATTTAACTGAAATCTGCTTGTATTGGGAGAATGATTTATATTCATTCTGAATAAAAAAACTCCTTTAGAATATTGAGACAGTGGTTAAAAAACTCTGATTGACTGCAAGGAAGGGTCTATTCCTTGGACAAATTTATGGGATAGGGAAGGCAACATGATCTTTATCCATTTCACACCATTGCAGTATCAGTTTCTAATATGCTGGAAGCTTCAGGGATTTTATTCATCAATAAATCTTTGGGGGTTTTTTGAGAGATTTTGTCCCAAATTGCAATCAGGGGTTTGATGGCTGGTGGGATGACTCTGCCTGGCTGAGGGGATCACAGCAAAGGCTGCTCCTCCCTCCAAGTGCTCCCCCTTGACAAATGGGAGCTGCACTCGTTTATTCAAGGAAATGGCAGAAATGGGCGATAACATCAGGAGAAATATTGTTTCAGTAAGTACAGGAGAAGATCAGTTTTTTCAAGGAATGTGTCTAACGGGAAGAAATACCATTCTCTGCTGGCAACCTTCCCCTTGCAGCTCTCAAGGACAAAATCCAAGCAATTCATCTGCAGATTTCAGTCATTAATCAAGAGAGACACGATTGTGGAGATGTAGTCTAGACACTGACAATCTTCTTTGCTTCACACGGTGATGAAACAGTAGATCTCAAAATGTGGGAGCTGAAAGCTTCAAAAATAGAGTGTGACTAAACCAAGCACTTGGTGTTTCAAGGCAGAGACTCTTTATGCTCCCTCTCCTGGAAATATGTGCACTCTGCTTCCCTGGATTTACCCTCAGCTCCCAAACAGGGCTGGCTGCTTTCCCCACACCACCAGCCATAAAAACTTCCATTTTGGTGTATGATGGCCGATAAAACACAGAGAAATTTGTCATCCTTTTAGTTCCCAAACGTTTGTTTTCTCTCTGCTGTGCAGAACACTGTCCCCACTTTGAACTGATTGATCTGTCCCATTAAGAGGGAGAAAAAACTGAGATTTTTCTCAATTGCTGATTTCACAGACAGTGAAAAACACCAACATTTGACAGTACCAGCAAAATATTAACCTGATGATGATGGGTGCCCTGTCATTTTGCATGGTTAAGGCACTGATATCTCAGCCACCCTGTGTGGAAATACTGAGCCCATCTATGAGAGTCCATATATAACCTGCATAACCAGCCCCAGCACTGTGCTATAAATTACCAATGAGCAGTTCTGGCCACCTAAAAGCCCTGTGAAATAGGAGTTCCCTGACAGCTGAGCAGGTTATCACCACTCCACAGGGCTTTACAGCTCATATAAAACATGTTCTGCCAAACCACATCCAGCTCAAGACAAAAGAGCCCTGGGAGCTTCCAGCCCTGCAGGGAGCTGGGAATGGCTTGGGGAACCTGTCCTGGAGCCCAGCCCACCCTGCAGAGCTGCTGCTCCTCACTGCGGTCACAAATGCAGCAAATATTTTTATATCCAGGGCTTCAGACATAAAGTTTCTCTAGAGATGTTTCTGACCTACGGGAAAATTATGTTTGCTGGCTTGACACGTTCTAAAGAACATCAAGAATGAATGGGGTGGTGGGAGAAAATTAAATCAGAGATAAAATTTATGTAAGCCTTCCCCATTTGTATCAGCTAAAATATTCATGTATAAGCACCAATATATAAATCAATATGTAAAATGATCCCTCCTTGATAGGTTCTTTAGAAATAGATTTGGTTCCAGCAGAGAAAGATGAGAGGAGGTGGTTCTGGAAGAAAGGATGAGCAGAGGAAAGCCCAGCCAGCCACCCCAGCTGAGGTGAAGGGTGACACAGATTCCTGTCAGGACCTGATTGCATCAAAAATTAACTTAAGCCCAGAAAAACCTCCAGCACTTACAAACATGCTGTACACCCACAGGTCATCACCAGCTTTTTGCCTTTCAGAAACTAAACACGTCCCTCAGTAACAGAGACAAATCCATGACAGATGGCAAACTATAAGCTTCATGTTTTTAAGATAAATTTAGTTATTTAGATATAATTGTGTGATGCCAGAGATATTTTCTCATTCTTTTATATCTGCTTTTGCAAGTGACAGTAGGTTTCAAACTAGAACTCTTTATGGAATGTGATGCTAAAGATGTTACTTGAATATGCAACCACAATGCTCTTAATTTGTTTTTGGACTGCAACATTTCACACATTTCAAAGCAAGCTCTAGTTATATCTGTTAACCAGAAAACTCCTTCTGACACAGTAGATTTCCCTGAAGAATTATGATCAGTGGAAAATGAATTTAGCGCAGACATAATTACAAAGTAAGAATTCATCTTGTCAAATCATGTTGAGACTAAAAAAACACCAACAACTACACAAAACTAAAAAAAAAAACAAAACCAAGCTTAGAAAGTTAATCAAATGGGGCCTACTGAATCCACTTAATTTTAAAGAAAGATCTTCTACAGATATTTATTGTCTTCAGCTCCCATGTGACAAGTGGTGAGCAAAACCTCTGACAGAAGAAGGGAGAGAACAACCATCAAAACTGATTTTATCAATATAAATCAATAACTTGAATTTTCTTCTTTCATGTAAACCATACCAGAATTAAAGGCTACTCTTTGAATGACCAGGAGCATAAAAAAAAAATACTTGAAGGTAAAATACGCAGCCATAACTACTTGTTAGTTATTTTGCCAGATTTTTTTTCTTGAACCAAATTCCGAGGATTAGTAGATTTTTTTTGACCTAGGATGTCATCAGTGACCCAAAATATCACAGCCCAGAACTCCAGCAAGGAAATTCTCATGAGGATTTGCACAGCAGACTCATAAAGCTGCTTTGGTCTGTAACCAACATATTCAAGCAAATTTCTTTAAACAACAAAAAAACCTAGTGCTTTTAAATAACACTAGTTATTATATTATAATAAATAGTTATATTACATAATTACATGTAATATTATCTATTACATAATATTTAATATAGATTAAGATCTATTATAAATACTATATATTTCTATTATAATACCTGTTATATTTTCTTAAAGCTCAAAAGGAATCTCTTGAGAATAATGCTCATTATGATGAGAGAATGTCTGGCCAACTTTAGGTCAAGATCTAGGATTTGATCAAGCGCAATATTTGGTTTTTAATCAGGTCTTCGTCAGCAGATTTCAATTATTATTTTGATTTCCCAATAAAGGAAGATGTAACCAACACACCAACCCAGTCCCATAACACTTCTCTTCCCATCTTTAAGTAACTTCTTGGGTTTTTTTCCCCTTGAAAAAATTCATTTCTCTTTGCTAAACCCAAAACCAATCCAAAACTTAAAGGGAAAACATCTTTGAACCAAAAATCCTATTGGTACATCTTACTGTCGTTCCAACACAAGATTTGAAATAAAAACATTTCCTTGTTTCCACTTATGTCTGAGTTGAAGCAGCACTTTAAAGATCAGAAATGTTTTACTCACAATAAATTTTGCTGAAATGTAAGGAGAAATCTTCCAATTTCAGGACAAGAAGAACAAAGTTAAACCTCTCAGTAGAAATTGATTGATATTTGAACTTGCCAATGAAACATCAGCAGGATCCCAAATATTAGAAATTTTGTAAAGAAAATTTTTATAAAGTTTGTTACAATAATGAATTGTGCTGGCTGAATGTTCTGGTGAGTGGAACAACATAAATCAGTATTCTGGATCAAAATTCATGTAGCAAAAATGCATTTTTAAGCTGAGATTATCATTGAAATAGTGGAAGCTGTGGCTTAATTCTATCGGGGTTTCCCAGCAGCCACCACAGAGAGCTCCCAGCAAGGGAAACTTGAGAGAATCCCCAAAAGTTTCAAGCCTGAGCATCACAACATCAAATATTTGTTACTTTAATTCATTTTATTCACATTTTGCCACACCTTTAGAGCCTGGTCAATGTTAAATAAAATAATGAACAAGGGGTGCTGAGCATCCAATGTCTGCTCTTCAAAATTATTGCAAAGTAACCAAAGTTACCACAACACTCCAGAATTGTTTCTAACTCTGAGTTATTCAACAGGATAGAATAAAAGAGCAGCTCTTTATCCCAAAAATACACCAGCAGGAGGGGAGCTCCTGCCAATCCAGCACTGGAATACAGATATTCACCAGCAAAGGCCATTCATCTGCTGCTGGCCCTGACATGATTAAAAGGAAATTTGCAGTGCAGAAATTCATTACTGCCAAAAGCTCCAGAGGCACACAGCGCAGCCCCCTCCCATCCCTGCAGTAACAAATGGATAATGGGGATAATAAAGATCCTAAACCAGCCATCTAACAGCTGGGGAACCAATTTTATGGGGAAGAGATGCAGGATGTGACCACAGCTCCCAAAGCCATGAGCCAGTGGATCACAGAGTCATAAATGCAACATAAACAAGGCACCTGTAGAACTGCTGCTCCTCAGCCCGGGGAAAATTCCTATTCCCAGTCTTAGAGCTGGGCTGGAGTTGGTGAATTGAGTAAAAATGTCTTTTTCCACAGGGTTCTGTATCACCTGACAGGTGCTTTGTCACAACAATCCCATTGCATGCACTCTGCAATTACAGCTATTTTCTCCAGTTTTCAAAATTACATTAATTTCTTCTCATAAAGCAGAACGCATCCTGGAGGCCTTGTAAATAAAATGTCTTTCTTCTAAATAAATACCAAACTGGATTCTTGCCTAGATGCATCTGGAATAAAGTATAACCTTGTTCAGAGTCTGCTTAAAAATACAGAGAATGATACATAGATAACAATTTTTACTTTTTTTAGCAGTTAAAAAAAAGAGAGGCTTATTTAGTGTTGCTGTGTTAGAAATAAACCCATTTTTACACCAGCCATCACCAAAATTTCATCCCTTGCTCATTTACTGCTGGCTGATGTAACAATTTACAGCAGTGATTCCATATTAACAGAGAGCTACAAAGACATCACAGGGGCTGGGCCATCCATGCTTTACATCCCATTTTCAACTGAAAAATATCTCAGTTTTTAAATCTATCAGTGCTCTTCTTTTAGGAAAAGAAAGGGTCTTAATCCATGTTCTGAAAGTTCCTAAATCAAAATGGAATCACTACAGTAATTTCATAAATTCAAGCATTTATACACAGAAATATTTCAAATAACTAGTAAAGAAATATTGGTGTGTTTAGCATTATTATATTTATACCAGAACAAAAGTTCTAAAATATTCTGCAAGAAAGAATAAGAACTAATGATCAGAGAAAAGCATTTTAGCTCTTCCAAGGTTTTTCTTGATAATCTTGACAACTTTCAATAGCATATTATGGGTACAAATTTTAAATAAAAACAGCTCCATAACAAGTATGGATTGAGTTTTGAAAATTAAAGGAACACTTATTCTGACAACTTCCAAAATATTTCTAATTTTTGCATTATAAATTTGACAAACCTAATGTTCCTATTAAAAATGCCCTTTCTTTCTGGGTGAAACACTGAGTTGAGACATCCCTGGCCAGGTTTACACCCAACCTGCTGACAGTCACTCCCAAGTACTTGAAATTTCCTTTTAAAAAACTCTAACCAGCACATCAAAAAGAACTGATTAATACCTGGGAGAACAATTGCCATCATTTCTCACACAATGCAGACATTTGAAAGTAGGTTATTTTGGTTTTTTTCTTTCAGAACTTGCCCAGTGCTCAGTGCCAGGAAGCCCAAAGGAGTTGGGTTTGTTCCATCATTAAAAACCAGCAGCACTTTGGGCCAGGTGAGGAAAAAACCTTCCAGGAGGATTTTTGGGGTGAGGAAACACAACACAGGTGACAGGAGAAGAGTTGGACCCAGTGGAATAACTGGAATACAGCTCCACTGTAAATAAGAGAAATTCAAATACTCTGAAGGTGAACAGAGTTTCCTCTTTAGAGACTCAGAGTCTCAAACAAACAGAAAAATGGGGTGGGAAAAAAAACAGCAAAAGTTTAAGGGACAAGATTAGGAACTGATGGTTTATTGGGGTTGTGCCTTAAAACAGCTTTTAAGGATAGAGTCTGAAAATGCTTGTCAAGTCTTGCAAATGTGCAGGAATTGAAAGTGTTTTCTCCATTTTCCTCCTGTTTCCATCACAGATCTCTCTCCTTTTACACACCAAATTTGCAACTAGCAAAAATCAACAACAGGCTGAATGTTGGAGTGGAAAGAAAAGTGAGGATTTTCAGGAGCTGCACATCCAGCACTTAACTCCTCAAAATAATTCAATTTTCTTCCTTATCATTCTTTCTCCATTTGGTATAATTTTGCACGTGTTCTCCTATTACCTGGTGAAAATTCAAATGTGCCCGTAACAGCATCAATCCCACTGCTGGCTGTATAATTCTCCTTTGGCCTAAAAGAACATTTCCATGGCTGTCCCAGTTTTCCTGAAGTCCTTGCTGGAGCATTCTGAGAAAAAGAACAACAAGCTCCCTATTCTTCAACACTCCAGGGAAGTTGCACATTAAAAAATTATGTGTGTTAATCAATAAAGTGTGAAAGGCCTGATGGAACAGACTGCCTTTTTCTGGGACAGTAATTTTGCTCCATGAATTATTTATCAAGGCCCACGAAGCAGAAGCAAACTGGAAAGCACAGAGCTTACCTTATCACTCATCATCCTGCAAACAGCCAACACAAAACCATAATCATTTGCTACATGCTGGGACATCAAAGAACAATGAAATATCCCGGCATGTAAAAATGGATTTTAATATATTAAAGAAATTAGTCCCTAGTGAGTCTCTGTGTTTCTTTCCTCAGAGAGCCAAATACCATTTTTGCTGACAAAAAAACGAGAGTTTGCTCTGAGCTCTCCTTGAGGAGAGAAGTTGGAAGTGAGATGGGAGATGTTGAGTTTGCAGATGATTTCAGGCTTGTGGTAGGCAAAGGAAGGTGAGCTGGAAAATGACTTCCCATAAGTTGTGCAGTAAATGGCCACAGTTTTATTATTTATAAATGATGGAAACTGTTAGAGGGAACAAAATTAAACAGTTTATCAGGGTTTGGACTTGGCTTATATTTTTTGGTAATAATTCTAGATTTTTTGTGTTAAGGAAGAAAGCTGAAAACACTACACAGACTGCACATTGTTAATACAAATCCCTCATTTTTCTGACACCTCTAGTACAAATTACAACCTCACAAACTAAGACACATCTGAAATCCTTGGGTTGATTAAATTTTTCTATCTGTGTTGCCTGTGTTGTTTTTCCATTTCCTTCACCTCTTTCTGCTGGCAAGGACACAGCTTTAAATGGAATTAAAATTCCTCCTCCTAAATTAAAATGCAGCATTCCAAAGTGGATTGGAACCACTGCCATGGAAAACTCTTCTGCAGCTCATCCTGCAAGCTCATCAGTCAGCTCTGAGAGGAGGCTGACATCACATTTCACCTTTCTTAGGCATTTTTGACCAAGGAATTGTGGCCAAAATTGAATTTTGGCCATTCAGGGATTGTTTTCAGGATAACCCCAGGTGTCATCCCAACAGGTGCTGTCAGCCCAGGAAAATTCCTGCCAAAATGTCCCTGCTGCTGCTGCTGCCTTCCTGCCACAGGATCCCTCCTGAGAAGTGCCTGAGGAAGTTGCTAAAGGTTCTCATCAAGCCCTGATGTGCATGAAAACAAAATTGGGTTTGTGATAGCTCAATGTCACAGCCCATGAATGTGACATCAATATTTCCTGAACACCAAACCAGAAAAAAAAAAAAGATCTCCTGAGAAAAACACTTCCACAGAGGGAGCAACTCTGAAGCAATCCCTGTTTAAGTTTCAGAAATAAGCACAATAAGAAAAAACCACTGGAAAACGTGGCTGCATCCCTGAAAAACACAGACTCGTTCATTTCAGCAGCAAACTGATCATCTGCTCTTCATCTGCCAGGCTCTAAAAGCCCAACTGTCCATTTAATGGGATGAATCCAATAACTTTCAGCTGTACCAAGATAAAACTTTGGGGAAAAGCTTCAAGTGCTGCTTCAAGGGTTTTTAGTGCATATTTCCACCAGTTATTTTAACATTCCCTTTTATTTTCTTACCTTCTGCTGGGTTATCCCCTTTTTCCCATATTTGTTTGGGTATTTTTGCATTTATTCTTTGATTCTAAACAGATATTTAATATTTAGGGTTGTGGAAAGTGTCGTTACACCTGTGAAAACCTCAGCTGAAGTACTTTTATTCCACATTGATCCTCGTGCATCCCTTCAAACTCAGGATATTCCATGATTTTAAGAACCCACTGTCAATAGGAACACGGAATTACACACTAATATGTTTTTAATCAGTGCTGTAATGTTTATCTTCCTTTCCCCATCACCAACAGAACTTTGTTAGTGTTGTGCCCTGCTTGGTGTTTTGATTTCCACCCCATATTTTTCACCAAGGATTGTGAACCATTTATTCTTAAAAAATGAGCAACATTTCCCACGGGGCACTGACAAAATGCATAGAGACATATTTTAATTGCCTATGAATATTCAAACCCTCGTTATTGTTCCTAGTTTATAATTATCATATTCCCCTGACAGAAACATGAAGCATACAATAAAAAATGCAATCCATTAAAAATGTTGACATTCATGTTCAACAGTTTTCTGGGAATTTTTTTTTTTTTTTATTAACTAGCAAGCTCTTTATCTTGGCTATTAAAATCATTCCTGGAAGGCACTTTGTTCCAAATTTAGCACAGTGAAATCCTCCTGTAAAAAGAGTTACAACAGTCTGGATAAGCATTAACAGAGACTTGTCTGTTACAGCATCCCTTAAAAATTATGCAATATCATAAAATGATGTGCAATTCTCTGGAAATCCACTTTTCAGGAACAGAGATTTCCTCTAACCCAGATTCCTGCATTTACAGCTCATTGTCCCACCAGAGTCCAGCTCCTAAAATTTAAAATGACTTAGAAATGAGCTGTATTTAAGGTTTCCTCATGCACCTGAGGAAATGACTTCACAGCTGCCCTAAGAATGGAGCTTGAATTGTTCAAGTTGTCAGTCCTGGTCAATGCTGGGGTTGCCACCTGTACCTGAAGAAGCTCATTCCTCCAGCAATCCCTTGCACAGGCTGCAGTGGAGGAAGCAGCTGCTTGTCCATGGTGAATTTGGAAAATGAGGCTCAAATCAAGAGCATCACCCAGGATGCACTGGAACCTCAGCATGGCCAGGCAGGAAGATTTGCAGGATTTGCACTCTCTACTTTTGAGCTGGATTTTCATAGCTCAGGCAGCTGAAAGCAGGGAGGAGTATGGATATTTAACAAAATTTGGAAAACTAATTAATGGCACAGAAATCAACTTATAGCTGCTTCCAAATCAATGGAAGCTTCAAATCCCAGAAGCACAGAATGGTTTGGGTAGGAAGGGACCTTAAGGGACATCTCACTCCAACACCTCTTGCCATGGGCAGGGACATTTCCACTGGATCATTTATTCAGAACCCTTCAGCTGCAACACAAAATGCAAAATAATTGCAGCACGATGTGCGATATAGCTGAAGGTGCATCAAAACAGAGCATTAATAGAAAATATTATTGACTATTATTGGGGGCTGACAGTGGCAATCACTCAATAAAAGGAGTTTGTTCTGCCACATGAGGAACAGAATAAGCTGTGCGTGTTAGTCCCCAGCAAAACTTGGAATTTCCATGTGCACAATAAGGAAGGATAATGAGTGGAAGGGGTATTTCCATTGCACTGAGAATGAGCTGTTCCAAACTGAAATTAAGTTGACAATTTGGAAATGCTGGATGTGCTTATAGCAGTATTTCCAGGATGCAAATTAGGATGCATAAGTTCAGGCAGCTTTCCCTGTAGTGTAGGTTTAGACAGAAATCAGACTGTGGCCATTATTTCCAGTCCAATAAGGTGAATCAAATCATGCCAGAATACTAAACTGTCTAATGAAAAAGGATGCAGAGTCAGACAATGATCCATATTTAGCACTGATAAAGCAGAGGATGATACCAGTGAAGCATGAATTAACACCTGAGGCATTTTATTTCACCGAAAATTGAAAATCAGAATCTTGCTATTGTTAAAAACAGATGGCAGAGGAAGAGAAAATAGAAATCCGAGGCAGCAGATATGGCAAAAGGAACAAGAAGGCACCTGCATTTCAAACAGAACTAAAATACTAATTTATTATGTCATTTCTGCTGAGTTCTGCTAAAAGAGCAAGGCAGACTGCCTTGTATTTCTTGAAGGGAAGCAAAGAAAACTCAGAAAAGTTTTCCCTAAATAGGTAAAGAAAGGAAAGATCAGGCCTAGGGGACTTCTGGGTGCTAATTCCCGGAATCCTGTGCCTGTGGTGCCACAAAAACAAGGAAATGAACCATAAATGTCAGTGCCCAGCAGAAAGGGTGCCCACACTCCTGTCCCAAGATAAACAGTGATCAAAGGCTGATCAATCAGTGCAATGATTTTAAAAGCTCAGAAAACTTGAATTAGAGCTGTTGAAGTGAATCCTATAGGAATTATATGAATAATTTCCCACCCACTGCTGATCTCATGAATTTTTTGACAATAATGTTTTCATGCTACTTTGCTACTGCTTAGCTTTTCAAATAGTACACCCTGAGTAAATTATTCACTGCTTTTCCAGCAGTTAGTGAATGATTTTGGTTGGAATAATTGTTTGCATGGATTGGCCTGCTCTGTTCTGCTTGAAGGCTCTGTCATCCTCATGGGACACTTCAGGGGGACTCCCTGTGACAATGACTCCACGTTTATGTAATTAACACAGATAATTATCTGCCTTGGAGCACTGTGATGTCATCATTTCCTTTAGATAGGTTAACGATGGGTTTTCTCTGATAGTGCAACCAAACTGCTAATGAACAAAAAACGGAAAAAAAAATCAAAATAAAACCCCAAAAACCTCTGGTGTCACCCTCTGAAAAAAAACTTTGGCATCAGCAGCAGCATGGCCGAGTCATTCCTGATGAGGTAAAAGCATCAAGGGATGGGTGAGTGGGACACTCAAATTATTCTTCTGTCATTTCCAAGAATAAAAATCTATAGAGGAACTTTATACCCCAGTGCCTAATGTGTCTATTAATATACAGAAATAATTTATCCAGCACAAAAAGGAAAAGAAAGAGTCACAGGACTTCCTAATCAATTTGTTACCTCCCAGCAGCAGGTGCCAAGCTACAGAACACTGATGCACACCAAGGCTGGCAGGCTGCCTGCTCATAAATTATCTGAATTATGTCTTTTAGCACATTTGGAGCATTTAGAATTTACCCTGGAAGTTCCACTTTCATCCCCAAATCACGTTAGTGTGTTCATGAGGAGTTCCAAACATGCCTCAGTGAGACTCAGGTACTGCAGCACAGGGTTTACCAACTTGAAAGAAGAAAACCAACCAAAAAAAGGGGCTGCACATTTAGAAGATTACAAAGTGATTTTTATACTCTCTGTTAGCACAACATTACTTATTTATGCCGCTCTAATGTGTATCAATAAACAGAATTAGGTCTGCTGCCACAGCTGGGGGATAGGGAGGGTGACAGTGTCCCTGGATATTTGTCCTTTAAAAGAAGGATGGAAGCAGCAGCTCTTTGAACGTGGCAAAAACCATTTACCTGGTTTTTAACTGCTCTGGAGCAGTTGTGTGGATCACACCCAGACCTGTCTTTCCTCTCACATCATAAACAAAGCAATACCTCCACAACCACCCAAACCTCAGCTAACAGTGACTTGACACTGCATTAAAAATACAGTTAAAACAACAGATAAAACTGAAGCAGTGCCATCCCGGTATCAATGGGAGTTCAGTGCTCCAGTGGCTTTTCTTTCCTTTTGGACCCTTTTTCTGAAACCCCACAATGACAAGGGCTACTGTGGTTTCCATAGAGTGCCCTGGCCACAGCATGGGAACTCACAGGGATGTGTTAAAAGAACATCAAATTCTTCACAGGAATACAGGAATATTAACCATGGGAGATGAAATGCCAGGGGATTCTCTGGCTCCACACAGGAAAAAAAAAATCAAAAGGAAAAAGGGCATAAATGTTGGTAGATTTGCGCACATCCTGTATTTCACAAAGTCTGCAGTTTTCCTAAACCCTGAGTGTCACATTCCAGCTGCCCAGGCTGGAAGGGGCCTGGACCCACCTGGGCCAGGGGAAGCTGTCCCTGCCCATGGCAGGGTGGGAATGGGATGATGCTGAAGGTCCTTTCCAACCCAAACCACTCTGTGGTTCCACCCCTTGTTCTGTCATTGCTGCAGACACCACGACCTTCCCAGACATTTCCAGCCCTTTCCCCATCTTCCCCCTCTGGAATCAGGATAATTTCCAAGACAGTCAGAATGTTCTGTCTATTCACTACCCTGTTCCCTGGGCCCTCGAGAGCTAGGGGATAATAACAATAAATTGCAGATAACAATCAGGTAAATTATAGAAACACAGCATTGTATTTATGACTCTAATTATGAAAACATGAAGTTGTATTTATTACTCTAATTATATTGTTTCCATGGCTTAAGTGGCCATTAGAATTCAACATCATTTTGTACTTATGGGAGCAAACTGCTGATATTAGTCAAACAACATGAGGATGAGCTCATGAAATGGCCTAAATGATCATCCTGAGCTTGGAATTAGCTTTGTTCACTCTGCTCACCCTGCTCGAGATGTTTCTGTGCGCAGATATTTTTGTGTTTGCTCATTGCATGAGTGCACATCCTAATTGTTTTACTGCCACTTTAATACACACTGTATTGTTCAGTGTGTTTGTTTATTATATCAGCTGTGTTTTCCTCCATTTCAGTTATTTTGCTAACCTCACATAATCAGTTCAGAGATCAAAGACCTGATATTCCATCCAAGACAAATCACTCAAAACAAAACAACACAAGAAGGAGAAACAGAGCTACAAATGATGTTTGTCACGAAACTTCCAGTGCTCAGCACATTATTTTGTTTAGATTTTCTGGAATAAATGTCTTTGCAAAAGATGATGAATGTGTTTGCCATTATTCATATAAAACACCCAACTTTCTTTGCCAAGAGAAACCAATGCTGATCTCTGCTGCAAGACTGAAGAGGGAGCCCTCGCCTAGGAATGGCTCCAAAGTGTCCCTGAGAATGAAGATATCCCCAGAAAGGTTTTTTATCTGTTAACATCAGCTGTGATATTGAGAGGCAATGACACACTTAATGATGCTGTGCTTCTAATAGACACAGGACTGGCATTCACCGACTCTGTGCCTGAACTTCTGTTCAGAGATTGCTGCTGGAGTCACATTGAAACAGATCAGAAATAAATTTATGGCATGATTGGTGTGAGCTCTGCAGTTCTGCTCAGCACTGACAATAGTCAGTGCAGTCATGCAGATCCTGAAGTTTAAGTTTAGGAAGCACTTTTATGTAAAACACTCAATGAATAGAACACCCTGAGCATTTCCTAAGCAACACCAAGCCCTAGCAGGGTTGTTTTTTGCACTTCAGCCCTGCTCTGGTGCCTCTGTCTCTGTTTTGGTGTCTCCAGGAGCTGTAACACCTCTGCAGGGTTTTCCTTGTGCCCATCAGCAGGCCAGGGTTACCTGAGAGGGGATTTCACACACACAGGGGCAGAGGCAGGAACAGCAAACCAAGAGCAAACCCTGCTGCTACCCCTGCTCAGAGCTGCACCTGAGATTCGTGCCCAGGAGAGCTCAGTGCCAAAAACTCACAGCCAAAGCCAAGACCTGTCACTGTCATATTTTCTGGAAAAATCTCTTTGCACAGGATTCTTCTCCTGGGAAGCTGAGAAACCTCAGAGAAAAATGAAAACAATAATTATCTGATTTGCTTCTCCTGTGTTTTGCTGCTTTGGAAGGTGGTTTGGAGATTATTTATCCAACATGTGAATAGTTTTGATTTTAATTTCTATTCACAGTGATTCAGCTAATTTCCTCTATGACATATTAAATTTATAAATGCCAAATTCATCATAGAATTAGATGAGAGATACCATAAAATTTGCAGCTAAGTATGTAACCATTGACACCACCACCCTTCCCTGAAAAAAACTCTGAACCGATGATTTAAGATGTAAGATTCCAAAAGTATTGTCTGACCACCAGAGGGAGTTCAGATTGTTCCACAAATATTCTGATACTACTGAGAGGGATTTGGGAAAACTAATTAAATAGAAAAGCTAACTAAAAAATAAATAGTCAAAATAGTAATCAAAGAGTGAAGAGATGCCCCCTCCTTAGATCAGGAAATCATATTTCAGAAGGAAAAAATAAATAGAAGAATCAGATAAAAAATACTACACTTTGAACTCTGAAGCTGTGATTAGGACGTTCCCTACTGATTTAAGGGAGGATCCCTTTGTATATAAACCATGTATTGCTGATAAATTTGTTGCAAGTTCATGTTGTGGTCTGATCCTATCTGCTGCTTATCATTCCAGGCCTTATCTGCAGCTGGGATGAACACACAGGTTTCCATAGATTTACACTTCCCTCCTTGGTGCTGCTGGATTGACCCTTGAGGGATGCTCCCTGCAGCCTTTAATGTTCTTTATTCCTGTGGGAGTCCCAGCAGGGTCTGAGCACTCTCTGAGCACCAAATTCCTGCTTTTCCCACCCTGCAGCCCAGCCATGGGGAGGAGGAAACAGGGGACATGAAACAGCTGGGGACGCTGGGGAGGAGTTAATTCCTGATTCTTTTACAACAATAGCAAACCCTCACAGAATCAAAAGGTTGGAAGAGACCTTCAAGATCATCGAGTCCAACCCAGCTCCAACAACTCAGCTAAACCCTGGCACCCAGTGCCACATCCCGGCTTTGTTAAACACACCCAGAGATGGGGACTCCACCACCTCCCTGGGCAGCCATTCCAGAACTTTATCACTCTTTCTGTAAAAAAATTTTTCCTGCTATCCAACCTATATTTCCCTTGGCGCAGCCCAAGGCTGTGTGCTGTGGTTGTGTCAGTGCTGCTGGAGAAGGAGCCCAGCCCCAGGTGAGCACAGGCACCTTTCAGGAGCTGTGCAGAGTGATGGGGGCAGCCCTGAGTCTCCTTTTCTCCAGGCTGAGCACCACCAGCTCCCTCAGGGGTTCCTCTCGGGGTTTGTGTTCCCAGCCCCTCTCCAGCCTCGTTGCCCAACATTATTTTCTTCCAGTGGCTGCAGCAGCAAGAGGAATCAGAAGATCACAGGAACAGAGTTCTGTAGGCAATTGGTGCCTTGAAGAGGCAGTACTGGTTTGGTTTGGACCCAGCTAATCCAAACCAACATTAAAATCTCCAGCCCCCAACACACCATCATGAATTATGTACAGGTCGTGAGTTTTCGTGGAAAAGCCATTCCAGGAATGGTTTGGAAAGTTTAGGAACCATCACCAGTATGAACAACTCAATACACACAGCTCAATAGGCTGCATTAATAAAAGATAATTCCTCTGTACACAGAAAGATCAAGCCTTCTGAAAATTTGTATTAAAGAAACTAGTGTTAAGATATGGGATTTTCATGGAGTATCTCAAGGGGAGAAATTTTCTGACTTAATATCTACTCTTTCCTTTTTATTTTTTTAGTTGTATGTCTTTTTTCTGATCTCCCTCTCCAAGTGCTAATCATCTCCAGGATACCAAATAAATATCCACTGGCTCCTGAATAAGAAAATTATTTCATCTTCTACCGCTTTTTTGTTGTTTTCAGTTCAGTGTCAGAATGGAAATAAAGAAAAAACTCATTTGTTATACTGAGAAGGTGCATTTTTACAGTCACAAAGGACAGGACAGAGGGAGTACTGTAATTCAAAATGGAATTTCAGATGTTATGTATTCCTCCAGAAACTAATCCTAAGCAAAGAAAATTAACAATATTTTTTTCTCATTAAGCAGCCTCATGATACCTTTTTCAGTACAGGTCCACATGACAGTTGCTTTTAAACCCAATGATTATATTTTGCAATTACTATCTATTTCCATAACCACTTTCATTCAGGGCAAAGAAAAAATTAAGAACATTTATTTTTTCTCTTTCACTTTTCTCCTGGCAAGCATCTGGAGGAATGTTTTCCTTTATCATTAAAATGTCAGGCCTGGGCATTTGCTGTTTGGTTTTGGACTGCAAACATTTCACAGCCCATCTCCGATATCTGGGCCACTCTCAGCTCTGCAAATATTGACCCCAACTGGATTTTCTCAGTAGAAATGCTGGTGGAGACCATGAAATGCTTATGAAACCATTGTCAAGCCTTCAAAAGAAAACATTTCTTTGTCCTGAGTTTAACCTCTTCTGCCAGAGAGGGAAATGGTGTTAGAAAATCAAACTGTAGTAGAATTTCTAACTTTGCTCTTGTCCCTACAGCACTGAGAGAGACATGGCACAGAATAACCCACGGCACAGAATAACCCACGGCCTCAACCCCTGCCAGGTTCAGGACACAAAGGGTTCATTCCTGACTTGGATTGCTCCCTTTGAGGCACAAAAGTCATGAAATGTTGGCCCTGGAATAGAATTCACAATCACAACTCTGTCAGTGCTCAGAGTTGAGGACTGACAATTTCAAATTTCCTCTTTGACAGGGAAAGAAGGAAACCCCAAAAAATGATGGATTAGAGGTTGCTGGAGATTTCCAGAGATGGAAAATGACATTGAGGGGCTGGAGCAGGTCCAGAGAAGGGAACAGAGCTGGGAAGGGGCTCAGCCTGGAAAAGAGGAGGCTCAGGGGGGACCTTGTGGCTCTGCACACCCCCTGACAGGAGGGTGGAACAAGGTCAGGGGCTCTGCTCCCAAGAGGGAACAGGGACAGGAGGAGAGGGAACAAGCCCAGGCTGGGCTGGGGAGGATCAGGGTGGACATCAGCAGGAATTTCCCCATAGAAAGGCCTTGGGAGGGGCTGCCCAGGGAGGTTTGGAGTGGCCATCCCTGAAGGTGTCACTCAGGGCTCCAGGCTGGGGACAGCTTGGGCTGGGTGATCCTGGTGGCATTTCCCAGCCAATGCCCCTCCAAAGTCACAGAAGACATCCCTAACACCTGCAAACATTCCTCATCTCCAGCTGCATGCACATCCCATAATGTCCCTCCCCATCTGCTTTGAATGCTGTCATGTTTACAGAAAACACAGGTTTCCTCAGACCCACAGTCTGTTCTTAATGGAAATTTTTAAAAGCAGGTTTTGTTGAGCAATTCCTAACAAATTATTAGTTTCAGCCCTAAATGGCTCAGTTTCAGCTCTCTGAGAGCAGCCTTGCTTTCAGATCCGAGTCAAAACATGTTTCGCTACACCATCAATACACGTGTGAAGGGAATTTGCATAGCAATAGGTCAAAGTGGTGCCTCATTGTGTGAGACCTGAGCTGTGCCTGTGACAATGGGATGGGAACACGCTGCTGCTGCTGTTACTGCCTGACACTGCAGCCAACCACATAAAAAAAAAATTAAAAATAAAAATCAATGCGAGCAATGACTCATTTCTGAATTGCCTGTTTGGTTCAGAAATCACTGATTACTACTTCTACAACAAGGTATTATGGACTATTAGCAAGAATGTTTCTGACAGGTTTACAAGGCTTCAAGAGAGCTGATAGCACATGGTGCTGCTGCTCTGTGCACAGCTCCCCATTTTTCATTTTCCCCTCGTATTCCAGGACTATTTGAATTATTCCTCCTTCCACTGCTGACATGTTTTGAAGACATTAAAGGCAGCTGCAAGGAGGAGAAGGGAGGCTGGGTTTGCACTGCTCCAAACCCTTATCAGGCTGATCTCAGAGGCCAAAATCAGATATTTCTCATCCCTCCAGGCCACTCACACCTGTTGCTGTAGGACACGAAATAAAACGACGTGGACACGCCACTCTCCAAGGTAAAAAAGAGAGTGTTTAATTTCTGACCCCAACATTTATAGATTTCCAAAAGTGACAGTGGATTGGAGGGTGGCAGTGCCACCTCTCCAATGACACTGGGCAAACCAACAAGTCCATCAAATTTCTCCTCCTCCATAAAAGAATGCAAAACAATAAGTTATTTACATAAAGTGTACAAGAAAGTTCATTTCAAGAATGTAAACATCAGAAGATTTAGAAAAACTTTAAAAAAAGGGCAAGACACCCAACTGTGCTTGCAGAAGAGCTTTGGTGAGTGAATAAACAGCAGCTGCCACCACAGTGACATGGGAAGGGTGTCAAGCTGCTGCTTCTCCTGATGTTTTAGTGAGATGGAGTTTAAAGTACACCCGAGTTTAAAGCAGACCTGAAAATATTTGTGCCAGGAGCATTTGAGGAAATTGCAGCTAATTACAGATTGCAATAGGTAGATAAATGGGAATGAGATGCTAAGCTGAGCTGCCTTAGCAGTTTTTCCCATTTCCATGGGAAGCTGGATCACTCCTGACACACAATAACCTGCAGAGCGGAAACAAATCAGGAAGAGAGGAAGAAAAAGCATGGACCACACTTGGGTTGGCATCCACTGGACCTTCTCTGTGCCGTTACATGAATTCTGTCTGAAAATTTATTTCACCAAGATGAAAACTCACAAAAAACCCACAAACTGACGAGTCACCTGGTTTTCAAACACAGAGATCGGTAAGATGTCTTATCTTGCTATAAGAATGGAAACATCTGGCCACCACGTGCTCATATTTAAATTTCTGCTGATAAATACATGTTGAGTGCGTGGTTGTTACCAAGTCTCATTTCAGGACATTGTTGGATAAGTTTTGTGTTAACAGGCGATACATTATCAACTAAAGACTAAAACCAGATATTTTTTTTTTCCTGAGAAACTGCATTTTAGCAAAAATTATCTTCCACCTAAATCAAAATGCATATTAACAGGTTGAGTTTCCTTAGTCCAGCAGTATCCAAGAATAGAAGCTGAAATGATTCACTACATCCAAAATAAAGCAATTATTTCTTTCTGAAGTGTTTTTAAGCTTGAAGATTTCATATGTTAAACTAAAAATGAACACACAGGCCTACATTTTTGTTACATCCACACAAAATTTTCTTTTTCCAATTTCTGTCATTTTTAGGGGAGGGAACAGAGCTGATATTTTGGAGGGAGAGGGGAGGCCTACATGTCTCAATGAACCATTTAGGGCAGGATAATATTCAAGCACCCTTTGGAGACAGAAGATGCCATCAGCAGTAAACAGATTCTGCCTGTTCCCTCCAGAAGAAACCATTTGGCCAAAACCACAGCCACAGAGCCATCAAGGCCCTTAATTACTATTTCCAGAAGTTTATTATGCTTGACTGGATTTGGCAAGAAGTTTTCAATCAAACACAGAAGGACTGTGAAGAAAATCACCCAGGGAGAGCCCTCCATGCCAAATTCCAACCCAGAGCAGATTTTTATAGCTAAGTAGGCCTAACTTACAAATAAATCTCTTAAAGGCAGAATTTATATTGGAAACACTGACAAGCTCATCAAGCATCCCTGAGCTGGTGGCCACAGCTGTTAGGAGGTGATGACGTTAATTTAGGGAGAGGATATTGCTTCAAACCTGAAGTGTGATGGATGGGGGCTCTCTAATGCAGCAGCTCCTCGTGGTGCCAGGGCTGGGCAGAAATACAGCTGCTGGTAAATGCATTTATAGGGGGCTTGCTGGCTATAAGATCCAATTTCAGCTAATCAAAGGTAATAAAATAGTAATAGTGCTGTTCCACTACAGAGCATGACAGCAGCAGCTACTGCTCATCTATTAAATACTGGAGCTGAGAGCTTCAGGCCCCAACTACTTTAATATCCATTAGGGACAAGCCTGGTGTTTCCACCCTCCTCTCCTCCTGTTGGAGAGCAACTTCTTTAGATTCCCCAACTTTCAGCATCCCACTGTACAATTAAAACAACATTAAGCACTGGTTTCCTTCTCACTGACCATTTCTCCAACTGTAGGGTCCACAAAGAGGGCTGGAATTTGGGGACAGTTTAAAAGTCAAGAAGTTTTGTACACCCAAACCTTTACCCAACGTAATCCTTATGTCCCAGAGACCAGTATCTGCAGCAAAAATTAAAGACAGATGCTGGGATGTGAACAAGACGCCAGCAGCCTGCCAAGCAGTTCCCTTATTATTATTATTATTGGGAAAACCACACAAAAATCAGGGCATTGCCTCACTGTGACACCTGGAGCACAGGGGGAGCCTGAGCACCTCTCAGGGCAGTCACTGCCAGGAGACCTGGCTGACTTGGGCCGTGCTTCTCCTCCTTGGCTTCCAACAACAAATAACCTCATTATTAAATGCTGCAAATATGCCTGAACCGCAGGTCAATAACTTCTTAAATCCATAAAGATACCAGAGATTTTATTCACAGACAGTGCAAAACAGCTCAAATACTAACATGATCTAAAGGTCACTTGGCAGCCTGACCTGAGATTAAACTAAAGCTCAGGATGCTCTGGTTTGGAGCTAGTAAAGAGAAACTCATTCAGCTGCCAGTATTTCATGTAAATGGAAATATTTCCTAGGCCAGAAATGCCATTATCTGAGGCCAACCAGCTGAGAAAGCAGCCAGAGCTGCCTTTCATCCCCATCCAGCAGATTTGGAGATTTCTCCTTAACACAACTGCCCCTCAGGAGAACAAGTGTGTGGAGACTATGACTAAGTGTCCCTCCTGATATGATTGAAAACCAAATTTGGTTAAACTCTTCCATGTTATTATCTATCCTCATTAAAATCTCTTGGAAAATTTTCACTCAGCCATTTATAAAGTGCATTTGTTTTTCTCCGCATTAATATGCACATATTTCCTTCCATCCATTTAAGAAGGTGATAAACAAGCTGTGCTTCTCACTGATGAAGAACTGAACACTGGTTGGAAGCATCAATTATTTGAAATTCATAAATCACTGAGAGCGTAACTCCTTCTCCTGTTCCAGCCCCTCACCCTCACCTCTGCTGTCACTCAGGAGGCAGCAACCAGCCAGGAGTGTCCTAAGTGGCACTTGGAGCTCATTTCCTCAGTCCACAGGAGTTGGGAGAGAGAATTTCTTGTCAAAATAGATTTTCTCACTACCTACAGGGATGTTAAACCTGAAGATCGAGGACTTCATGTAGTATAAGTTTCAATTCCTTTGTCAATAATAGGCAATTTGAACCCAAAGGTGTCCTCAAAGCATGTAAAGTTGTAAATTCTATTGCAGTTGTTTAAAAGAATTAGGATCTTCATATTTATGTCCCTGGATGATGAGGAATGAGAAGAGGACAAGGAATTGTGCATCTCTTTATCAGAAAAATACTTACACCAGCGATACCACATCTTTTCCTCCTTTCCATCTCACACCAATGTAACTTAGTGGCTGAATTTTCCGTGGCATAAATCCTGACAAATGACATCACCACACCCATGGCAGATGGCAGAGGGTATGATTTTTCTGCCATGGCAGCAAAACCATCCTCTGATCCTACACCAAAAAAAATCAGATCAGAGAAACTTTAACTTAAGCCACAAGTGCCATGAGCCTGTGCCTTTGGCTTCATGAACCCCTGGGGCTTTTGCCAGGCAAAGAAACATTTTCCAGGTTCCTGGAATTTGTCATGGAATCCCAGAATGGTCTGGGTTGGGAGGGACCTTAAAGCTCATCCAGTGCCATGGTAGGGACATTTTCCACTGTCCCAGGTGCTCCAGCCCCAATGTCCAACCTGGCCTTGGGCACTGCCAGGGATCCAGGGGCAGCCACAGCTGCTCTGGGAAATTCAAGTGCCTCACTACCCCATTAGTAAAGAATTTCTTCCCGATATCCAATTTAACTTTACCCTCCTTTGTCCTCTCAGTCCGTGCCCTTGTGCAAAGTCAGTGTTTTACCTTTTTACTTCAGTCCATATTAAATGGGTTCAGCTTCTCTTGACCTCCCACTTAAAAAAAAGCATCACGCTCGCAGTGAACACAAGTAAAGGGAACTGATATTCCCAATTCCCTTTGGAAATGGCCACTGGCAGCACAGGGCTGCTCTGGAGAGACCTTGATCCACAACCTCTGACACAGGACTAATCATTTCCCCTCCTGACAGAGCCACGGTTTGGCTGGGACAAAAACAAATGGCCAGAAGACAAGTTTTATATAAAACAGATCTGAAATGCAACAGTTGCAGCTGATACAGAGAAAACCCTTTAGAGTGGTTTGAATGTGCACATTGGTGGAAAAGCTTTCAGATCTGTTCCTAAAGCAGACCTGGATTCATAGCAGCAATTAAAAATGGGCTACAGCAAGGCTGAATAACAAAACTTAACACGTTTGGCCTCCGAGTACCTGTTTCTATCCCAGCTTCTTCCCCAATTCACTCATCATTCCAAATCAGGGAAAAAATGAATTTATTTCCCATAAAGACCAGCAGAGTGGCTCAGTCCATGCTGCTTTGGGAAGGCTGTATCAAAGTCATGCATTTATCTCCACAAATCCTTACACAACATCAATTTTCCAATTATTAATATTTCCATGAGTGGAGGTATAAGGGCATGGTACCAGCAATAACCTAAATAAGGATCATTACTATAAAGAAGCTAAATGAACACATCACATCCTAATAACACACAAAAACCCCAGTGTCAAATGAGCAACAAAATTAATTTCATTTAGTGCAAATTAAAGTTTAGATATTCTTCAGGCTACATATATTTTGACTGATACCTGCAAAACTAGAATAAACATTCAGCAAGATATATTAAAAAAATAATTCCCGTAGAATTTATGCAGAAATTATGCTGCATTTTCCGAATTTTCTCAAACCTACAAAATAAAATCCCCAAAACCACAGCAGCACCCAAACCCTCAGAAGCCCAGCTGAGCCAATATTTTTCTTGCCTATTCTTTATTTATTCTTGCCAAGCCATTAGATTCTGTCAGTGCTTTCCACACTGTTACTGCAGCAGGAGTTTAACCCCAAGAGCAGCACCAACCTCAACCCCTGGGAGACAGGGAAGACATGAAATAGGTGCAGACAAGTCAAGAAAACATTTGTAAAACACACAGACCCCTTTGGGCACAAACCCATGAAAACACTCACTACTCCTGCTCAGGGAGAGTGGCTCTTGGGTACCCAGCAGTCCTTTGAGAGATTCAGATTTGCTATATTGGGACCCTAGGACGCTAAAAGGGTTTAAGTGCCCTGGGCAGCCTCCTCTGTCTCCTCCCCAGCCCCATTTCAGGTGTGAGTGCTCAGCCTTGCCCTGAGCCACATCTGGGCACCCACCTGTGCCTGGTCCTGCTGTTGGTCCTGTCCCCAACCCTGGGCTCTGCTGTTCCAGCTGGACACAGAATTCTTTCCTTTGTCCCTGCCTGGGGACCAGGGGGTCTGGCTGACCCTGGTTCTCATCACTGGGCCTGTTCTTGACTCAAATCCCTGCTGAGCTGCCCCATCACTTTGAGTTTTGGCTTTTGGTGGCCCCAGGAATGTCCTTTATGAGCCACAGGGCTGCTGTCCTGCCTCCCTGCCTGTTCCTGCAGGAGCAGCCAGCCCTCCCAGCTCCCTGACACCCCTGCTATAAATTTTCATTTGCTTTCAAGCTGCCAGAAATCAGAACAAACAGAAACCTTGGAAGAGCTGTACAAAAACCCCTGTCTAGATGCACATCTCCTCCCCAGCCCTCCATCCCCACGGCACTCTGATATATGGCTCTGGCAGCCTCCTTTGCTGTATCACCATGTACCAGTAAATGAATTCTCTGCTGGTCCTCTGTCAATGTTTCCTAATGAGAGCTTTGTTTGAGTTTCTCTTTTCAAGTATGTGCAGAATAATGGATAGACTACAGTGAAATATGTCCCTCGTGCTCTTTGATGGAAATCATAAACTCTGACTGCAGAGCTCCAGTGATTTACAGCCCTTCCAAAATGCAAAGCAGAATCCATTCTGTGCCAGCCTGCTGCAGCTCTCATTTGTTTTTACCTTTAAAATGCAATGTATGGATTCATACACCTTTTATATCAGTGAAATATATATGTAAGCATTTCACCTGGCCGTGCAATTATGCAAAAGGCAATGTTAATCATTTATCTGTGGCATTCACACCAGCTTAAGGAAAGCTCTACTTCCTTAAGTAGGAGAATTAATAATTTTGGATCTGAGGAGCGCTGGTTTTAAGTCTTTAAAAGGATTTATTTCTTACAACATAATGAAAGCCTGTTCATCTAAAGTAATCATGGGCGAAAGCTAAGCTTCATGAATAAAGTTTGTGTTTTTTGACAAACATCTAATGAACATACATAAATTAGATTCTCCAGGTTCTCGAGTAGGAGCATGATTTGCTGTCGAGTTGACCCACAGAAGAACTGTAGGAGGATTCACATTATTACAACTGGACACTCAAGAATATAAAATAATCAACAGAACCTTTAGCAAATGAAAACCCAAGAGTTTTTCAATATTGTCATCCTGCCCAAACTTCCCAGGTTCACATTTCATATAAAAATTAGTTCCTTGATAGATCTGATTATGTTATTTATCTTGCAAACTAACCAGGACAGGTGTCTGTAAAAGAATACCATTAAAAATCAAGCACCTAACTGTATCCTTACCATAATTTATGTCATTTATCTTGCTCTACCAAGCCCACTCTATGGAATTTACAGTCAGATGAGGGCACTTCTCATCCCTAAATATTTTTTAGTCTAATTGAACACAAAGAGGAAGGGAGCTGAAGAATTAAGGGGGGAAGGTAAAGAAGGCAAAAAGGAAAACTGAAGCAGGAAGATGTAAGCTACCCAAATAAAACATTTGGATATATCGGTCCAGCTCTGGAAATTCAGGATAGTGTTATGATTTTAGTAGGCTCCTGCTCATCAAAAACTGATGTGCAGGTGTTAGCAGAACAGAGCTGGTATTAACATTTGAGTAACTGACACAAACAGGAGTTATTCAAGTCCTGCATGCATTCCATAAGGAAAGGTTTCACCCAGGATCTGACAGAAATAGAACTGAGGACCACCTTCCATGAATCCAGGTAACATCAACCAACTGCTTTGCAGGCTTAAAGAACAGTCAGGCAACAATAAAATCTGAATGCACAGCAGAATGGGCTCACCTGCCACGCTGTGCTTGACTTTAAATCCACTTTTTGCACAGGTGGGCAGTGCAAAGCCACACTCCATGCTGGGACTGTGTGTGTGAACATGCCATTGTGCAAGGAAAAAGAAATCAAGTATGAAAGCAATGGAAATTAAAGAAAGGAAATGAAATTAAGTTCTGTTCCTAACTTCTTCAGTCCCAGTTTGTTCCTGCATTTGATGAAGTGTCTCTGTGTTTATTTACCTGAAGCCCCAATAATGAGGGTTTGAGACATTCAGTGTCCTAAGCTTATTAGTGCATGCAGAAAAGAATAATCTTATCCAAATCAACACATTTTTTTTCATTATTTAAGTGAAAGGAAAATGTGGACAGTTGTGTTTTAACCCAAGAATTGCTGGAAGCCAACATCAAATGTCCAATGCCATTGGAAGGATGGAAAACATCACAAAACCCATTTGTACTAAAACATAAAAATATCCCTCCCAAAGCCCGCTTCCTCTGCAGAGGGGTTTATTAAATGTAGGAAAGAGAGCTCAGTGGGTTATCCTTTACTCCAGAATTATCTTTCTCCCTATCCACACCCTTCCCAGGGGATGCTGCTGGGCAGCTCATCACATCCCTGTGCTGGTTACTCTGCTCTGCCCCCAGCAGATCCAAACATAAGGTTTTCCTGAAAGCCACAGCTGTCAAAGCCTGCAGAAAACACCCTGAGTTCTGCTTCCTTCCTGACAACTTTTATTGCATTTCAAAGTTTGCATCTCCCAGTGTTCATCAGCCTGGTTTTCCGCCTGACAATGTGTCACACATTGCTTTGTCTTCATGCCTGGATCACCCTCTGACCTGCTTGGGCTGTGGTGATTTATCCTCATCACACAAATAAGAAGTAAGGTGTGGAAAACAGAGATTTCTGCTTAAAATTCAGTGAATCCTTAGGAGCAGAGCCACTCTACTCGCTTGCTCTACTTTTTATTAATAAAATAAACATTTTCTGTGTTCATGCTAATTTATACACAGCTCTCCCAAAGTGATACGCTAGGACTTGTAAAATATTAAACACTGCAAATATTCCGAGCAAATTTCATCTTCTGCATGGTATTTTTGACTGTGGAACAGCAGACTGTGATATGAAGTGACTTATGACTCAGATAAAAGTCCTTTATTTGTAGTTCTTGGTTTTCTCCAACAGCAACAAATCATTTATGACTATTAACAAAGGGTGGATAATCCAGTCAATCAGACTGAGCCTTCAGGCTTCTGAAAACTGTTTAGGTTTACAGCTGCTTTTGTTGATTTGTTGAGAAACCATAGGAGCTGGGGAAAACACCCCAACAAACCAAAAACTATCCCAGCACTGAAAATAAGATCCCATTTGGGCTATCATTTTAGTAGATTAATGTTGCTTGTGGCATTTCTGTCTCTTCTACACTTTATAGATTATGAAATCTTGTTTCTTATGGCAACCACAGCTGATGATGTTGAATCATTATTCACACTTCAGTGCAATCCAATGGGGGTTTTTAGCTGGGTTTTTAAATGGGTTTTAATTTACTTGATTTCATGCAGAACAACGGTTCAGCCAGCACGGGGTAAATTTTGAAGGTGGTGAGTAGGAGGTACAGTGCAAGCACAAATCCTGTTATTTGTTAATAGGATTTGTCTGCATCCCTGTGTTGACGGCTTGGGAAATGCAGGGCTGTGCCTCATTTGCAGAATAATCCCATTGGGAACAGCAGCAGCTCCAAACAGACCTGGGTGATCCTGCCCCTCACATGGGATGGCCTTGGATGGATTGATGCCTCAGCTTTTCTATTTTTCCCATTCTGTGCTGCTTTAGTGTGTGGCTCTGGGCTCCATATCAGGGCATGCTGAGCTCTGTGCACAGAGCAGGGAGACAAAACAATTCCTGCTCCAGCTGGGCACCAAGGACAAATGATCCAAATCTCAGCCCCAAGAGCACAAACACCGTGGGCTGGAGAGAGAAAAACAAGCAGGGTGGGACTGCAGGGGCTAAAGCTGGAATGGGACAATGAACTGCAAGGTGCAAATGGAGCAGAACTGATCCCAGGTACAGACCCTGTGCCTGCTCGTGCATTTTGGGGCCATTTTGGTTCATCTTGGGTGCAGCCCTGGCTGGGCTCTTGTGCTGCCCAAGGTGGATCCATGCAGGAGATCCTTTGAATAAATCCCTGCTTTATTCTGTGACTCTGCCCAGCCTCTGCTCTAGGGCAGCCTGCACAGGGCATCAGGAACAGCTCTGAGCAGGACACAACCTTGGGATTAAACTTCCCAGGAACTACCAGGGACTCCCACTCCTTGATTTACTCAGGTCCCTGAGTCACTCTGCTCTGCATCAGTGAATTCCTCAGCTTTAGAGGCAAAGGGGTGGCTAAAAAACTCCCCTTAAAGGGTGATTTTCTAAGTATTCCAACCATCCTCTTATCAGTCTGGGAATCTATCACAAAATGTGAAGAGCTCCATTAAAACAAAAGTGTCTTCCACAATCTATCACCTAAATAAGTGCCAAAGAGGACATCACAAATCATACATAGAGAACATCCCCAAAAGGAGCTTTTCTCCCACTGGTGGAACTTCCACTGACCACTGTGGCTCAGTTAATTATTTTATTTTTCCATTTTCAACCCCCTCCCTCTTAAAGATCCTGAATAAGGAAATAGTTGCTTTCCAGGACCACTCCCCTGAAGAGCACATAGCTCCTTCCTTGCACTCCTACCTCTCTAAAAAGTAAATGAGGTAAAACTTTTGATGAAGGAGGAAAAAACCTCCCAAAGGTGATATTCATATGAACAGAGAAAATGGGGTGTACATCACAAAAGGAAGGGAAAATTTAAAAGCAATTTAATAACAAAAAAACCCCAAACCCCTAAAACCAAATCATTACCTCTGAAATTTTTATGACTTGATGTGCACGGGGTGTGTCTTCATGGGAAGGGTCTCATCTGCAAATAGCAATGAATTTTTTCTTTCAAGAGTAGGATATTATTTGTAGTGAGAGCACCATCATCCTTAAATCACACTGACAGCCAGGTTCTTTAAATCAAATCCCAGTGCTGTGGTCTGGGAATGGGAATTGTGCAATAATTGGCATTTTTGGCTTGCTCTGAATTCTTCAGATTCAGAGTAAAAGACCTTTCCTCGGTCTTTCCTGTCCTTGCATATAATTAAATATTACAGAAAAAGAACAAGTCCATTCCTCCTCAGGGTCATAGAAAAAGGTGACTTTATATTAAACTGAGATTCACAGGTTTAAAGAGTTTCTAGTATTTTTCTCCTGCCTGGTACGACACTGAGGTTTTTTTCTAATTAAAAGGAAAAATTGTATCTTTGCAGTGTTTAATTCCAATTCTCTTCCCATCTTGCTGCATTCTTGAAAGAGGAAATCATGTCAGACCTTGGTGCCGTACCACCAAAGAAGGAAAAAAATCATATTTAAATCAAGTTAATGACTCACTCTTCCCATTTTGTGCATTTTCTTCCATTACACTTGGTCCATTGGTTCATCCATTTTTAAAAGGTTTAATTTCCTGTTGGATCATTGACTGCATTTGTAACAGGTTCTCCTTGCATTGTGAGCTCATGAGGCAAGCAGCATTCTGTTTGCAAGCACACAGGAGTGTGGGCACTAAAGGCAGCAGCTTTTCTTACGGAAGACCTGCTGGTAAATCACTTCCACACATGAATAAAATGAAGTAATTATGACTTTGGTTGTGAAGTTATATCAAGGCCTTTGGTAACACCTCTCCTGGTACTTGCCCTGTGGTACCACAGCGTTCCCAGCCGAGGTGGGCGTGCAGAAAATAAAGCTGATTTCAGATTAAAGTGCTGGGAGTGTTTCTGGTGGCTGCTCAGAGCCCCTGCCACCTGCTGCTCTGAAGTGACAGATTCAAGATGCCACCACAGGGTCAGCCGGGCCCTTAAGGGGAAGTGGTGCTAATTTCTCCCTCCCATTCTCGGGTGACACAGAACTCCTCTCCATCGCAAGCTCATAATGCATTTCAGAGAGGATGTCATGCCTGAGCTTTTGGTGGTTTGAAACATGGAATAACCTGAGCTGGAAAGGACCCACAAGGATCATCAATCCAGCTCCTGTCCCTGCACAGAACCCCCAAATCCCATCCTGGGCATCACTGGGAGGATTTTCCAAAGGGTTATGGAGCTCTGGGGCTGTGCCCATTCCTTGGGCAGTGCCAGCACCCTCTGGGGGAAGAATCTTTCCCTAAAATCCATCCTAAACCCGCCCTGGCACAGCTCCAGCCATTTCCTTGGCACCAGGGACAACAGTTCAGTCTGTGCCCCTCTGCTTCCCCTCACAGATTGCAATGGATTAAGAACTTCAAATATTCTGGGGCACAAGGTCTGAGTTTCAAGGCCACGGAAATAAGGTTATGAGACATTCTTTGTGATGCCAAGAGGCAGCAGAATATCAAGCAGGCCAGAAAACAACGTGCCAGGTGAAGGAGGCAATGAAGAATTGCTCCAGACCACAGATACCATCTGAATGATGAGCCTCATTTATGGGAAATAAAGCCAGAGCTGCTGCTGAGCATAGGTGAGAACTCACCAACTGCATTTTAAAAGGAAAAAAAGCAACTCTAAGGCCCAGGGTGGGATCGTTGGGGTGTCCTGTGCAGGGCCAGGAGCTGGGATTGAAGATCCTTGGGGATCCCAGTTTAGGATAGTCCATGGTTCTATTCCATGGGGTTTTTGGAGAGGGAGCAATTGAGGGAAAGTGCCAGCTTTAAATGCACATTCCTGGTTCACTACCTTGGAGAGCCATTGGGAGCTGCCAGCAGGCTCCTTTAACAGGAGAAATCTCAGCAGAGTTTTCACAAAAGCTGCAAGGATTGCACAGGCTCTGAGAAAGGTGGGGAATTTAATCCAATTTGCAGACCTATCATCCAGTCAAAGTTTTCTGTTTGTGTTTGCAGCAATTTGGCAAACAACCTATGTCTAAAATCATGGACAAGGCAAATTCATCTCTCAATAAAAATTTGAGTAACACAACCCCAACATCTGTGGGGTTTATACACATTAAAATATCTACACTGTTTTGGCAGCTCACAGGCTATTCCTGACCCAGGTAACTCTGGATAAGGATTTTGGAAAAGGAGATGTTGGGTTTCCACAGCACCCAGGGTGTGCCAGGCACCAGCGCTGTTCTTCTTTTTCACCCTATGTAGGATTTTTTTTGAGTTTCACCTACATCAGCCATACTTTCCATGAAATTATTATTTAATATATGCAACTATAATGAGTATCTTGATGAAAACCTGGGGTTTTACCCAACTGTGGCCAGTGCCCTGAGCAAGGGTCTCTCCCAGTTGATGGAGCAGAAGGAGGAGCAGATCTGCAGGGAGAACCATCCTATTTTAACAAATCATAAAAATATGATGAATCATAAAAAATGACAATAATTAATTATAATCCCCAGAGGAAAAGGGAGAGGAAGAGGCAGGTTTTATTGTTGGATCACTGTCCCTATCCTAGCAGGATTTAAAATGATGAAGGCAGCCAAGGCTGCAGCCAGGCTGTATTTCTTCTCTCAATGGCTGAAATCACAAGCAGAAGGACTGCAAATATTGAGGAAGATTCATAGTTACGCTCATATTTGCATAATATTCTTCATACTCTCATTCCTGGCTCTCTTGAAACCTGAATTGTTTTTCATGGCACTTGGGAAAGGAAAGGGAATACATTACAAACACTTTTACAAATATTTTTTTTTAATTTAACACTGAGTCGAATATTCATCTGTTTAGTTGAACACTGACTGCAAAAGGGTGATAAAGATATTTGTTTAAAGTCTAATACTGCTGCAGTGTGAGAACCTTGACTCCATGCTCTTTATTAGGTGACTTTAAACAAAACACTGAGCAACTGCAGAAAAAAGATACTCAGAGCAGAACTCAGGGAAAATGTAGAACAAATTTTGAAAACAGGCTTTAAAAATATAAACACATATTTAACACTGGAGAGAAAAAAAGAATGACTGTCATGCCCTGTATTAGTCACAAATCCTTAAAGCTACTCAAAATTATGGGCAAAAAAGACAAAAAATATGTGACTGTGACTCATATAGTTGAAAAATTAAAGTAAACTGATTAATATTTTCTTGCACTCTCCATATTTTAAGGACTTTGAGAATTTAACATAACATTTTAATGCCAAAGTCCAGCTAAAAATACCATTTTCATGTAAAACTCCTTCTTCTCTAAATTTATAAATTATCTGCTCAATTTCATGGGTGATGTTTTGTTTCCAAAGAGCTGGAACAACCTTCCTTTTCCTTTGAATCTTCCTTCTTGCCTTTAAAATATTATTTTAGAATCTGAATATTTTAAAAAGAAACTTTTGCCACCAGCAGGTTCTTTTATCACATTACAAACACAAAAGCTGATTTTTTAAGAAAAACTTGAGTAGTTCTTTTCCACTCTACATAGGATTTCTTTTGGGTTTCACTTACATCAGCCATACTTCCCCTGAAATCATAATTTAATATATGCAACTATAATGAGTGTCTTCATAAAAATCTGGGGTTTTACCCAACTTCAGCCAGGGAAAAATGTTAACTTTTCTGGGTTTCAAAGAAATGCTACGTTTCTCTGCTGTCATGATGAACACGGTGAATTTTGTTGTTCATACAGCTTAAATTAGCCTTTTTCCTTCTTTGAAGCTTCAAGGCAGGCATTGTGATGTTGGAAAAGTTGGTTAAATTTGCAATGTAGGTGCACTGCAATCAAAGAATTTATCCATTCACCTGTTGTGCTCCAAGGAAGGTTCCCAGCAGAGCTGGAGCTCTTCCAAGGACAGCCAGCACCAACCAGCACCTCCTTGAGACCTGAGAAATGTGGGAATCACAGTCAGACATCAACAGCTTCATCCTCCCCTTTCCATCAGTGTTCCATTAACAGGACACACTGCCCAGGAGAAATTCCCTCACTGAAAGAGTGATAAGGAACTGGAGCAGACCGACCAGGAAATGGTGGAATCTCCATCCCTGGAAGTGTCCAAGAAGGTGTGGGAGTGGCACCTGGGGACAAGGTTTAGTGGAGGACTCAGAGTTCCCTTCCAGGACCTTTCCCTTTCTTGGGCTGATGGTGCAGCCTCATTCATTCAGCTCCTTCTTTCCCTCAGGTGCTGCTGCTGTTCAGGATTTCCACAAAATTCCCCTCACACTGATATGTGATAGCTGAGCAATGCAGGTTCCTACAGGTGCTGAAATTCCCTTTTATTTTGGAGCTTTATAAGCTCAGTGCATTAAGTCCTGCTACAGCCACATTTGGATGATTTTAAATGGATTTAAGACAAGGGATCTTTCTTGCACTTCTCTACATAGGCTTGGATTTAACCTTTAGGTGGCTGCTGAATTGAACCCTTTTTATCCTGATTTTCAGAACTCAGAGTTCCTAAGGCAGGAGGTTTGTAGACAGAGCAGATGGTGCTGTCTTTTCCTTCAAGGACAGGGAAAAAAAATAAATCTGCAGTCAGATCTGGACTCGTGAAGTGAAATGGAGATTGTGGAACCTCACTGTCCCAGGGCAGAGCTGCTCCCTGAGGAGCTGCTGGGGATGCTCTGAGGATAATGAGGGATGATCCTGTAAGGGGAAAACCTCACAGCATCTTAAAGAAAAAGAATTATTTCATCCTGAGTGCAAAGCAGAGGGAGACAAATACAAAAGATATTTCAGGGAGGAGTGGAAAAGCCATGTTCATTGGAAGATCTGGAGATTTGGGTTGGATATTAGAAAGGAATTGTTCTCTGTGAAGAATTCCCTGGTGCCCAGAGCAGCTGTGGCTGCCCCTGGATCCCTGGAATGTCCAAGGCCAGGTTGGACACTGGGGCTGGAGCACCTGGGACAGTGGGAGGTGTCCCTGACATGGCAGGGGTGGCACTGGGTGGGCTTTAAGGTCCCTCCCAACCCAAACCATTTTGGGATTCCATGATTTTGCGAAAATTGCTGAGCAAAAAATTCCATTCATCTCAAAGTAAGAGGAAGCTTACACCAAGTAAATAGAATTTATCTGATTTGCTTCCACTATCTATGAAGTATCTTTGAGGTTTTCCTCAGCTTCATGCAGGAATCAGGATTTGTGGAATATGGCTCTTTTTTTTGTCTACTTCCCTCAGTGCTGCAGTAAAGTGCCACTTGTGGTTTTGGTTTCTGGAACACGGAGACCAAGCCTTTTTCAGTCAATATTTTTCTAAACTTCTCCCCAGTTTTGGCACAAAGGATTACATTAAAACCCAACAAGACTTCATAAATTTGGTCCTAGTTCTATTATATGAAATAAGGATTACAGAACTGGTAATTTTCCATTATCCAGAAATCATGCTGATGGATATTTAGGAGAATGGAGATTTTCATGCATAACTCACCCTGAGTTAATATATCTTGAGGCAGTTTTAAGCCCCTGCTGATTCACTGTGCACACCTGGCTCATTGATTTGTCCTTACTGTGCCCCCATGAAGCTCATACATCACTGGGGAAAAAATACAGAGCTCCACATTCAGGAAAAGAGGGAAAAAATATGGATTTCCAAACCTGGAAGGACATATGAAATTTTTGTTTGAAAACCAAAGTCCTGTAAATATAACTAAGCACTCAATAAATAAATGAGATTTTTTTTTTCAGATACAAGATTGTGCAAAAACTTTTTCAATTACCCAGCTGCAAAAACTCCTGACAAGTTAAATGGAGATCAACCAGAATCAATCAGGGTTTTATGAGAAATTAGATGTGAACTCAGCCTCCCATTATCTGCCTGAATTTGAAACATTTCATGTGGAATTTGATTTTTGCAAGAACAGAAAGAGTAGAAGTTGTAGGAATAGTCCAGTTTCTGTTTATCATTCCTGAAAAGACAAGGGGCACTTGAACAGGTTCCAGTTCTTGGTTATTGGATCACAAAACACCAATAATTGCATTGAAACAGAGCTCTAAAAACTTAATCCTGAGTTTACATAAACCAAAAATCTATACAGACACTTAACAAAGTAAATGAAAAGAAACTTGTAAATATTTGTCACATTTCCCAGGTGAAGTTCAAAAACAGAGTTTTTTGGTTTTGTTTGTTGGTGGGTTTTTTTGTTTGTGGTTGGTTTTTTTTTTTTTTTTTTTTTGGTAGAAAGAAATATATTCTGGAATTTCTCATTAATTAAATAGTAAGCTTTAAATGAAGAAATTAAAATTTTGCTGTTAATTTCAGTGAGCGCAGGAGACAATTCCAATGCTGGCGAAGTAAACAAATGAAGCCGAAGGTAGTAAGGAAAACAAGGAGCATCTTCCAATGCCATGATGGAATTTGATCAGCCATGCAGGGACACTCACTGGCCCATGGACAGAAGATAATTATTAATTAATGGCCCATTAACAGAAGAGATCTCCTGGAGGGAGGATTGGTTGTGGAAGAGATAAAGAAAACTGCCCAATGAACAGAAGACAACTGCCCCATCTCTGACAGATGGACATAGAATACGCACCCCCAACCACATTTTACAACCTAAGACAGCCAGGCAAGGCCCTTGGTCCAAAAAACCTTCTTGATTCTCCATCTTCCCAACAACTCATGAGTCTGAGCCTCTTCCACACCATTTTCACCTTCCCTCTGTACTGAATTTCAGGGCAGCAGCTGGGCCCTGTTTATTTTAGGGTTAACCTCATCTGCTGCTTGGCTTGGGGGAAGGAAAAGGAGTGCTGGCTGATGGCTTCCTCCTGACACCTCCAGCTGAGGCTGACATTTGTTTTCCAGCTGTTATTGGTTTCTAATTATGCCTGGATATTCAGAGGATGAGCTAATTTGCTCTGCAATTTTTGGAGGCAATTTTTAATTCCCTTCGCTCCGTCCGGAAATCAATGCTAATTTCATGGAATTATTAAATATTCAAACAGGATGGGACTCATCCTCTTGGGATGCCCTGGAGATTTAGCTCAGGTGTGTCTGTAGCACTGCTCTGGCTCAGAAACCCAGACTTCCCAATCCTGCAGGTGGCACAGCCAAAAAAATGAGGAAAATTTGATGAAATTTGCTTCTTTTGTGTTGTCCCACTCACTACAGTGAACCAGTGGCTCCTTTCTGCTGTTGGGCAAGGGCAGAGAAATAAGGAGCCCTGGGCAGAAAATAGACACTAGAACTGGAGTGTGTGGAGAAACTGAGGCTCTTCTGAATCAATGAAATCATGGAAAACACCAATGTCAGCACCACAGAAGGAATGAAGGCACAATGCTCCCATTTCTGTTTCAGTTTTCTTTCCATTCTGTGCCAAGACCTTAAAACAGAGCCAAAATCTTACCCTTAAAATTCCAGATTCAGTGGTGTATCAGGGATGATTTCACAGGAACAGGGGAAAAGGATGAAGTGATTTTGCACTGCTTACTGAAAACACTTCCAGTGTTGTTTCCAGAATATTTCCAATAAAAACATCCCCAAGTGTCCCACAGGGGTATCCCTGTATAGAAATATTCCAGTTATAGATTGGAGTTGTTATTGCACCAGCAAGAATCCAGCAGCATTTCAAGCTGTTTGTAACATTTAGCCTTCTACATATTCCAATATAAATTCTGTATATTGTGAAGCTGTTCCTTTTTAAACATCCAGGCCAGTTTGAAATAATCGAGGCTGTTTAACAAAGTGCTGGTAGGACCTGTGCACATTAACTGAGGTGCCATCAACTGCTTTGCAACTTTATTTTTATAGGAAAACTAAAATCTACCCATATATTCATGTAATTTACAGGAATCCCTTCATTTCCTTTACAGTTTCAGTCCACTCTGTTCTCTCTCACTCTCTTGTTTAAAGGGTGAAATCTTTTGTAGTTTGCAATGAAAGAGTTTTCTGCTGACCACCCCAACCTTAGTGAGACCCTACAGTGAAAAAATCAGTCAAAACAGATGGTTCACTGCTAAGGAAAAAAATTTAATACCTTTTTGACATCCATAAATTTAAGCCAAATGACTACAGTGGCACTCTGAATAAAACACCCCAATTATTTACTCTTCTTTCCCCACCCCTTCCCTAATGATCTGCCTTAATTAGGTTCTCTGGCTTCATATGAAGATTTTCCCTCTTTTATTTATATTTGGTGAAATACCACTGATGTTTGGAGCAGAAATACTGAATGAAAGGAATACAGAATGTAACACCAAAACATTAAAATGAGCACTGGTTCCAGCTAAGCATCCCAGCTCCCTCTTCAAATCCGAGTGTTATCCAAGAATTATTTTCCAGAGGCAAATATCAGCTCTGGTTTTGTTGGCGAGAACCTTCCAGACTGGTGCATTTTCACTATATAAATATTTCGGGTTTTCCTGGTTCCTTCTCTAGTTCACTCCACTCAGAGCTTTGAAAATACCAGAAACTTCCACAGAGGAATTATTAATTAACAATTAATATATTAATTATCCCTTAACAGAAATAAGCAATGAAAACAAACTCAGTTTTCCATGAGTGAAAACACCAACCTGATAAAAACTTTTGTAAAATGGGTTTTTTGAGGAGCTGTGGCAATAAAGAAGTTTCTGTCTCTGCTCTCCTAAGCTCTGTCACTGCTGTTTAGATTTTAATACATAAAAATGGTTACTTTTAGTAGATTGCTCATGATTTTTAAAGCAAGTTATGGCAGCAATAAAGTATATCACTGTTTTGACCTCGTCCTAAAGCAAAAATCCCTGAAAATTTTCTTTATTCCCACTCAGCAGATGATGAAGACAGAGTGGAAGTAGCTTGCCCTGAGTCAAGTCCCTAAAGCCTGAATGATCTGTTGGGGATTTAGAGAAAATGGAATAGGTTTAAGAGAGAATTTGCTGGATTAGAGCAAAAAAACCCCTAAAATCCCAACAACAACAACAACCAAAGAACCCAAATCAACCAGGCTGTTTAATTGTCCCATCTCTCTCTTGTTGCTTCAGTAAGAAATAGGTTTAAGGGTCTCCAGATTTTGGACCTGTCACTTTTAAGTCCACCAAGCTCCCATCAAGAAGAGTAAAGAAATATTTTCATTTTTTTTCTCATCAGCACCAGCTCAACAGAGCCTCAGTATCACAGGAACAATAGGTAAAAACAATCAAAAATCAGATTTTATTTCCTCCAGTCAACTTTCCTCGCTGGCAAGGCTGGGATGCACAGAGTGGGATGTCAGCCAGCAGGTGTGATTAAAGTAATAGGATAATTAAAAAGAGCTACATGTGGGCATAAAAATTGGGGTTTTTTCAGGCTGGTTTGACTCAGTGGCAAACAGCTGCTGCACATCTTCTGCTGCTGCTTTAGTGACAGAGTTATCTTTGTTTGCCTCAGTTGTCTTTTATTTTAAAGGGGATTTTCATCATGAAAGAAGTAAGTTCATTGTCACAGACATCAGGAGGAAGCAGAGCTCTGTCCCACGTCCCAGTGGCACGTGGAGGATGTGTCAGGCTTTGAGCCCAGGAGTGAAGCCAAGCCTGGCTGATTCCAGAAGCCATTCCCAGTTATCTTTAAGCCCAGTAGGATAAAACTTGACCTTTTGGGCAGTATTTCAATGCTAGAAATGGGGGAAGTGGTTAAATCTCCAGAATAAATTTGTTGAAAAATAGTTTCAAATAATACCATTTTTAGAAAAAAACATTAAGGGAAATGTTGATAATGAAATATTTTAAAATTATTTATTCTAGACTAGCTCATATTACCCCTGCCCTAATGAGATAGCAATATTTTAACTCTAGTAATATTATTAAACAATATCTTATCTCAAAATATGATTCCTAAGTGTGTTTAAATAGGTATAATTCTTATCCTTAGATCCAATATGACATCTATACAAGGCATTTACTGTAGAGTATTTTCTTTACCTTGGTATGATTTTTTTATAGGTATATTAATATAATTTTGGGTGGATTTTGCCTTATTCCATTCTTTTCTGCCTTACAGACAGGCTGTTTGTGCCTAGATCGTTTATTGTCCCTGAGTAGTGGCAGAACTTATTTCAACATGAAAATTTTAAAAGTAAGGAGGTCTAATTTTAATAATGGATCCATTAAACCCTCCCATTCTCCAATGGCTTCCTAAGAGAGGGGAGAGTTCTCAAATATCCCAAAATGAAGTAACTCCTCAGCTAATTTTCATTTACAAAGATTGAAAAGGATGGATGCAGACTCCAAGATATTCCGCCAATAAATTGATGTCTTGGTTTGGAAAGGCAGGAGTCTGCTAAGGAAGGCAGGAACCTCCCCTGAAATGGAGAATGTAAACCCTCCCCAACCCCTCCGAATTGCTATAATTTTAAATTAACGGGCACTCAGGCAAAGATATGGGAGCAGGAAATAACAGTTCTTTAATAGGGAAGAAATAAAAAGAATAAAATAAACAATGCAGTCCACTAGAACAGCACTGACAGAGTCAGAACCCAACCTGACACCCTGTCGGCCAGGGTGTTGGTGGCAGTCCGATTGAAAATGTGGCTGCAGTCCTCTGAAGTATCAGGTGTGGTTCTGTTGGAGCAAGGGGGTTCTGTAGAGAAGGATGTATTCTTCCTCTGAAGATCCAGGAGGAAGAGGCAGCTGCTGTTCCTCTGGGGAATCCCGTTGAGAAAAGCTGTGCTGGAGTGTCAGAATCTCAGGTTATATCTGGGTAGCAATGCTTGGCTCCTCCCTCTGGGCGGAGCATCTCCCAATGGGATGCTGTAGTTCTTATCAGTCATGCAGTGATATTCAATAGTCTGTTATCAGCAGAGGTCCCCTCCCGAGGGAGGTGTGAATGTGGTCATTCAAAGAGAGAGATAAGGCAAACTGCTCACTTGACAAGGTAATCAGCCATTCAGATGGTAATGGAAAACATCTTGCATTGCAATCTTCAACAATTGAATTACACAGTTTCTTTCTCACTGTTATTACAGATCCTGACTGAAAAATTACCCAGTGTGTTCATACAGAAAAGAATCCTATGTCAGAGCACTGCACACCACCATAAAATGTGCGAGTGTCGTAAAAGCGGCTGTAAAGTGCGACTGTTGTAAAATGTGCCGTAAAGGGCGACTGTCGCAAAAGGTATCGTAAAGCGCGACTGTTGCAAAAGCGGCCGTAACGCGCGACTGTCGTAATAGGTGCCGTAAAGCACGACCGTCGTAAAAGGCGCTGTGAAACGAGACTGTCGTAAAAGCGGTCATAAAGCGCGACTGCCGTAAAATTGCCGTAAAGCGCGACCGTCGTAAAAGGCGCAGTAAAACGAGACTGTGGTAAAATTTTTTGAGGTTAAAACCTGTTTAGAAAGAAACAGTGAAAATTACCTTTCTTCCTCTACCAAATTGTAATGATATTTTGCAAATTTATGACCTAAAACCTTTAGTGGAAATATGAAAATAACCACATTCATTTTTGCCAGTGAAAGTCAGGAAAGGAAAGGACCAGTGCAAACAGCAATTTCAGGAGAGTGAGAGACCCAATGCTGCACAAAATGAAGGAAAAAAATTGAGGATGGAGCAATAAAATTACAGATAAATGCTTGTACCCAAAATGAACTTAGTGTTCTCTTTCCTGTTCTGAATTCCCTTCCACTCCCCCAGACAAAAATAGTTCTGCTCACAAAGTCAGTTCATTGAGGTAATTAGGTTATTTACAAAGAAAGGACATTAAAATGATATCCACCATGTTCTACTGGCAAAAAAGAACCACTAAATAGAAATATCTCTCATTGTTTCAGTGGCTTTGAATTTTCTCTGCTTCATGCCCAGAAACTATTTATTGTTAAATATTTCTGTATTATTGCCAGTGATGTAAATGATGGTGCATGTAAAGCATATTTTAGTAGTTACATTATATTGTCTCAAATTTGTGGGCAAAATACATCCCAAATATTCAAATACATTCCCAAATAAGCAGAAGCTGGATGCAGCATTCAAGCAGAAACACTGACTTCATTCCAGAGCTCCTCTCTCCAAAAGTCAATCCAAGGGATGGAATTTCCTCCTAGATTCGGTGTAAAAAACATAAATTTCCCAACGAGAGGGGCATCACCTGCCTGAGCCTGTGCCCTGAGCTGGGTCTGGAGAGCTCTCAGGGCTGCAGGAGATCCTCACCCAGCCCCAGAAAGCTCAGTGCCAAAAACTCACAGCCAAAGCCAAGAGCAGCCTGGCAAGAGCATCCATTTTGTGCTTCATTGTTTTCCCCAGGGAAACTCCTCCTCTTCCAGAATTTGGGTGTTGTGGTGTTGTGAGGAACCCCAGGACAAGGTGAGAGATGAAAATTGAATCCAAGTTCTCAGAAGGCTGATATATTTTATATTATATTATATATATATATATTATATTATATATTATTATATATTATATTATATTATATTATATTATATTATATTATATTATATTATATTATATTATATTATATTATATTATATTATATTATATTATATTATATTATATTATATTATATTATATTATATTATATTATATTTATTATATTATATTAATTATATTATGAAAGTGATATACTAAAACTATATTAAAGAAAGAGAAAGGATACATCAGAAGGCTAGAAAAGAATGAATAATAAAAACCCGTGACTGACCAGAGTCCTGACACAGCTGGACTGGGATTGGTCATTAATTAAAAACAATTCACATGGAACCAATCAAAGATGCATCTGTTGGGCAGCAACCTCCAGACCACATTCCAAAGCAATCAGATAATTATTGTTTACCTTTCTTTTCTAAGGCTTCTCAGCTTCTCAGGAGAAAAATCCTGGTGAAGGAATTTTTCAGAAAATATCATGGTGACATCTGGGCATCTCTCTGAACTTCTGCAAGGAATGGGAACACTCTGCTCAGACCAGCACAGTGTGAAAAATCCCCAGGAAAACCTGGAATCTTGCAGCAGGAGTGAGGAACAAAGAATTGCCTGCCATCCTCACATTCAAAATTATTCCAGAGCAAACCCAGCAATCACAGGATGCCTTAGGATTCAGCTTTTCTGTTTTTCAGCTCCTGTACTGCTTTAGTGTAGAACTCTAAACTCCACAGCCTGTCAGCTCTGTCCTCCCATTTTGGGCAGATAAAATAATTCCTCTCTAGGCCTGAAACTCAAGGACACCTGATTGTATCAGGGCCCAGGAGATGGAAACAACAGTGAATTGGGGAGGAGTAAACTGGAGGTAAATGACTTCATTAGCTGAAGGTGTAATTGGAGGATTAACCCCTGATATGTAAATGGACCAAACCTAAAATTGTCTAAAAAACTCATGACCATTATCCATCTTGGCAGGCTATGACTACCCAAGGTGTCCCTATCAAAGACCTTCAGTCCACTCTGTTCTCTCTCACTCTCTTGTTTAAAGGCTGAAATCTTTTGTAGTTTGCAATGAAGGAGTTTTCATATAAATAATGTTTTTTTAAATAAATAAAATACTCATTTTACTCTCTCAATCCTGTCCAGCCTCTCTTCTAGGCAGCCCTCCAAGGCATCCCACAAACAAGCTGGGAGCTCTCTGCAGGGCTGCTGAGCATCCTGTACAAAATCACCCCTGCAGAAGGCCCAGAGAATCCCGGCAGCCTCTGGGGATGGCAAGCAGAGGGTGGGAAGGGTGCAGGAACAGCTGGGAGGGCTGTGCAGCTCCCCAGGGCTGGGTTCTGGGTCAGCACCAGCAGAGATCCCTCCTGCAAACTCCACAAAACAACATCAGGGAAGCAAACTGTGCATGTGTGGGATAGGAAAGGACAGGGCTGTTCCTTATCTACCAAGGGCAGATTTAATTATATTCTGCAAAGCAAACTTGGGAAAAAAATTATACCAAAACTGCTCAGATTTTGCCTGGGAACTTTATTATTTGCTCTTTTATTTGACTTAAGTTGTTGTAAATCAGACCAAAGGAAAGTGAGTAATTACTTTTGCCTTATCCAGTGTATTTCTCTATTACCAATATTTTTGACAGATGGCCCTGTTATACCCAAAGATAGAAAGGAAAGCATAATATGCAGTAGATATCCCAGTAAATATAATAAGGCATCACTTTCAGGATCTCTAGCCATTCTTCCAAAACAAAAACCAAAGATTCCTTTATTGATAAAGCCTTCTTATAAAAAAAAAAGTGTCTGTTTGTATTGTTTGTTTCCTCTCTCCCACTTTGCAAACAGTCACTGCAGATCTCTATTTTTGAGGTGAATTGCCACAAATTTAGGGCTTAGCACCTTTCCCCCTTTTTTCCTCCTGATAAGCAGGAACTCAGCAACTGAATTCCCCAGGACCAGGTTTTTACCAAACTCCAAAAAAGTGGAGATTACTCTCCAGTGTGGATCCCTTGATGGTGAAAAGGGATCTGAGTTCATCACTAACAGCTGGGAGCCTGATTTTAGCAGGATAAATTCTAGTCCAAACAAGTGGAATAAGCTTTATCTCAGCACAGGAGACCCTGGAGCCTGGCCAGGTCTAGTAGTTACATAATATTGTCTCAAATTTTTGGGCAAAATACATCCCAGATATTCAAATACACTCCCAAATAAGCAGAAGCTGGAAGCAGCATTCAAGCAGAAAACTGGGGCAGGAACCTGGTGAGAAACACCAGACAATGATGGACCTTCCAGCCTGCCATGCCAAAATACTTCATTTTTGGAGGGTGGCAGGAGAACTCTGGGTGCCAGGGCTTCACCTTCCCACAGACATTGGTGGTGCCTCTTGCAGCACTGCTACTCCAAGAGAAATTTGCCACAAATCCAGCCAGTGCTCCCTCAGAAGTTGTGTTGCAAAGACAAAGAACACAAACTACTTTGGGCTGCAAAGGCAGCCCCCAGATAAGTGTGGCTTGAGTGCATTTTATTTTGAGAACACAGGTGAAAGAGTAAGAGTTCAGAATACATCTTCTATCCCTCAAACAACAGGGAATTAAAATACCAAAATTAAGTTATGAATGCAAGTGCCATTATTTGTTAATTGGTATCAAGTGTTGAATGTAAGAGCAGCACAGGGACATCGCCAACCCCTCTGCCTGAAACACCTAAACACCAAGGATAAAACAAAGACCCTCTTCTAGGCAGGTGGGAGCTGACAGCAGGACATAATTTAGAAATTTAATTACAGTCACAGTGATGTGATCAGAAAAGAGAGGTGAGATTTAGACTCTTCACTCTGGCTGTAATCCCTGTGCTTAGTGCAGCTTTCCGTGCTCAGCTGAATCTGACACAAAAGTGATGAGGAATCTCAACCAAAACCTCTGCAGATCTCTGTTCATTACTTACAGAGCTCTGACATCTTGCAAAGTGAATGGAATCACAGAAAAATAGGGATTGAAAACTCAGTGCCAGCCCAAGTCCAGGCTATGATCCATGCCAGCATAAACCCAGTGGAAGCTGCATGGAAATATCCACCTGGAATGACAGAAACAACCTCAATTCGGGCCAGTCTTCCTGCAGCCCCAGTGCCAGTTCTGATCCCATTTACTTCTAATATTTGCAGGAAATAAAGGATGTAATGGTGGCTTTGGTTCCCTTAATTCAAGTGCTGGAGACCCTGCTCCATACAGGAGTGGATGGCACTCCAGGGATATTCCCTGTCTCTTTACCTAAAACCTCCTGAGAGCTGTGAGGAAATTCTGTTTGCCCCAGCCAACATGTCCTTTTTCACTTCCTTTATTTCTTTTCTTACCCTTTAATTGATGAATAAAAACCCCCAAACACTTCCAGTATGCTTTCATTTCTGCCTTCAACTCAACTTTCAGCATTATCATTGCATTTTACCATTACCACTGTAGAGTGTCCTTGGAGATTATGCCATTCCAAACCCCTGCCATGAGCAGGGACACCAAGTGCTGACATTTTCCTTGTATTTCAAACTTAGCCATAAATTCTGCTGAAGAATTAACCTGGTAAACCTGGTACTACTTAAATAAAAACCCATCTCAGCCTTAGAATATTCTTTGTCAGAAAGGACAGAGAAAAAACCCTTTAAAGCCCAGCCCATCCAAGGCAGCACATTTGCTATGTTCATGACCTTCTTATTCCATTTGCCCCAGTTCAGTTCTTGGTTTAGCTGCAAGAAGATGGATGGAAACTTCATCTGCCTTCTAGAACAGCCTCTTCCCAACTGTATTACCTCTTTAACTAACACATAATCAGAAATTAAGTTCTCACTGCCAGCTGTAGAAATGCAGCTCAGGGAAAAGTGGGAAGTTTTAATTTCCCAGTGCCCCCATTATGCTGCAGCTGTAACAGCCCCATGGTTTTGTCAAGATCCACAATTTTCTTGTACTTTCTTTTTCACATTTGATTCCAAGATGCTGTCACAGCAGTGCATCCTGGAAGAGAATTTAAAGAAAACCATTGCAAGAAATGTTCACTTTTATGGGTCCCTACTCTAAAATCTTTGCACAGAAGATTGCAGAAAAGGAAAAAAATATTTATATGTATGTGGGCTTCTCTTTATGCTAATATCATGTATTACTCTGCATTACAAAAAAGAAAGAGTGTGTTGCATTTATACTCAAAAGAGTTCCAATAAACATAAAAAATATGGGTGTTTAAAATGACAGCAATTTTTAAAATCTGTAATTTAGAAGGGTAACTTCATAATTTTCATATCTGCAGGAAAAGCTGTTTGGGCAGTTTTAAAAGCTCACTGTAACTGCAATTGTAAACATGGAGCTGAAAAGCATAAAGATGAGTTGCTCATTTACATTTTTATCTGTGTTGTCTTAGAGCCATTAATTGTGGAAATGAAACAGAGAAATATGTATTAAACCCCAGGCTACTAGAAATTAATATACACAGAGAATAGAAATATCTGGAAGTTAGGGATGACCTCCACATTTCAGAAAAAGATTAATCAAAGCCCGAGTTATAGTTTCCAATTTACTGCAGAACAACAGCTCCTATTTCATAACAACTCCAGGAACACTACCCCAGCTTTAGCAGCGCTTAGATGACGTGGATAACAACTAAAGCCAACATTCAGGGTTCTGGAGCATGAATGGCTGAACAGGAAAGCAGGAATGAGTTTGTTTAATGGGGTTCTGGAGCTTGAATTGCTGCACAGGAAAGCCAGGAGCGTGTTTGTTTAATTGCAATGAGCTTTGGTCAGAGGGCTGAGCTCAGATCTCCCCACCCCAGCCCTGTTGCCATCCTCACTCATTTTCAGCCCTTTTGGGACTCAGTGGGACACAGCCCTGAGCTGATGTCAATTGTCACAGCCGCACCAGAGGCGATAAATCCTGTGCAAAATTACCCCATCCAGGAGGGGCTCTTGGCTGTTGGAGCAGGAGCCTGGCTCAGATCAATCCCCTGGGTCAGATCAATCCCCACGAGGCCAAGGCAGAGCCCCAGGAGCCACAGCAAGCCCTGCAGAGCTGCAGGGCAGGGACAGAGCAGCTGAGCAGTGCCCAGCAGAAAGGGACCTGCAGGGATTGACGGACAGCAGGCTGGACATGAGCCAGCAGTGTGCCCAGGTGGCCAAGAAGGCCAATGGAACCTAACCTGGATCAGGAATGGTGTGGCCAGCAGGAGCAGGGCAGGGATTCTTCCCCTGTGCCCAGCACTGGTGAGGCCACACCTCGAGTGCTGTGTCCAGTTCTGGGCTCCCCAATTTAGGAAGGACACGGAGGGGCTGGAGCGTGTCCAGAGAAGGGTAGCAAGGCTGGGGAGGGGTCTGGAACACAAGTGCTGTGAGGAGAGTCTGGGGTTGTTCAGCCTGGAGAAAAGGAGGCTCAGGGGTGACCTCGTCACTCTCAATCACCTTTTTCAGGTGGTTGCAGTCGGGTGGGGTTGGTCTCTTCTCCCAGGCAACCACTGAACCAGAGAACCATTGAACCATTGAACCACAGAACCAGAGGACACAGCCTTCAGCTGTGGCTGGGGGAGTTTAGGTTAGACACCAGAAAAAAATTCTTCACTGAAAGAGTGATTGGGCACTGGAATGTTCTGCTCAGGAAGGTGGTGGAGCCACCATCCCTGGGGGTGTTTAACAAAGCCTGGATGTGGCACTGGGTGCCAGGGTTGAGTTGAGGTGTTGGGGCTGGGCTGGACTCAATGATCTTGAAGGTCTCTTCCAACCTGGGGATTCTGTGATAAAAAAACAAAACAAAATAAAAAACTGAGAGACCACAGCCTTTAGCTGTGCCAGGGGAAGCTTAGGTTAGAAATCAGACAAAAATTCTTCACAAAATGAGCGATTGGGCACTGGAATGGCTGCCCAGGGGGGTGTTGGAGTCACCATGAGGGGTTTAACAAAGCCTGGAGCTGGCACTCAGTGCCACAGTTTAATTGTGGTGTTGGGTCATGGGTTGGACTCAATGATCTCAAAGGTCTTTTCCAGCCTGGTTCATTCTGTGATTCTGAGCTGTCTCAGGGCATCTCAGAGCAGAATTTGCCTCCTGGTTGTGTGTAGCCCTGGAAGGAATGTGGGAACTGTAGCTGCAATCAGCTGGAACTCTGGGACTCGGTGAATCAGCCAGTGAACTCTCCCCAGCCACACAGAGCTGCACTCCCTAAGGAGTGGAATTTTAATTTAATGTTCTTATGTTAATACCTAGGAAATGTCGTGGCATTTAAGCTGCAGGACTGCATTGTAACCAACTTCCTTATCAAATTTAAGGCTCCCTCTGGCCAGCCAGGGGATGGGGCTCAGATGGGGCAAGCAAGAGGCAAAGAGGGCCAGATGCTCCTGACAATTAAAGCAGAGGCTGCTTTTCTGTGCTGACATGGGAATGCTGGGCTGCAGCCTGACTGTTACCAGCAGCCAAATTGGAAAAAATATTGATTGGGGAAAAAAGTACAACACACAGAACACCTATCTAAATGGATGTGATGCAGTCTTGTATAAATCAATACCCAGTCTTCTCAGCTGAGGAGTGAGGAGATCTTTCAGCATGACTGACATTTTCCCCATCATTTATGAGTCCAAAAATGCTTCCCAAATTCCCATGGAACACTCCAACAACTGCTGAAGTGCAGAAGTTGGAGCATAGGGATCTGTAAGCAAATAGAGCTGCTCATCTGAGCATCCTCATCACTTGCTAACTCCACTGAGGCCTCATCAACAATTCTTTTATATTAGTCATGCAATTATTGTTATTATTATTATTATACTTGGGTAGCAGGTGTGTCCTTATTTTACTTTTCAGGACACAGGAAAAGTTTGCATTGCAGCAAATTTACACTCATTAAAAAGTAGAGAAGAAAGGGCAAAATAATCTCCTTTTTGCTGCTTGAGGAAAGAGGCAGACTGAGGGAATTAAGAAACTTGCCTGGTAAATCCATTTCCAGCAATTCCTCAATCCTTCTCCTGGTTACATCCCTTTGCTGGAGTCTCAAACCTGACCCCAGACAAAGCTGTAGATGTGAAGGCACAAAGTCAAGGAAATATCCAGAATCCAAGGGAGAGATCAGTTTTCTCTACAAATTTAATTGATACACTTTGAAAATAGAGGGCTGCACCTCCTTTTTTGCTTCTGATAAGAACTGGAGACACATGAATAACCAAGATCCTAACTGCCCTCAATTTTCAGTAAGATCAGTCTCTTACATTCCTGTTACACCTGGTTCAAAATTTTTCCTTCCATCTCCATTTCCATCGCCACCCTCTAAAAATATTGATTCTCAGCTTCTTGCTGATAATTCCAAACTCCTTGCATGTTAAGATCACTTGCAATGACCTGTTACACATCAAAATTAATTTTCAGAATGATCAGAAATTGTGGCTTTGCTTAGAAATATAAATTCTAATAAAAACAAAGCAGCAGTAACACATTGTAAGCCTTGAAAAGAAATATTTTGTTCACAATTCATCAACTGCCCAGCTGTAATTCCCCATATATTTTTTAAATACAAGGACTCAGGTTTCCAAATCACCTTGATTGATGTGAAAGAATTGCCCTTATATGTTATTGTATAAGGAAATATCAGGGAATTTTGCCATTCCATGTGCAAACTAACATCCATTGCTCACTCAGGGGTTGTCATGGCTGGAAACAGAGGAAAATATCTTAAAAGCATCAGTTTTCTATCTAAAACCCCTAATTTAATTTACACTATTTCACACAGATATTGAACAAAGTGAGGAAGACAACAGCTCTGTGAGGATATTCAGGATCACCCTTCCCACAGGAAAGGTCCTTGGAAATCTGCTGGGAAGGGAGAGGAGATCATCAGAGGGATCCCACTGATGCCTTTTGGGGCTACCTAAAACAGAGGCCAGACAGAATTAAGGGAATAAAAAGCTATTCTATCTATTGAAGGGCCTTGAGGTACATTTTGGGTAGACAAAGCCCCCCAGGGGCTACATCCAAAAATGGATGATGGGTCAGGTGTGAAAACCCTAATTGGTATTTCTCGTCTTATTTTTTTTATTTTTCAGATGTTCTCTGGGCATTTCCCTCCATTTTTGAGTGTAGCCCCTGGGCTACAAGTTTGCTTATTTAGAAGTTTGGTCCATTTGCATATTGGGGTGAATCTGCCAATTCCAGCTTCAGGTAATGAAGTCATTGACCCCAAGTTTGCTCCCCCAACTCACTTTTGTTCCCATCTCTGGGCCCTGAGGCAGTGAGGTGTCCTTGATTGCCAGGCCTGGAGAGGAATTGTTGTGTCTGCCCCAAATGGGGAAGCAGCAGCTCACACTGAGTGTGGAGTTTAGAGTTACACACTGAAGAGCTGCAGGGTTACAGATAGATGGGAAACAGAAAAGCTGAAATCCTGAGGCATCACCATGGAGCCACTGCTCCTTTCCTGCAGAGCACTTCTCATTCTGGGCATGCACATTCCCAGCACAGCAGCTATTTAGGGCTGGAGCACCTGTGTGATCCCGCCGAGGAAATGAGTAATAAGCATATTAATGACACCATTATTAACCAATTAATTAGTTCCTGCTGTCTGCACTGCAATACTCGTGCTTTCCCTGTCTAAAGGGCAAAATACTTCTGTCCACACGGGCCAATATCCCGCTCACCTTGCTGCCAGGGAAAGTTAGCAAGCATTGCTCTCTGTTTGGAAATGCTTTCCAGCAGGCAGTTTGAGTTTATCTGGCAGTGGTTTTAGAATTGTTTTTTCCCTCAAGGAACACCAAAAGGAAAACATTGTTGTGATCCTGAGTGTCTGAGCCTGCCTTCCATGCAAACACAGCCCCTCCCCACATTCTTCTTTCTCCATGAGCTCTCCAGGCAGCAGCATTAGGACAGAGCCTTCAGAAACAAACTGTCAGCTCTGGGATCCCACATTAGCAACATCATTAGCCAATTCACTGTTGGATAAAAGCCTTCTCATCTTAAACACTCCTACTTATATTGAACTTCACCCACCCATGTTAGTCATTTAATTTTAATGTTTCATTTCACCCAATGTATTTTCTTTTTTTTTTTTATTTTAGAATTTTAATCTCAGGCTCATTTTCCTTTTAGTACAAAAGCTGTCTTTAACCTTGTTGTACTTCAGCTCTTCAGCTCAATACAATGGTTAATGTCATTTTCTACTGAGGTTTAGAAACAGGAAAAAAATGCAGTGTTGGTGAGGGCTGTATTGAATAGCTAACTTCTCATTATACCACATAAACTCCATCATAATAGAGAACAGATATCACCTTTGGGCTAATAAATGAATGAAAAGAAGGATCTAAAGCTGGACTCTTGCTTGCATTACAAAGACTACATTTACTGCTTGTTTCACCTCAGGCTCTCAGCTCATGTTTACCAAGATTTAAATATCATAATCCCCGTGAGAAGACAGAGGGGCAAAGGACTTAAATAACATTTATTCTTTAGAGCATTTAACAGTGTTTAGAAATACCAATTTCCTGATCAATTGGACGCTACTCTAACCCAAGCCCAGATGGAGGGGCTGGAATTTCACTCTCATTCCCTGGGATTCATTTCTGAAGCTGCGGTTCTTCTCCTTTTCTCTCTCCTAGCTCAGCTCAGACCTGTGCTCATCTCCTCTCCTCCTGCTGCTGCTACAGCAGCAGAATTTCCACCCAAAAATCCTCAGGCAAAGACACAGGCGGAGGTGTGTGCTGTGCAATCAGAGTGCCTGGGCAATTATTTATTGTTAATATGACTTATCCACATTGGCATAAGCAAACTGTGCCCAGCCCAGAGCCAGCATCCTGCTGTGCCAGGCTCTGGAAGCACACAGTGGGATAAAAGTTCCTTCTCAGAAATCTGCTATTCCCTCCTGGTTCTGGTGGAATTTTCTGCACAAAACACCACAGTTCATCTTGTGTTCCTTCAGCAGTAGCTTGCCCTCACTGTGCTTTTGGCAATTTGGGATAACAGCTCTGCTTAGGTTTGTAATTCCTACAGCTGCTTTTCAAAAGGAACTGGAGTTACACAACAATTAGGGCAGCTGAAAAAAGAAGATTTCCAAGGTCCTGTTCTTTCATTCTTCCCTTTCAGCGACCTCCAAGATCTAAAGGAGAAGGTAAAGATGCAGGAGCAAGGAGAAAGTGACCTTTCCTCTAAGGCAGACAATAAAGAGTAAAGGGTATTGTTAGCACAGTGCACAGGCATTAAAACACGTCTCATTAACTTTAATGGGAGCTTCACCTAAATATCCCAACATCACTTCCAAACTATACCCTCAAGTGGGATGTCTGGGGGAAAAAATGCCCAGAGAACATCTGAAAAATAACAAAAAAAAAAGAGAAATACCAAAGAGGAAGACAGATTAAAAAGTACTTGTGTGGGTAGGAATATATGAAGTTATTTGTGTGTTCCCTGTGAAAAGAGGAATAATCTCCCAACCAGACAGGAAGGGGCTTGGAGTATTCAACAGAGGGAGAACATAACTAGAAAAAGGTATCCAAGGAATAGTTCCATTAGCAGCAGCAGGGATAGCTATAGGAAAGCATAAGGGAAATCCATAGGGAAAATCAATCTACAAACCCCAGTGTGACAGTTTTATGTTTCCCCATTATTTAATATAATAGAGAGATGCAGGCATTAAAGCATTCAGGTTAAAGTATTCATGAATAATAAAATCATATTCATTTTATCTGGTCACATTCTATTCAAAATTATTTTATTACCTTCCAAAGGGTAAATCTGGCAAGGTTTTTGAACATGTTAAGATAATTTAAAAGTAACTGCTTAAGTTGTTTAAACCTCAAATGGCTCCTTCCATTTCTGTCTTTCTGAAAGCTGAGAATGAAGAGGGAGGAGAAGAAAAATAAAATGTGTATCTAGAACAGAAGGGGAGTGGCTGTACACAACAGGGCTGGAGAAATGAATTTGCTTACAGAGAATTTCCCACGTAAACATGGAAACGTTTTGTTCAAAATGAGCTTTGAAACTAAAAATGGCACCGAGCATGGGGCTGCTCCTTCACACACACAGAGTTATCACAGCTGGTCCTACTGATAAAAGTGAGCATTAAGATCCCTACTGATAAAGGCATTCAGCATTACAGAAGTGAAGTTTTCTGGTTCTGTCTGAGCCTCTGGAGGGAAGCAGCAGGATGCTGGTGGCACTGTCCTGTCACCTGAGCCTGTTCCAGAATTCACAGAATGACTACTTGCAATAGGACATATTAATGCACATAATTCACAGCTGTCCCCTCCCCACTGTCCCAGTCCCCCTTCTTCACCCTGTGGTGCTGCCTGGGGTTGGGGGAGCCCCTTTCCCCTCTCAGGGCTGTGCTTTGCAAACAGGGTGATAAAGGAGGAGGTTCTGCTGCTGCTGAGCGCAGAGCCAGAGGTGTTTGCTGGTTTTTGGGCTGCCACGGTGGCCAGGGCACTGAGGGGGACAGGGAGACAGCCAGGACAGCTGGTCCCACACGGCCAAAAGGACATTCCAGACCAGGAGCCCACACTCAGAGTGTGGAGCAGAGGGGAGGACACTTGTAGCTATGGCTTTTGCCTTCCCAAATAACCTTGGCCTTTTGAGCCCTGTAAATCAGAATATGAATACAAGATATTTTTATTTTTGGCATTTCATGAGTTTTATTCTCCTGTGAGTTCAAGCCTGGCTCAGGGGAGCTTTGGGCACGTGCTGAGAGCACATGAATAACCCAAAGGCTTCGAGCTGCTTGGTTCCTCCCTTGCACCCAGGGATTTGGCCATTTCCTGCAGCCAGGCAAAGGACACTGCAAATCATTAACTAAATAATCTTTGCCCATGACAAAGACATTAATCAAAATGTCTGTATTCATGTTCCAGAGGGGCATTTAAACCATCATCCAGTCATTCACTCCAGCACAACCCAATGTCACTTCCACTGAACAGCACTCAGAATTCCTTCCTAAAGTATGACAGTGTCTAAACTAATTTTAGCTTTATGGAACAGCTTCCATTTCAAAAACATGCAGTATTTATGGGATTGTGCAGAAGCAAAAAAAAAAAAAAAAAAAAACAGTTGCGAAATTCAGTTTTGTGTCAGGGAAACAGAAGGAAATATTCAGCATTTGAGCATATGCAGCCTCACCACCTGGACAAGGATTTTTAATAAAAAGCAGCCAATCTTTTCTCCTCCCCAGTGCAAACCCCATTGTTAAATTCCCAGGTGCCCCAGTACCCCTCACTCTCATTTCTCACCAATTCTAATGCCTCAGTCCTAAATCCTTCAAGAGCAAATATTCAGCAGTGCACAAAATGTGAATTCAGCAGGCAAAAATTCCCCAAAAACAATCCCCATCAAGCCCATAGCACCATGCATTTATTTCTTCTCACAACAAACTGTTTTTGTCAGGAGCTAAACAAAACACAAGACAATAAATCCAGAAATCCTGTTATATTACACAAATTATTCCATAATTGGAAACAAGGCTGTTTTACCTCTCCAGCGAGAGCAAGAAACAAATGCTTAAAAATAACCTTCCAGGAAAGATTTGATTTCTTGATTATTTTGCTTTTTAATAGGAAACTATGGAGAAAACAAATGGAGTTGATGCTTTCATTTAATCCCTGCTGGAAAGTGAGATATTTCCCTGTGAGGGTGGGGAGGCCCTGGCACAGAGAAGCTGTGGCTGCCCCTGGATCCCTGGCAGCGCCCAAAGCCAGGCAGGACATTGGGGCTGGGAGCACCTGGGACAGTGGGAGGTGTCCCTGCTTGGAACTGGATGTTCTTTAATGCCCCCTCCAACCCATTCTGGAATCCTCTGATGGTGCAGACCACGCATTTCTATTGGAAAATACAATAATAACTGAAGATCTAGTATAAAACCTTGGAATATATTGGAATTTATATTATAAACTATGGAATCATGCTAGTTTTTACTGCCAGTCCTACTGGCTTTGATGAAGTATTTTATCATCTCAAACAGAGAAGGTGAAATGAGTGACAGCAAAACATCATAACCCAGGAATTCAGCCAACAGGAAAAGGCTCCCTGAAGGAAAAAGCCACATTTCCACATCTAACAGAGGGCTGCTCTAAGTAAACCCTCATCATTAAGCCAGATTTCTGATGTATTTGTCCAATTTCATTGTGTTTGCCTGGGTAGGAAGCTGGAGGTGTGTGGAGGGACACAGCTCAGCAAGGCTCCTGCAATCCTATCACAGAGCTGAGAAATCCTAATGGATAAATCCTAATGGATAAATCCTAATGGGTTCGTGGCTTCATTAACAAGACTTGTGGGAAGAAAAAAAGATTTACCTCAGTGGCATGATCACGTAAATATAAAGATTTTAAAATATATTTCTAGATGACAAATTGGTGCATTGCTATATTCTGAGACACATCCAGGCAGTTTATTCTTATTTCTTCAGGCCTAATCAAGACCTTGGGTTATCTAGCTGTTCCTTACACAACATTCCCACAGCACAGCAGGACCAAGGCATGTGCACTGATCTAATTTACAGCTGATTATTTCCTAGCTGCTGTTTGAAGTCAATCAGCAATAACAACGACAACAAAGTACTTCGCTCTTCATTTCTGGGCTGCTGGAAGTTAAAGAATTGAGAGGAAAACCTTGCAAGTGTCCAGGTTGATGTTTGGCCTCCCAGCTGTGCCCTGAAAGTTCCCAGATTTGTGCAACATCTCTCAAAATTCAGAGAAATTTACCCATTCCCCAGAAATGTTCATTTCTGACCCTGCTCCCCACCCTCCCACAGGTGCATTGCTCCAGAGCTCATTCTGGGTGTGGAATCAGCCCAGGCAGTTGTTCAAATTCCCCACAACATCTGTGACCACTGTGGTATTTTCAGGGTCCCCCATCATGGGGAGGAATGATGAATCTGACTCCCTGTTCTTAGAAGGCTAATTTATTATGTTATGATATTATATTATAGAATACTCTACTAATATCCTTTCTCTATTCTTTCGTATAGTTTTAGTATACTAAAACTATACTAAAGAATAGAGAAAGGATACTTACAGAAGGTTTAACAAGATACTAATGAAAATCTTGTGACTCTCCAGAGACTAAAAATGGCACACAGCTGGACAGTGATTGCTCATGAAGTAAAAACATTCCAAAGCAGCAAAACACAGGAGAAGCAAATCAGATAATTATTGTTTTCCTTTTTCTCTGAGGCTTCTCAGGAGAAGAAATCCTGGCAAAAAGATTTTTCCAGAAAATACGACAGTGACACACCAGCTAAAGCCCCTGACTCCTGCTCTGTGGCCTGATCCAGTTCCTGATCCAGCAACAACCAGGAGGGACAGTGAGTGGATGCTCCAGGAGACGAGGAGCGAGCAGATGAAGTTTGGGGCTGCTGCAAAAGCAGAGCCCAGCAGGGAGCAGCTCCCAGCCTCTTGTGAAAGTAGGCACAGACAGACACAAACATCTCAGAGGGTCTAAGGCGTTTTTTTTCCCCAAACATTACTGTCAGCTCCACTAAAATCACCTGCCACAAGGTGTTTTTTCCTCAGAATTGGCACTGTGGCTCATGCACTCCATCAGGGACACTGGAGAGGACAAGAGAACATGGGTTACCTTTATGGCCTGAAGGGACAATTTTATTACAGATTTAAATCTCCCTCATGGCCACAAAACCAGACTGGGGGAGCTTAACCAGCTCCTCAACCAGAACCTCCACAGCTCATTGAGTTTCACCATCCAGGTCTGCACTGGGTCACCCACCCAGCTTCTCTGCTGGTCTCCATTTGAATCCAAAATTCAGCCCAAAAAAATCCTTGAGAGGACCACGCTGGTTATTTGGCTGGAAAAGGTGGAATCTCCATGTTGAGGGGTGGGAGAGGTCTGTTCTTTTTGAAACATCTGAGTTAAGTGTTATTGTCTCAGAGATTCAGAAGGCTGTGGGCAGTTGGGGTGGGTGAGCTTTTTGCAGCAGAGCTCATGCACTGTGAAATGCAGTTTTAGGGAAGAAAATTATGAAGTATTTGGCAGGTAGGTCACGTCTGAGTAATAGTCACTTGACAAGAAACCCACAAGAGTTTGACTCTGATTTTCTTAATTTAGAATATTTCCAGAACTCCTTGTGCAGAGTTTGAAAAGGTGTTAGAAACTCAAAAAATGAATGACACATTTGGATTTTCAGCAAAGAAAATATTTTAAGTTAAAAAAAAACCAAAACACCAAACTCTTCACTGTGGGAAGAAAACCAATAAATCATTTCTGCATTCAACTCTAATTTCTCTGTCAACTTCTCTTTGATTATACACCCAGGAGCTTGATGAGGACTAAACTACAGACTCCCTCATCTGCAGTGTGCAGCAATTCCCTGCTAGAGATGCTCATTATGGCCACAGGCACCAGGCCAGTGGAATAAGGCTGCTAGATAGTTATTGCTAGGTTTTAAGCATTAAAAAAACCATTAAAAAACACAGTAATCACAGCCACCTCAGCTCTCCCATAATAGCCCCAGAAAAAAGAGGGCTGGCTGGGTGAGGGCAGCCTGGGTATGCCAAAATCCCAATTCCCAAGCACAGCCAGGTGCTGTCATGGTGGGGAACTGAGAAAAGTGGGTAAAGAGATTCCACTGTTCTTTACAACAACTTTTCTACACCACATCCCCAGCAAATTCTCTCCTGGAATGTATTTCCTGCTGGGCTATCCTGGATTTTATTTATTAAGCTTAGCAACAGACAGGGGTGGGAAAAAAAAAATATAGATTACAAAAGGGCCAGTAAAGAGATAAACCAAACACTGCTCCTGCAGCAGAGCCCACTGCAGAGCTGGCAGAGGGAACCAACATTTCAGCTGGTTCAGAAAGCAGGTTTTGCCTTGATGGATGTTTCTGTTACATATAGACATTCTTAAATTAAAATGAAGCTGAGCCAAAAATATTTATCAAAGGTCATAGACTTCTTATTACCTGTGTAATAGTATTGCCATCACTTTGGCTCACAGCTCAGTGAAATTCTACTCATTGGGCTGAACAAGGTTGTGCCAGGTAATGTTCCCATAAAACTAAAGGACAGTTCTTGCCCTAAACAATTTACCTGTGCAATAGCATATATTGCCTCTGCTACTGCCTCTCTATTTTTGCTTGTCCTAACACAATGGGAACACACTGATGTTACTGCAGGAAAAAACTGGGGCCTCATCTATTGGGTCTTAAATCCTTGTCTCCCCATCTCCTTGGCTTCCATGGGAAAGTTGCAGTGCTTCCCTTCCAGCTTCCTTCCCTCCCCCAAGCCCTCCCAGCTCCACTCCCCACACAGAGGATTGGGAAAAATGAAGTTGGGTTTATGTCAGGACAAGGGTGTTCTACTTCAGTTATTTATTGCAGTAATCGCCCCATGGAACCGTGCTTCCCTCAAATTGCACAGATAAATTACCAGCTATTACTCCCCCTCGCAAAAGGTTAATGCAACCTCTTGTTTTACAGGTAGAGTGAAATTTAGAGGTTAAAACATGCTTATGAGTTGATTTTTCCTCCCTGCTTCACCAGTGACAAGGTAAGGGGCGAGGCAGGCGAGGCATCACGCCGAGAGCAGCTGATCTGCTAAGTGCAATTACCGAGGAGTTTTGTGAAGCATTCTGCAGTGCTGTACATGAGCTCTGAGATCTGGCTTCCCTCTGCTATTCATTTTTCAATTTTCAGCTTCAAAGATCTTGGACATTCTCCTCTAGGCTCATCTACAAGCAGGAATCCAAGGTCTAATCACGTTGGGTGATTTGCTCAGACGCAGGATTTGTTGCAGCAGTCTCGAGACAAACCAGCAGAAGGTAAAAAAAAAAAAAAAAGGCAGGAAGTTCATGCAATATTAGAGCTGCTTTTATTTCCCCCAAATGCCGTGACAATCCTATTGTCCTTCAGAGACGTGAGCAAATTTACCTTGTGGAATTAGAGCAGGATTATTACGGGTTTTGTACTTGATAATCTGCTTTTTTTTCTGCAGAGTCTTTTGTGCAGGGCTGTGTTGCAGTGGTTCCATTGTTGGAGACACAAGAGCTCTGCTGATTGCTGACAAATAGCACCCCTGGAACGAGGCCACACTCCCACCAGAGATGCAGGAAGGGGAGAACAGGAGATGCCCCCTGGTGCAGTCAGCCCCAGGGAGAAAGAAGGGACAAGGAAAACTTCTGGCAAATGCTGCCTGAGAAGGGCAAAAGCCTTTTGGTGATGGGAATGGTGTAAAGTCACCATCTGAGCAACCCACAGGAATTGAAATGTCTCTAGAACCTGGGGACTTCTGGTGCAAAAAACAGGAGCAGTAAGTACTGACACTCGCATTGTTTCTTATACCTCATTTAAGATTTAAGTAGGAAAAAAAATGAAAAATAATCCAGAGCCCAGCAATACAGGGTTCCTCCACAACCCAGACTCATTCAGGCTGGAAAGTTCCCTCAGCAGCACACCCCAAGGAACCTCTGGGTTCTTCCCAACAGGTTTGTGGGGGAATTCCTGTCAGGGAGCTCAGCACAGCCTGGAACTTTTCCCTTCCCAGGGCCACCCCACAGTACCTGAGCAGGGCAGGGTCAGGGGCAGCCAAGAGCACCAAACCAACCTGAGGTGACAAAGCAGCTCCAAAGTGCAGCTGGAAAAGCCAATCCAGCTGAATCAGGGTCACAGCCAAGGCAGGAATCACTTCTTCCTCAGCAGAGTTCAAACCAGATTGAGACCCAAGGGCTGAGCTTAAATACAGACCCCAGTGGGAGACCCAGATGGGGTTGGTCAGGTCCTTCAAGGGCTCTGAATGCTCTTGGGGACCCCCCACACCCTTGTTTTCTCTTCCCACTCAATGATCAACATTACAGACCACCCAGAAAGGACACACCAGTGAGATACAGAGGTATTTTTTCATTCAGCTGAGGTATTTTTTCATTCAAAGCTGTGGGGCTGAACCTTCAGCTGCTGCACATCATTTGGAGTGGAATCAGTTAACAGCAGAGGAGGATTTAGCACCTGATTTTGTTCTAATAACCTATCACATTGACCAGTCCTTTTGTTAATCTGAGCATTTAAATGAGTTCTTATTAGAAAAAAAGTAACTAGAGCTGCAAAAAAGGAACAAGGTAAGGCAAGGACAAATACATAATTATCTTGAATATGAAAAAAAATGGTGCAGCAGAAGTTCATGTTCCTTTGTGTGGAACACAGCCCAGTTAATGTACAATTTAGATGCAATAGTTTTCTCTGGCTGGGAAATCAGTTTGATTTTTTTTTTTCCCCTCAGCTTATGCTTTTAACATTTTCCCAAAGAACAGAATGATGATGGAACCGAACTGCTGCAGCAGGCTGGACAAATTCATTAATGTCATTAGCCAAATAATGATCCCAAACATGTGTGGCAGCACAGGCAGCAGCACCACACTGCCAGGGAGGCTTCCAGCCTTCCACCTCCTCCTTAATGGGAACACACAGCTCTGTCATCCCTGCTGCAAGAAATACAAGGTCTTAAAAAAGCTATATTTGCCACCTTCCTGCACGTGCTCTGCTCGTAATTTCAGGTATCCAGGCTTGATTTGGCAATCAGGCAGCTCCCAGAGCCCTCCAGGAGAAGCTGGGAAAAGGCACAATCTCCTGGGGTTAATTACTGGCCTTTGTTTAAGAAATTTGCCATGGACACGAGCAAGTGAGGTGTTTCTTCTCTTACAAATGAGACACCCTGAGCCATGTCTGATCCCAGGAAATCCCTCTGGCTGTCCTGGAGGGCTTGAGACACTGACCAGGGGGCTCAGAGACCTTGGCACAGAGGCCAGGACCCCTGTGCCTTTGATTTAGCCCTTGGAAAAAAAAATTACCAACCTTGTATGAAGAATTACAAGCCCCGACAGTTTAAGTAGAATGATAGCGAATTAATCACAGAGTGGAAAAATAGATTTTGGGGTTTTTAGAATGGGGGTTCAGGGGGCAAGATGGAGGAATCTGGGCATGTCCAGCCTTTCTCCTTCTTCTTCTTAGTCTCCATCTTCTGCTGTGATGGTGGCACTTGTAGATTAGTTTAGAGTAGAAATTATAATATAATTAAGTTAGTGGTGAAGAATTCCAGTGGAGGAGATGTTGGGAGAGTCCAGCAAAGCAACCAGATCATAAAACTGCCCACAACCCTTCAGGCCAGACCATGAAATGAGACTCGCAGGGCAATGGATAACACCATTTCCCACTGAATATATAAATAATAATAATAATGACTAAAGCTTTGGTTTTTAGAGCTTTCATCACAAGTTCTGCTGATGCATTGCTAAAGTTTATAAAGCTCAATGGGAAATTTTAATAAGGGGTAATAACCACACTCTTCATCCACTAAAAGTACCTGATCCTGACCTATTTTATAATAGGGTTATTCAAAATAACTCCACTGACATCACAACCCACTGGGGCAAGAAAAAATAGAACCAGTCCCTTGGTATTCATAAATAACCTGCCTGGGGTACACAAAAGAAACATGAGGGGAAACCTGAATAAATATCCTCATAATTAAAAAAATGCTGGAGCAAGGATTTTTTATTCTTTCTAATTTGGAAGCTTCTTTGATAACACACAAAAAGTTGATAACTGAAAGAACTGGAGCAGCTAAAATGCAGCCATGGATTGAAGATGCAGTGATAATCTACATGTTTGATTGCAGCATTTATGGCCTAAATGCAGAAATAATGGTGACAATACAAAGCTCTGATTTCTCTTGTGGAAATTCCTGTTCCTGTAGGCTGGAGGAACTGGGGGATGTTAAAAACATCCCCAAACTGGGCATGGCTGCCAGCAGCAGAAAGCAGGATTTGCTGCCTCAGCCAGATGAATTATTTAAGGATAGAGGGAAAGATTCCAGGAATGAAGAAGGATGGGGTGTGGGGCACAGCTCAGAGAGGGGTCAGGGGTTTGGGGTGTCCCCATGCCAGTGGGGTTGGAGTCAGCAGGCTGCTACAGCTGAGCTCTGGAAATGGGCTGGGGGACACTGGGATGGGCTGGGATCCATAGGCTGGGATCCATGGGATGGGATGGGATCCATGGGATAGGGTGGGATGGGATGGGCTGGGATCCATGGGATGGGATGGGATGGGATGGGATCCTTGGGATGGGATGGATCCATGCGATGGGGTGAGGAGGGATGGGATCCATGGGATTGATGGGATGGGATGGGATCCATGGGATGGGGTGAGGAGGGATGGGATCCATGGGATGGGATGGATTCCATGGGATGGGATCCATGGGATTGATGGGATGGGATGGGATCCATGGGATGGGATGGGATGGGATGGGATCCATGGGATGGGATGGGATGGCTTCCAAGCTCTGAAAAACGTGTCCTGGTTTTTGGGTGCCATCTCACATATTCCCCACAGAGTTAAGGCTCCCTCTTCTCAAACACACAGGCTCTGCTCTCTCCAGGTACACCAGAGTCCTGAGGGGAAAGAAAACAAACCTGCTTTCTCTGTCCTCTGAAAAATAATTAGGCACAGGAAAGGAAATAAAACTGCTGTCTTGTGGCAAGGTGTCTGCATTCTTTGGGTGAGTGAAAACAGCTGAATGAGGCCCGCAGGCTACCAGGGCCATAAAAGGTTGGGAATCTTCTCTCTAAATTAACTTTCTCCTTGTGTTTACAAGGTGATGGGAGCAGACAGAGATCTAATCCTGCTGATGAGAAATCCTAAATTAAAGCTGAGATTAAAGGCACAACTGACACAGATACACTGAGCCAGGTTTGGCTAAAGCACACAAAAATGGAGCAAGGGCTTTGCAGGTCTGGGACAGCCTGTCCTGGCTGTGGTTCTTGTCTTTTCCACAGGTACACAGGCAGACCTTGAAGGACTGAAATGAGGGGAATCATTCGCTTGAAAATCAGTTTTCTATGGAGAATCGAGTCTGGGGTGGTTGTTTTATTGCCTCTCAGGAGGCAAGTCCTTTTAGAAAGTGTTTTTCTATTGTCTTTCCCCCTCAGAGGTAGCACTGTTGCTGTGGGAAGTGACTGACACCTCTTTTCCATCAAGCTTTTCTTCCTCCTTGAGCTGCTGAAGTGCTTTTGTCAACAAACATGAATAGATCAGCCACTGCTTTCTCTTAAAAAGCAAAACAAAAGTTCACACTCATAAGAAAGGAGAGGGAAAAAAAAATCCACACTTTAAAAAAAATAAAATCTCACTTTTGTATTCCTATTTTAATTACCTCAACTGTTCTTTCATGTACTAATCTTCAGACTTTTTTTCATTTCTGAGCTCGACTTCATTTGTTAAGGTTTTTAAATCCTCAGTTGTTTGTTTCATGTTGTTTTCTTTTGGGTTGTTTTTCTGAAAAGCCATTCTTCTCATAAGTTCCCTGCTCTGGCTACAGCACTTACAAGAGAAGAAAAGCCTGATCTCACTTTTCATGCTTATAACAAACAATTCTATCAGCTGATCCAAAAATAAACTTAAAAAAAAAAAAAAAAGACCCCACATTTTGTGCCACGTTTCAGCAAGTTCTGATGTCCAGACAGGATCTAATAAGAGTTTAAATTGAAGGTTGAAGTTGTAGGAGGTGGAAAAAATTAATTACCTGTCTACAAGGGTTTACCTCTGCTCTCTCCTCTGACAGGAATTTGCTTAAAATTCCCCTCCTGCAGGTGTGCCTGTGAGGATCCCACTCCCTGACCCCTCTGTTATTTTTTATTCACCTTTTTCCTCTGGATGCCCTCAGCCTTTTCACCCTCTCCCCTCTGGTGCATCTCAGGGGCTGTGGGATCTCTGCTCGCCTCTTCCCCAAATATTCCTGTCCCTTTGTGCGCAGATGTTGTGGATGAGCTCCCAAAAAGCTCTGTGGGCAGATCTGGGGTAAAGCTGCAAGGTGTCCTTGTCAGCTCTGATGCCTCAGGATTTCAGCTTTTCTGTTTTCCATCTATCTGCAGCTCTTTAGTGTGTAACTCCAAACCCCACACTCAGTGTGAGCTGCTGCTTCCCCATTTGGGGCAGACACAACAATTCCTCTCCAGGCCTGGCAATCAAGGACACCTCACTGCCTCAGGGCCCAGAGATGGGAACAAAAGTGAGTTGGAGGAGCAAACTTGGGGTCAGTGACTTCATTACCAGAAGCTGGAATTGGCAGATTAACCCCAATATGCAAATGGACCAAACTTATAAAAGTGTGCAAACCTGTGACCCACTGTGCATTTTTGGGTGCAGCCCCTGGGGGGCTTTGTCTGCCCTAAAGGTACCTGAAGCCCTTCAATAAATAGAACAGCTTTTTATTCCCTTAATTCTGTCTGGCCTCTGTTTTTAGGTAGAGCTGATGGGTTTTGCCCCAGGGATGCTCTGATCCAAAGGGCTCTGCTGGCAGAGGAGCAGGGCATGGGAGTGGAGTGTTGGATGAACGGCAGGAGAAGAATGGACCCTCCTTCCCTGACCATCTCTGCTCTCATCCAGGGCAAATTAAACAGCAGGAAAATGCATGGAATCAAAACTTTCTTTCCAATAAACACTTTCAGAAGTGTATCTGAGGAGGTGATTTAGAAGCACAATGACACAGAAGTGTATAATGAATCTGGACCTGTGCTGCTGCATTTGTATGGACTTTGCAGCAATAAAGTAGGTTAAAAGACAAATTAATTGTGTGCTTCCTCTCCAAGAGAAAGAGACCAATGGTAGTTTCTATGGCAACTACTTGCAATTCATCCTATTAACTTTCTTATTGCAGGAACAATCAATAATGATACAGATCGCTTTAGGATAAAATATACATGAAGACTTTAAAAAAAATATATTGTTTGCTCTACTTTCAAATCAAATCTGATGTGCTCTTGAAAAAGCAAAGACAATGTTAGAGAGAAGCACAATGTGGATTTGCCAGGAGGGAAAAAACCAGGTGAGTCAATTTGTACCAAAATCCATCTTAGCAACTCGAGGAAACTGCTCAGATTAATTATTTTCTGAAATGTTTTGACATTTGTGTTCCCTCTGATTGTGAAGGTTATACCTTATTTAAAGGTGTAATTCTGTGTGCTGATATCTCTGCTCAAACCAGTCAAGTGCATTCACAGTCCCTCAAAGGACTGGTAACTACTCCAAAAGGCTTTTGGAAGTGCAGAGCTCTCAGGGAGCAGCGTGACTGATGCTTCACCCTCTCAAAGAGCTGCCACAGAGCTCTACTGCACTTCATTTTTCAGATGTGGAACAGCAAGAGAGATCCAGGCAGATCACTCCTGGCCCAGGCAGCAGTGACAGCCAGGCTCAGCCTCCCTGCTGCTGGGTTTGGTCTGCAGGACGCTATAGAATTCTCAGTTTTCCCCCATTTGATTTTTGTAGTTGCCAGGAGGTATCAATACCCTGAGGTTTTGCCATCCCCTTCATGGCAGATCCTGACACTCCACTGGCTTTAGAGGCACTGAGCCACCAGCAGAAAGCTCCTGAAGCTGATTTATCAACAAATACAAATAGCATGAATCACCTTCAAACTTTGCCTTCATTTAAAGAAAGTGCTGGTGAGAAGGGAACAGAGCTTCTGTGCTGACCAAAAAATACAAAAGAAAAAATAAACCAACCCAAACCCTGAGTACTTTAGGCTGTTCTTGCATAAAAGAACAATAAAATAAGCAATCTGTAAGTTTGGAGGTTTTATAGAAAAAGGATGAACAGCAATTCCCAGAGGATGCATTTAAAAGCTCTACATACTCTCTACTTTGATACTTGGATTTTCCTGCTTTTTTAGAGTTTTTCCCTACTTTTAGCTTCTGAGAATCTTCAAGAAAAAACTGTCACAGTGTCTTTGTGAAGCACTCAGTGGAACAGGAAGCCTCTTCCAACTCCAACAAGGCTGTGCACACTCAGTCTTCATCCAAGCACTTCAGCTCTGTGATAGACCCACTCAAGGAGATGTGAATCAAAATAATCTCCTCATAAATTGGATTTGGGGTATGGAACCAATAACTGCAGATGCCCAGGGCTTGTTGTGTTGTCAGAGGATGCTGTGCAGTGCCTCTGGTGATGGCTCTGGGGGGATCTGGGTGCAGGAAACGCTCGGAGCTGGAGAACGGAGCCAGGAGAGGTTGGAGAGGAAAACAAGAGCTGGCAGCAAAAGCCAGGGCAACAGGGTGCCATCAGCTGAGGGTGCTGCTGCCTCAGCTGCCCCAGCCCACGCTGCTGGGGGAGGGTTTGACTGAGTGACACGAAAGGAAAGAGAGGAGCCCGAGCAGTCACTTGGAAAACAGCTGAACGCGCTTTGATGTTTGCTGCAAAGGGCATTTCCCCCGCGCAGAGGAGCTTGTTCCTGAGCTCCATCCATCCATCCATCCATCCATCCATCCATCCATCCATCCATCCATCCATCCATCCATCCATCCATCCATCCATCCATCATCATCCATCCATCCATCCATTCATCTATCCATCCATCCATCTTCCATCCATCCATCCACCCATCCATCCATCTATCCACCCATCCATCATCCATCCATCCATCCATCCATCCATCCATCCATCCATCCATCCATCCATCCATCATCCATCCATCCATCCATCCATCATCCATCCATCCATCCATCCATCCATCCATCCATCCATCCATCCATCCATCCATCATCCATCCATCCATCCATCCATCCATCCATCCATCCATCCATCCATCCATCCATCCATCCATCCATCCATCCATCCATCCATCCATCCATCATCCATCCATCCATCATCCATCCATCCATCCATCCATCCATCCATCCATCCATCCATCCATCCATCCATCCATCCATCCATCCATCCATCCATCCATCCATCCATCCATCCATCCATCCATCCATCATCCATCCATCCCAGGGGCAGCCCAGCAGTCAGCAAACCTGCTCTATTTGAGATCACAAACACAAGAAGTCTCTCTGGAAATCCAGGTGCAGACATTTCCTCTGGCAGGAGCTGCTGTCTGCACGTGCCATGGTGTGAGCTGGAGCAGCTCCAACCAAGGTGTGTGCACCTGGGTGAGAGGTGGGAGCCAGAGCTGGAGCCCATTTGTGAGGGTTTCTCATGATAAAACACCCAGATGTGCTGAAGGATGGAGGGGTGAAGCCAGGCTTAAACCCCAAAACTGTAACAGTAAGGGGAAAATAAAATGCCCTCTGGCCTCCTGCTTGAGATTTGCATTTCAGAATTCATTCCCTCTTGAATTATTGTGCTCTCACTCTATAAATTAGATTACCTCTGACCAGAAGAAATTAAGCTCAATGACTTTCTGGTTTGTTTGAATATGAACCTCCCAGGGAACTGAATGTCAGGTAAGGCTGCGATTTTTGGCATGCTAACTTGCACCTCCTCAAAACAGGTGGCTCTTCAAATGATCATATTTTGAACTATTTCTGAAAAGCATTATGTATCCAGCAAATTGTACAGCCGGTAAAAAGTCTTGAAATGAAGGTCATGCCTTGGCTGTAATTTATTCAATAATACTTATTTTGCTTTTTGATCAATAGTAGTTGTACCAATCTCTCTATTATCTTTAATTCATGTCACCTTTTTTTTCCCCAGTTAAAAATGTGAAGAATTGATTAAAAAAAGGTCCAAATTGAATATCCATTTGGTTCAAGCTGTGTGATGTCAGTGAAAATACAGCTCACACTCAGTAGATGTCGAATTACACCCACACTCTGTGATATTATCTCAGCTTTATGCATCTTCTATTTTTTTCTGAAGGTTTGGTGCCCTTCCTGCTGCTCCCACAGAAAATTCTGCAGCCACTCCAGCACCTGGGATGTTCCAAATCTCTGTACTTCCTTGAAGTTCCTTCTGTGTTTAAATAATGTCAGCTTCAATTGTGCTGGAGATGGAGGGGGAGGAAAAGTGAGGGACTGACTCTGCTCTCATGGTTAATGCACTCTGATCTAGGACAAGGGGAGGTGTCAACTTCAATTCTCTGCTTCAAATAGGGAGGATGGATTTGAACTTAAATCTCCTCTATTCCCATGAGTAACCCTGGGCAGCTGAAGGATGGCTTTATTTCTCCCTTTTCCCTTCTGGTTCTGCTCTGGCCAGGAGAAGACTCAGATCTATCAGGAAAGGCTGGGGATGTTTGGCCTGGAGAAGAGAAGGCTCCAGGGAGAATATTTGATTTGTTACAGCCTTTCAGGACCTGCAGGGGATAGAGAAGGACTTTTGACAAGGGATGGAGGGTATGAAGTGGGGGAAGTTGCTTTAAACTGAAGAGGGCAGGTTTAGATGGGATATTGGGAGGAAATTCCTGGCTGTGAGGGTGGGCAGGCCCTGGCACAGGTGTCCAGAGCAGCTGGGGCTGCCCCTGGATCCCTGGCAGTGCCCAAGGCCAGGCTGGACATTGGGGCTGGGGTGGCACTGGATGAGATTTAAGGTCCCCCCCAACCATAACTGTCATCCTGATTTTTTAAGATTTTCTAAGCCTCCTGATGTTTACATTCTTGTAACGAACTTTCTCACACGCTTTCTGTAAATAACTCATTGTTTTGCATTCTTTTATGGAGGAGGAGAAATTTGATGGACTGTTGGTTTTTCCAGTGTCATTGGAGAGGTGGCACTGTCACCCTCCAATCCACTGTCACTTTTGGAAAATGATAAATGTTGGAGTCAGAAAATAAACTTCCCTTTCCTTCTTCACCTTGAGAACAGCGGTGTGCGCTTGTGTTCTTTCGTGTCCTGTAGTGACAGAACTGTTCCGTGATTCTGGGATTCCACGATGTTTTATGAATGGTGTAAGGTCCCCTGCAGCCAGGGGCCAAAGCCAACACCTCCCAAAAAGCCAGGGTGGAGCTGTGGTTCATTGCCCAGGGTCTCCTCCTGCAGGTGCAGATGGTGCCAGTGGCAGCAGGCTGGGCCTGAGTGAGCTCTGCATCCCTCTCAGGCCGTGGTGGATCCCAAAACCTCCCCCAGGAGCTGCTTCCAGAGGAGGGACAGCAGAGCAGAGCCAGCACCCATTCTGTGGCTCTCAATGGGGATTATTTCATTCCCTGTTTCACCTCAGACTGTCTCCATGGAGTGTTGGATGTGGAGCTGTCAGAAATTTCAAAGGAACGTGACATTCAGGGTCTGGGAATGTTTTCTCTTCCCTGATGGTGACAGGAGCAGGGCTCCACTGCCATCACTCCCCAGCCTCCAGCCTGCTGCCAGCGCAATAAATCTCTTTTTTCAGAGGGTGACAACTCTGTGGGAAGGTCAGAGTGTCCCTCACTCGTCTCTGAGAGCAGCCAGCATCCATGGAGAGAGAGGATGCCATGAATTCTGCAGGTGGTGGAGCTTCAGTGCTCAAGCACGGACCAAAATCTGCTCCAAAAACATGTGACCTTAATGGGCTAGGAGTGATTTCCAAAGGCAGCCTGATGGCTTTCCAGATAAAATATTGTGACTGGAGAAAGAAAAGAAAACATACAAGGGTTAAAAATGTGGGGTAAATAAATAGTGTTTGATAAGATAATGATCTGAGACCAGCTGTTGCTGAAAAAATGTTTATTATTATAAATCATCAGAGGCCTTTTAAAATATAGACTTGCCAGAACAATATCAAAGATAAATGCTTCTGTAATAATAGTTAAATATTCAAAATTCACAGCTTCCTAGAGAATTCAATTTTTCCAGGGATAGGCCCAAATCTATTTCACTTTCATGAAAACCACACATAGACAGAAGTCCTGAAAATCCTATCCTATGTCCTTGCTAAGATTTATTTAATCATTTAAACCATTATTTGTATTGAGACAATGAAGATGAAATTGTAAGATTACCCTGGTTGTAACATGGAAATGGTAGAACATTCCAGATAAATTCTCATATTCTTCATCTTTTTATTGGGAAAAAATGGAATTATGAGAAATGCTGGACATGCCAAGCTGCACCAACAGGTGCTGGGGTAAACTTTAAATTTCTTTCCATGATTTATTTCTAGCAGCTAATACAAACCAATATTGCTGGAATTCAGCCCAAATTTGGAAGGACACAGGAGAAACAATGCTGGTGAGGAAGCTGGGAAAGGACAGAGGTTGGGGGATATTTTCCTTGTGGAATGTGTGTTCACACAGCCCAGAGGAGCTGAGCTGTGCTTTCCCAGAGCCAGAACCAGAGGGTATCAGCTCTCCTGGTGTGAGATCCTGTAAGAAAATGAGGCATAAACAGGCCTTGCAAAGTTAAGCAATATCAATTTATCCCCCTGAGGCAGAATAAGATAAAAATAACTCGGGGTTTGTGAGAATGGAGAGAAGCTAATAAATTGTTTTTAAACCCAAAGCAAATCAAACAATCCCTTCAGAAGGTGACAACAGCTGAGCACGCTGGGGTTGGTGGGGGGATCACAAACACTTGAACCTTCCCAGAACAGCCTCCTGAGCCTTCCCACGAAAAACTCATTTATTGCCAGGGGAGTTGCAGCACTTCCCTTTGGCAGCTCCCAATTGCTCTGAGGGAAACTGGAGCTGATTGGACCCCACTCCTTTAAAGCTCAACTGAATGTGATGCCTCAAGTTCTAGCTCTCATATTTTCCAGATTCTTTACCGGAGTGGTACAGAACTCTGAATTTCACATACAGTGTCAGCAGCTCTCCTCACAGCTCAGTCGCACAGAACAATCCTTGTCCAGCCCCAGAACCAAGGACACCGCTGCAGCTTCAGCCTAAAAAGTGCAAAAAACAGGAAATGGAGGGGAGCAAACTGGGAGGGTGGGACTGCATCACTTGGAGCTGGAACTGGACAATGAACCCCAACATGGAAATGGACCAAAACTGATAAAAGTGAGAGAACCCGTGACCCAGAGCCCATCTTGGGTCCATCTTGGGTGGAGCCATGGCTGGGCTCTTGTACTGCCTAAGGTGTATCCTTTTAATAAATACCTTTTAATAAATCTTAACGCCCTTTGAAGACCTTTTAGTAAATCCCTACTTTATTCCTTTACCTCTGCCATGTCACACATATTTTATGAAAAATCCTTTCCTTAGGATTTTTTCTCCTGTGAAGCCTCAGAAATGCAATGTAAACAATGATTATCTGCTGCTGTGGAATGCAACAGGTGCATCTGTGATTGGTCTCATGTGGTTGTTTTTAATTAATGGCCAATTACAGTCCAGCTGTGTCTGACTCTCTGGTCAGTCACAAGATTTTATTATGATTCCATTCCATTCCATTCCATTCCTTTCCTCGCTAACCTTCTGATGAAATCCTTTCTTCTATTCTTTTAGTGTAGTTTTAATATATCATTTTCTTTTAATATAATATATATCATAAAATAATAAATCAGCCTGCTGAAACATGGAGCCAAGATTCTCATCTCTTCCCTGGTCCTGGGAGCCCTGTGAACACCACCACATTTCCCAGCCTCTGTTCCAGGCAGCCTCTTTGGGCCTCAAATGAAACAGGAAATCCTCACAGTCTCTGTCTGGAAGGGACAGGGGTGAGCAGCACACGGTGCTGGCAGCTCAGGGTGACAATGTTCACGCCTTACAAACATCACTTACATTCACTTTATCTCCCTTCTCTTCCCAGGAAATCTCTCCTGAGTCCCTGCACAGACCCCTGAGCGCTGCCAACACTCCGTGGCACTGCAGTGTCACTCCCCAAGGGACGCTTTTCCATTCTGCCTGGAAGTTCCAGCAGCTTTTGGTGCCTCTCCCTGCTGCTCTGGGTCCTCCTGTGTGGAAAACACTGTCTGCTGTCGAGCTGCAGGGTCAAATAATTCCCCTTGATTCGCAGAATTCACAGATTTCACAGAAAATAATTCTCCTTGGTTTGGTGACAGGATCTTTGAGCGGCTCAGGGTTACTCTGGGCAGGTAGTGAGTGGCTTCAGGAAGGACCTGGAGATGGCAGAGATTCACAAAATGACATTTTAATCACGCCTTGAGCAATTTGCTAATTACATTCAACAGCACTTAGAGGGGAAACAGGAGCTGTCAGGGTTTTGTAGAGACAGGAAGAAAATTGGTTTGGGGGCACCAGTGATTATTACAAATGCTGAGGTGTCATATTATCCAGAGAAGGCACAGTGGAAAATCCTAGCAAAAGTCATATTGGCAAACTTTTTTTGGAGTAAATTTGATCACAAGTTTATACTTTTTTTTTTCCTTCCATGCAGTAGGTTTTTTTCTATATTTAAGTATGTATAATGGATCTGCTAAAAACCATCAGAGACCATTAAGCCAGAGAAGCATGAAATCAAGTAGAAATTATTATTTTAATTCTATGCACTTGTGCATAACAGTATGAACATGGTGCCAAATAAACATTCATCAGAACTCCAGCTAGCACTCAAGGCAGTGACCTGATTTTCAGTTTGGAAGCAGGGAATCCACCCCTGCACACATTTCAGGAGAGAATTAGGTGCAAAGCCCAGCTTGTGTATATTCTGACAGCAAAGGAAAATGTCAATTACTCAAAAGGCATTTTATTATTAAAAACCCCTTCAAATGGCAGCACTGGGCCTTGACAGACAAGGAGCCATCTGTGAACTTTGCCAGTCATGTGTGAATACAGAAACATCAGCTGAGAGTTCATTAACTTGGCATGATGCTGCTTCATTGTGAGCAGGTTTGGGGTCTGCATCTCCAGGTAATTCCTGAAGGGAATTTCCTGCTTCCCTGGGTCTACTTTGTGCCAGGGATCCCTGGTGTGTTCCAGGCCCAGGAAAATGATGATTATAAAAATAATGTGATTTGTTCTGCCTGGCATTTCCTGTAGGTGTGGCAAAGGTACACTACAAGGTGGTTTGAATGTTTATGCAACTGGTGATGGACAGCTGGACAAAGAGGAGGATTCTGTCAACCTAAATAAATCAAAACTTGATATTTTGGAGACAAAAATCTTATGAGCCCTGGATGTCATCCTGCTAAAAAGTAAAATGTTTCTCCTCTGCACCAGGACCAAGTCTAGACTTCAACTTGCTGTAGCTGCACCTTAGAGGAGAGATTAGTGAAAAATTTTGGATATTTTTTCAATCAGCAGTTGTGTTTTACCATTCCCTGATTCCTCTGCTGATTCAGATGCCATGCTCAGGGCTTGGGCACAGAACCTTGTGCCATCTGCCTTCCAGCAGTGCTGCTGCGCAGGCTCCACACAGAAAATGTGTTCAGGAAACCTTTCTATGTGCTCTATGAAAAGAACCTCATTTGCCAGAAGCTGGAGAAGACACAGGGGCAGTGGCTGCAGGTCAGCTCTGCTTTCTTATTTCTGTGTGCTCATCTTGAGAAAGGGGCTTGTTTGACATCTCCATGCTTCTGAGTGGAAATAAAAAAAAAAAAGGTTGCTCACAACTTGGATTCACTTGAAGGGCTCATAAATATGGATGTTTGTAGCAGTGATCATATGATGGGGAAGGAGAAAAGTACACTTGACTCTATAATCATGGAAAAGACTTGAGATCTTGTATTCGCTCATAGTGAGAAAGGGAAACCATTAAACCCTCCCCTCATTGCTGCCCCATAAATCTGTTAACTTGCCAGTACCAAAAAACTTCCCACCAATACTCCTGAACTCGTGCTGGACAAGAAGTGAGGGGGTTCTTCCTTTCTCCTTCACAGGGACCCAGAAAGAGCAGCTTACTTACAGCACCAAGTGATTTTCAAGCTGCAGCAGTTTCTTCACCAACAGCTGTCTCAATTATCCTAAAAATGCTCAGATGTGATCTGGAAAATGAGTCCTTGCCTCCAAACAGAAGTTTGCTGTACACTGAGCTAAGAATAGGTGAACTTGTCTGGATGCTTCCTTAGGCCTGTCACATCGTGTTTGCCAGACACATTCATGAGCAGCGATCCTCACAGCAAAAATGGAATATATTAATCACAAGCAGCCTGTTTTAAGTGCTTGCTGCCTTGTCTCCCTGGCCCACCCTGCCACTCTTGCTTCCCTTTTTGGAGCAGCTTCCACAGAAAGGTGAATTTCCTGGTGAAAATTCCTGGGCTGTAAACGGAGCTGATTTAGCACTTTGGTGGCTGAGGCTGAAGCGCTGATGGGGCAGGATGTGCCAGGCTGTGACTGCTCTCTGCTCTGTCCAGGCAACAGAGGAGACAGGAGGAAAAGCAAAGGAATCGAGAATTACAAAATCTCTGATTATTTTGGGGCTTTCCATTCGGTTTCCAACAACAGGAGCAGCCTCCAGTTCCTCCCTGGTTGCCATGGGTTAGGAATGTTTCCGTGCTGGTTCCCTAATCCTGGTGCTTATTAACACCCAGCTGGGGAGGCAAACCAAGGGAGGAGATGTTTGGGGTGATTGCAGGAGTTCAGATCTTCTGGGCTGCCTATAAACATCATTTTAGCCCCTGTGTAACACAGACATCAAAGTGAAATATTGATTAAACTGCTCGAGCAGGCAGGCTGCAAAACTCCCTTTGGAGGCACAGCTCTGAGGATTTTCCCCAGCAAACAAGAGCCCCTGACAGCACCTGCCTGTGAGCTGGGCTGGTGACATTCCCAACCCCTGGGCTGCTGGCCCTGCTCAGAGCTACCACCTGAATTACAACCAGTGTCTGAGGGGTTTTGGATGTTAAAGATTGGTTTTTTTCCTTCCTGCTGCTTCTTTTCTCTGTTCCACACTGCTGGCAACAGCTCTGCTCCACTTCCTTTCCCCTGGATAATTCAGATTGCAATCTCTTTTGCGGGTTACTTTTGTTGTGACCTCTGAATTTCCTGAATTTCTGACACTGTTGTTGGCATGTTGGAAAGAATAAAGCAATAGAGAAAACAACAGAGAATGATGCCAAAACTACATTTATGTATTGGGCTTCTTCAGCCCCTTGTGATCTTCGCAGAGCAAACCAAAATTATTCCCACTTGATGCCTTCTCCTCATCCTAGTTTTTCTGTTTGACTTTCCTTGCTGTGACCTTGGAATTACTCAGCAGGCAGTGCTTAGAACAGTAGCCAGAGCAACAAAAACCTCTTCTGCCTATCAGCCTACTGGAAGAGAATTGCTGCAAAATCACATTGTGGATTTCAAGTATTTACTTGCGTTTAACAATTCTTATAATTGTTCATGTTATGTTAAAATGCAGGAGGGAGCTGAGAGGTTCTGAAATTTTCTTTTTAAAATATGGAATCTCCAATTTATTAGAATCTTGGAATGGTTTGGGTTGGAAGGGATTTTAAGCCCATCCAGTGCCACCCCTGCCATGGCAGGGACACCTCCCACTGTCCCAGGTGCTCCAAGCCCTGCCCAGCCTGGCCTTGGGCACTGCCAGGGATGCAGGGGCAGCCCCAGCTGCTCTGGGCACCTGTGCCAGGGTCTCTCCATCTCACAGGGAGGAATTTCTTCCTAATATCCAATCTAAAATTACCTTCCTTACCATATTAAAGCCATTCCCTGTGTCCTGTCCCTCCATCCCTTGTCCCCAGTCCCTCTCCAGCTCTCCTGGAGCCCCTTCAGGCCCTGGAAGGGCTCTGAGCTCTCCCTGGAGCTTCTCCTCTCCAGGTGAGCACCCCCAGCTCTCCCAGCCTGATTTTTGTCTCTCTGGAACCAAAGCTACTCCAGGAGGAGCAGCTGCTGAGTTGGGCTCTGCTGATGCCTTGTGCAGGCTGCCCTAGAGCCGAGGCTGGGCAGAGTCACAGAATAAAGCAGGGATTTATTCAAAGGATCTCCTCCATGGATCCACCTTGGGCAGCACAAGAGCCCAGCCAGGGCTGCACCCAAGATGAACCAAAATGGCCCCAAAATGCACGGCCGGGCACGGGGTCTGTCCCTGGGATCAGTTCTGCTCCATTTGCACCTTGCAGTTCATTGTCCCATTCCAGCTTTAGCCCCTGCAGTCCCAGCCTGCTTGTTTTTCTCTCTCCAGCCCACGGGGTTTGTGCTCTTGGGGCTGAGATTTGGATCATTTGTCCTTGGTGCCCAGCTGGAGCAGGAATTGTTTTGTCTCCCTGCTCTGTGCACAGAGCTCAGCATCCCCTGATATGAATCCCGGACCCACACACTAAAGCAGCACAGAATGTGAAAAATATAAAATCTAAACCTGAGGCATCACTGAAGGAACAAACTCCAGTGTGGTCCTTTGCTGCAGCAGGATTTGCCTTCACCAGGGCTTTTTAAATGATAAAATCTAAAGCCATCTGAGTAGATAAGAGGGGTGATTGATTGCTGTGTTATTACTAATAACACTTTAGGTTAAATTGCACTTTTTTTTTTAATCTGCCCTATGCCCTTCTATGCTCCTGTTAATAAATTTTAAATCCATCTTTAGATTTCATGGAGAATTTTAAATTGGTTCAGAAGTACAATTTATTGGACAAAATTGAATCTATGGTGATTTTTCAGGTACAACATAACACGCTAAATTTTTTTTAATGTTATAACAGGGCTGTGCTGCAAGAAAAATTATTTAGAACATAAGAAAGCAGCACAATCTCTGCGAATATTGGCTACATTAATACCTAATTTAATTAGTTCATTAGTAATATAAACATATTTCTGCCTTTACTTTCTCCCTACTAGCATTACAAATGCTGCATCCTTATCTCACCCAGTTTTTTTAATTTAATATGGATTTATTCTTAGGCATTCCTTCCATGATAACTGATAACTAATTTCAAATTCTGCCCGAAAGAGGCACATAAACAAACATTAAAACCCACAGCTAACATGGTGAGGTGGCAGTGAAAATTTAATGGTGGAGACATAAATTCAGCCTAATTTTATTGCAATTCTTCAGGAATCCTTTTTTCTAAACATTGCATCAATTTCCAAATCCATTTGTTATCCATTATATCAGAGTATAATGAAACCATTTAATACACTATAGCCTGTCATATATACTTCTCTTGGTGTTTCATTTTAATTTAGCTTACTTAGGAGACACTTAACTGATTGTCATTCTTAAATTTAATAGGCAAAATCTATCTTTATCTTGTTCTTTTCTGTAGATTAATATTAATCTTATTCCAAGATAAGTTTCTACCATTAAGACAAAAAGGATTTCTTGGAAAAAACCCCAACACTTGGCTGGCAGAATTATCCAGCCCACGTGCTAGTGATTAAAATATAATAAATTCTCCAGCTTTGTGGAATGATGGAGCTTGGGAGAAGACAAAATGAGATGGTCAAAATTAGCACAAAAAATGGGGATATCCAGACCACCCTAAGGCTGAGTTAAGATAATAACTGACAGAAAATAAGATACACTAAGATAATAAATGGGAAAAATTGTGGATGTCCCATGCTTGGAAGTATTGTGTGATTCCAAGAAAAGAGACGAGGGTCAGAAATTCATGGAATTGTTATCCAGCTTCGTGTTTAGGAGTCTTTGCAAATACAGGGGCTGATCCCCAGTGCATTGGAGAGCTTTGGCCAAGGAAAAGGGAAAATGTCACAACTGTGGCCTTGCCCCTGTGCTCCCCCACCTCTTCACTGTGGAATGTTGCTCTGTTCTTTTAAGTTCTTCCAAGCCTTCTGATGTTTACATTTCTGTAATGGAGTTTCTCACACGCTTTTCATGTAAATAATGATTGTTCTGCATTCCTTTCTGGAGGAAGAGAGAATTAACAGACTGTTGGTTTGACCAGTGTAGCTGGAGAAGCAGCAATTTCATCCTCCAATCCATGGTCACTTTTGAAAGTCTGTAAGTATTAGAGTTCAAAGATAAACTCTCTCTTTTTACCTTAAACATCTCAATGTGTGTGTCATTCATTTCGTGTCCTATTGCCACAGTGGAAGAACCACCCAGGGCTGCACTGGGATGATGCCGACTGCTCCAAGGTGGTTTTTAAAGCTTCAGGAAAGTCCAGTGAAGATTTGTGTGGAGTGACTTTGTCCAGACCCTGATTGCCAAGGCTCTGGGTGAAGGCTCAGCTGGAGCTCTTGATGCCACTTCAGGGAGGTTTGGGAACCCCAGGCAGGACCCAGGGATGAGTGGAACGACCCCAGGCCTTGTCACAGCCACAGGGCTCTGTCATGGACACACGTTAGGAAAAATCCTTTCCTTAGGATCCTTTCTCCTGAGAAGCTGAGAAGCCTCAGAAAGGAAATGTAACCAATGGTTATCTGCTGCTGTGGGATGCAACAGGTGCATCTGTGATTGGTCTCATGTGGTTGTTTATAATTAATGGCCAATCACAGCCCAGCTGTGTCTGACTCTCTGGTCAGTCACAAGATTTTATTATCATTCCACTCTTTTCTATCCCTTGCTAGCCTTCTGATGAAATCCTTTCTTCTATTCTTTTAGTATAGTTTTAATATATCATTTTCTTTTAATATAATATATATCATAAAATAATAAATCAGTTAATATAATATATATCATAAAATAAATAAACCAGAAACATGGAGTCAAGATTCTCATCTCTTCCCTGGTCCTGAGACCCTGCAAACACCACCACAGGGCTCTTCACCTTGCCATGGCCCATGAGGACACCTGGGCATGGAGAACAAATATTTGGGTTTGCTCTCAACCCTGCCTCACGTCTCTTTTCCTTTCTTGTCTTATTTCTGTTTTCTCTTCCTCTCTACATTCTGTTTAGCAAAGCCCTGGTTTAATCATCCAAAACTGCATCTCTGACACACTGCTGTGACCAAGGAGAGCTCAAAGCAAAGCCCAACCAGCCCAGTGCTCCCCAAAACTGCCAAATTTTGCAGTTCCTGATAAGAGCGAGCTGCGCTTCAGCTCCTCCAGCTGCCTTTGTGAATTTTTAAGGGAGTTTGGGAGCAGTGGGGCAGTGCCAGGAGGCTGGGAAAAGCAAATGTTGTTCCAGTATTTAAAAGAGTGAGATGTGATGACCCTGGTAATTGCAGGTTTGTCAGAATGGTACTGGGCCTGGAATGGCTGCTGGAGAATTTGATTAATAAAGGATTAACGGCAGAAAGCTAATTAATGCCAATCAATGTGGGCTTAGGGAAAGAAGATCTTGTCAAAACTGCTTTTTTTTGTTTTGTCTGAATGAGATTACAAATTTTGTTGATAACCATGGTAATGTCCTGTAACAGCCTTCTATAAAACATCTGACTTGGTACTGCATGACTGATTAAAAACCAGAGAGATACAAAACAAACAGATCACATTAAATGGGGCCAAAACTGGCTGACAGGGCTCAAAATAACTGCAAGTGACCTTTACCAGCCGTGTAATTCTTTTGCTGATGGACTCCATGAATTTCTCATTGTTATTTTGGCTGTTTTATTTATGATTTCAAAGGAAAAAAAAAACCAACTGATTTATTTTGGCTGTAAATCCTTTAGTCTTTTCTGCAAGCTGGTGCCAGGCCTTGCAGGAAGAGTGGGTTGTGAGCATTCTAACTTCATTTTGGCCAGTGGAAGCTCCATAAATAGAAATACCTGGCCCTTAAAATGGAAAAATTTGGACCATCAGGCAAGAAATCATTGAGGTTTCAATCCCCCCCTGTGAACATGGAACAGAAGAAGCAGAAGAGCATTTTTCTAGTTTAGCAGTGGTGAGGGGCTGAGATCACTCCAGAAATATTGCCAGTGCTTAGAGTTTGGGTGATTAAATGTTGGGCTGTGGCTGATTTTCTGTCAAACTCAGGCTCCCAAGTTTTCCAAATTTTCCTGGACAATCTTCTCCAGTTCCCTAAAGAATTAATTCAGAGATAATTAATGTGAACCTGCAGTGGGCAGAGCACTGGAAATGCCCTCCAGCCTTCCCAGCTGGCTGGAATCAGGCTGCAGGAGGAAACCCACCCCAATTAGAGAGCCCAGATTTGTGTTGTGTCCTGTTCATTGCTGCCAGGGGGCTTTGGGATGCTGGGGTTGCATCTCCTGCCTTTGTATTTACTGTTCTCTTCTGCAGGCTTGAGGTGTGTTGGACCTTCAGATTTAGGTTCAGTGGCAAACAGAGCCAAAACATCTGAACCATCTTCTGCTTTCCTCCAAAAGATTAATTATAAGCCTGCATTAAAAAAAGAAAATGAAAAAAAAAAAAAGGGACAAAAGGAATAAAAAAGGCATCAAATGCAGAGTTGTCTTTATAAATATCTCCTGAGCCTGAGATAAAAGGGATGAAGGCTGGTAGGACACCAGAGGTGTAGCCCAATTAACCAATATTTTTATGTTCAGCCGCTCTAATACAACATTTCTTCAGTATTTTAATAAACCTTAGCCATATGTTTGAGGTGGTTATTGCAAGGAGATTAAAGCTGAGGTCCTTAAAATCCCCAAGATTCTTTTCCTTTTTATTAGACAGTATTGTGTTCTAATAATGTTAAAACCTTTTAATTCAGTGAAATAAATTTACTCTGAAATTAACACAAGAGAACTGTCATTTATCCTTTACCTACAAGAGAGGAAATTAAAATTGACTTTCCAGAGGATCTTACAGTAATGCTGGAGCCATTTCCAAACTTTGGTCAAGAATATTACAGAGGCAGTTTAAGTTTCTCTCAAGGATTCAAATCTCAGATTATACTGAATTATTACATAGTAAAATATAAAAAAATCAAAGTAGAGGATGAAAATCTGGCCTTTTTTACAGTAAATAGGAGCAGTGAGAGGGATGTGCGGGATGCACCAAGAAAAGCACGGAGCTCACAGAGGTGTTTGATCTGTATCTTTTTTTGCAGAAATTCAATATCTAATGACTTTCCTCCAACAATATCCCGTCTCATGGCCATGAGACGCTCAGCTCCTGAGCACATGGACCTCAAGGTTCTCAATACAAGAACTGATTCCAAAATACTTTATATTTTGTTGAAGAGTTTGAGGGAACCAAGTAGAAAAGCTCTAGCAGTGAGAAATTATAAAGGCAATGAAAGTTTGACCATTACACAATGACTTTTAAAACACTGTTACCTCCCTAGGGGGTGGCTGATATTGAAGGAAGCCAATTTAAAAGAATGCAGTTCAAGTGATAAAATCCACATACCAAACTGCAAATGATTGCCCTGTTTTTATTATTCACATTATGATTCCCAAAACACCATTTTTTTCCTGGTGCTTTAATTATTTTCTCCACCAAGTCTTCCAAAGATTCATTTGAGGCTTGTGAACCTAAGAAACTTTTTTTAATAAAAGAAAGATAATCAGTGAGCAAGGCAGTTTTGCAGGGCTGATTCTCTCAGGTATTTCCAGCACCAGTGATAAACCCTACAAGTCCATCTGCAGAAAATGTGAGTTTAGCCCGAGTCCAGGATAAGCACTAAACCCACCTGGAATTGGCTGTAAAACCTGACAGTTGATTCAAACAGGTCAAACTCTCCTTTCTAAACATCCTGTGGGCGAGAATCCACAAACCTTCCAAGGGAATTACATTTGGGAAGAAATTCCTCCCTCTGAGGGAACCTGGCACAGGTGCCCAGGGAAGCTGGGGCTGCCCCTGGATCCCTGGCAGTGCCCAAGGCCAGGCTGGACATTGGGGCTGGAGCACCTGGGACAGTGGGAGGTGTCCCTGCCATGGCAGGGGTGGGAATGGGATGAGCTTTAGGGTTTTTCCATCCAAAACCATTCTGGGATTGTGATGGGACACCAGCACTGCTTCCCCAGAACTTCTGATGCCTCAGGTTTTAGCTTTAGGATTTTTCAGGTACAATAATATTTCAGATACACTTTTCTGTGCTGCTTTAGTGTGCAGTTCTGAGTTTCATATTATGGGATGCTGAGCTCTGTGCACAGAGCAGGGAGACAAAACAATTCCTGCTCCAGCTGGGCACCAAGGACAAATGATCCAAATCTCAGCCCAGGAGCACAAACCCCGTGGGCTGGAGAGAGAAAAACAAGCAGGGTGGGACTGCAGGGGCTAAAGCTGGAATGGGACAATGAACTGCAAGGTGCAAATGGAGCAGAACTGATCCCAGGGACAGACCCCGTGCCCGGCCGTGCATTTTGGGGCCATTTTGGTTCATCTTGGGTGCAGCCCTGGCTGGGCTCTTGTGCTGCCCAAGGTGGATCCATGGAGGAGATGCTTTGGATAAATCCCTGCTTTATTCTGTGACTCTGCCCAGCCTCTGCTCTAGGGCAGCCTGCACAGGGCATCAGCAGTGCATGTGCTGCAGGTGAGAGCGTGGCCACCCTCCCTACCTGGAATTCTTTGGGATTGGGATGGAGCAGAGCCCCTGGTTCCAGTGGAGGTGGCTGAAATGGGTGTCAACAGGGGACATGCACAAGCATCGAGGGGAGTATTGGCTTCATAGCGTGCTAATTAAAAATATTCCCCTATTGTACCTTACCCCACTCCTACAACCAATTTACTCTGCAGAACTGATTAGCATACTAATAGCCTTCCCTCCAGCTCACAGACAGAACTCCAGTTGAGAATATCCATTAAATCTGAAGTTATACAACCTGTGAGGTGCAATAAGAGCAGGAAAACTTGTTAAAGGCTTCATTTGGTATGAGTTTACTTTGTTACCACTTTCTGCTTTCCAGCTTTAGTTTTCAGTGCTCACCTCACAGCAACTCCCAGGTGTGGAGGGCACAATTCAATACCTAAAGACAAAGACATCTTTCATCATGCACTTCCTTCCTAAATTGACTCTTAAATTTGACTTCTCCGTCTCTTTATCTGATTCTACTTTTCTCTCCTGTTGATTTGAAGCCTTCCCCTTCGCTTTTCTCTCTGTTACCTTTACTTTTCCTCTTTTCCCAAGGTGTGGAAATGTCTGTGCTGTTCTTCACCACTTGCACACAGCCCTGCTCCTCTGCTTCAGAAGGACTCAACCCTGGAAGTGTTCTCAATGAGGAGTAAACTTCAAAAAGAGCAGGGCTGTGTGAAATTTTACGATCAGTGCTTCTTCCCAGGAAATCCCTGTTTTCCACACAAAAAAATATCCTACTCACAAGACATAAATCCCATTTAAAAGAAAAGAAAAGAAAAAAAAGCCATTAACACAACTTTGACACAACTTGACTCCAAACAATAAATATTTTTGACACAAATGTTCTCCAATACCATTCAAGCTACAGTTTTCGTGGATCCTGTTTTTATTCTCTACGGCTCAGCTGGGCTGTGGGTAGCACCAGGATTTCACTCAAGGAAATTCCCATGGAATTTTTCTTGCAGGAACAGGAAAGCAGCTGTTCTACAAGAGCTGTTTTGGAGATTGGAGACGCCCTTTTTAAGGCTGATCACAGGAACCTCAACACTCAACATGCCCATCTCTGTATCAGGTTTAACCATGATGCCTTTGGCAAAATTCTCCCAAGGCTCCAGGCATCACCAAGGCCTTGGCAAACTCAACTGGAACAGCAAAAGTTGTAATATAAAAATGTATCTCAGGGAGCATCACAGTCAGACAACACTTCCTTCCTTCAGGCAGAAGATAAAGGGAATCTCAATGTAAAATATGAATGCAAAGAGGTATTTTGTTTAAATGGGCTCCAATTGTTCTAACTGATGGGAAGGTTGCAGCTTCCTCTGACAAGGACAGCAGAGACACATCAGACTGAGGCAGAAATGTTGGCAGGGACTATCTAATAACCAGCTCCCTGATGTGACGGCAATATCCTTTTACTTGTAGTGAATAAGTGTCAAAATACCTGCTTGCTGAATAACATAAATTGCATGGAGTTATAAAATTCAAAATAGACTCAAGATTGAAAATCTCTTTTTTTCTGCCAAAGTCCCAAACTCTTCTAATCCCTTTGTGTTGGCACAGCAGTGCTTTGAGAAACCTCTGTGGCTCTGCCTTTTGCTGTGGGGGCTAATATAGAAATAATCTACCTGTAATTAAAAAAGATATCTATCTTCCAGCTCAAAGATTACAGCTCATTACTTCCCTTGGTCTCATGTGAAAACCCTCTCATCTGTCTTGTCAAAAAATGTAATCCAGGAGCCTTTCCTCTTTGAGAAGCACAAAGGTTTTGCAGAAGGACACTTGATGGGAAGAGTTTGTGTCTGAGAGGGAGGGAGAGAAGGTTCTGCCTTCCCTCAGGGTGTCACTGCTTGAGCACCTGGCCAAGGAGTGACACCACCACCTGGGGCTGGTTCCAAGGAAACCTCACTGAGGTCACTTTGTCACCAGCTCAGCCCCTGTTGCTCTGCAGAACGTGGTAACAGATATGATTTGTCATGACTTTACTGCAAGGAAAAGTAGGAGCTGGGGAGAATTCAGGGTTATGTGTCCCAAGAGGGGCTGTGTCCTTTGCTCTGCCTGGTGGGAAGAAGAATCTCCTCATCACCACAAGGAGATGAGTGTGGTGTTGTGAGGTCCCCAGGATGAGGTGAGAGATGAGAATTTGACTCCAAGTTCTCAGAAGACTGATTATTATATTATATTATATTATATTATATTATATTATATTATATTATATTATATTATATTATATTATATTATATTATATTATATTATATTATATTATATTATATTATATTATATTATATACTAAAACTACACTGAAGAAACAGAAAGGATACATCAGAAGGGCTAGACAAGAATGATAAAAACTCCTGACTCAGAGTCTGACACAGCTGATGGCGACTGATCATTAACTAAAAACAATTGACATGGAACCAATCAAAGTTGCACCTGTTGGTAAACATCTCCAGACCACATTCTGAAACCATCAGGTAATTATTGTTTTCATTCTTTTCTGAGGCCTCTCAGCTTTCCAGGAGAAGAAATCCTGGCAAAGGGATTTTTCAGGAAATATCACAGAGACAGGCAAGGCCAGGGAGGGTTTTCCTCTGTGGCAAACACGGCAGCTCGTGCTGGGTGTGCTGTGACTGCAGAGTGGCAGTGCCACCCTCCCAGAGTGCCCTCTGTGCTCTGGGATTGATGGGGAGGCACCCAAACTGCTCTGGTGTCTCAGGAACCCGCAGCTGGTGGCAATTGCTCCCAAGGAACACAGGCAGGTTGTTCTGAAATTCCCCCAGTTGCCTCCTGCTTCCCAACAGGATAAAAAACTCTCCCTAATGGATTATTGAGGAGTTTGGAGAAATCAGGTCTAGCACAAGGTGTCCTTGCCCACGGCAAGAGATGATCTTTGAGGACTTTTTAAGCCCAAGGCATTCCATGGTTCTTTGATAAATTTAAAACAGGAAATTCTGGGTACTGAATGTTTCAGCACATGCTGTGCTTCCCAAACTGTGGTTTCCAAACCAAACACCCACAAATCACTTGACACATCTTCCTCCATTGTGCACAGATCCATTCAAAAGAAAAAAAAATAATCAACACACATGAAAATACAGCTTGGTCTGGTTCTCGTGAAAAACTTAATTTACTGGCAGTCTGCTACAAGCAATCACAGAGTTGTTGTGAAGGGCAGGGCACCTTGACAGCCAAGGACTGGAATCAAATACTCAAAATGGTGATGATAAAGGAAAGACTTTTTTTTTTAATACTCAGGCCTCATTTGATCAGTTGATGGAAAGATGTGTCCCTGGGGAGTGGATACAAGAATCTGTTACTAAAATATAGCAGGAGAGAGCAAAAAAATTAAGACAACTTGTCTATTCTTTTATGTGTTGAGGCAGATGTTAAATTTTATGAGTTTATCTGGTAAAACTGCTCTGCTCCTCCTGTGTGCCAGTCTCCAGCTCGCCCTCGCTGTGCTCCACTGACAAATCAGCATCATTGGAGCTCATCTGGAGCATCTTTAGCAAAGCAGAATGGATGGGAAAATAAAACAAGTTGTGCTCGGGGAAGAAGAGTTGCACATGAGGTGCTCAGGAATTATATTCCTGTTAAGGTTTTGTGTGAGCTGGGGCAAAAGGTCACAGCGGAATGTGTGAAGCAAACCCAGTGCAAAGTCTCCTGGGCAGCTGGTGCTTCAACATGAACAGCTTAACACACATAAAAAGCTGTGTGCTCCTTAAACTGCTCCTAATCTTTAACTCTGGGCTGAAATAGTGCTTGGGTGATCAACTGTGACCGTGTTCAAGAGGTCTCCAGATGAGGGAAGAGACGAGGATCTGACTCCATGTTTCAGAAGGCTTGATTTTTTATTTTATTATATATATTTATTATTTTATGATATATATTTATTATTTTATGATATATATTTATTATTTTATGATATATAAAAGAAAAGAAGAAAGGATTTCACCAGAAGGCTAGCTAAGAATAGAATAGGAAAGAATGATAACAAAGGCTTGTGTCTCGGACAGAGAGTCTGAGCCAGCTGACTGTGATTGGCCATTAATTAGAAACAACCACATGAGACCAATCACAGATGCACCTGTTGCATTCCACAGCAGCAGATAATTAATGTTTACATTTTGTTCCTGAGGCCTCTCAGCTTCCCATGAGGAAAAATCCTAAGGAAAGGATTTTTCCTAAAAGATGCCTGCGACAATCAACCCCTGAGCACACAGCTGCTACCCTGTAATGGGGAGGGCAGGGAAGGGGTTAAAATGCAGATCCTGCTCTTGAGGAGGCTGTGTGAGGACAAGGCACCTTTTAACCTCTGCTCTCAGCAGTGTCTGCTCTCCACTCAGCACAACACTCAGGGATGTGATGGAGAAGGAATTAGAAAAAATGAAGGACTTGGAAGGGAAGCAGCTCTGTTAACAGGGTCTGTTCATAAGTAATGAAAAGGGATAAAGTGACCAGAAACTGAGGGCAGAGCTGAACTAAAGAGGGGAAATGGATTCCTGCAAAAATCCTGGAGAGTCTCCTTGAAATATTTTATATTAAATTGGCCTTAAGATTGAAGGAGGGTAGATTAGATTAGATATGAGAAAGAAATTCTTGGTTGTGGCTGCCCCTGGATCCCTGAAGTGCCCAAAGCCAGGTTGGACAGGGCTTGGAGCAGCCTGGGATGGTGGGAGGGGTCCCTGGCATGGCAGGGGTGACACTGGAGGGCATTTAAGGTCCCTCCCAACCCAAACCACTCTGGGACTGTAAGAGCACTTCACTTGCATAAGTGTTGATTATTAATCCTATAAAGAAATGTAATAAAAAAATTGAAGTTTTTCAATCTCCTGAATTTTTAGTCCAGTTTTTAATTTTGAATATCTTATTTCCCACCCAACTACCTGAGCTAGAATGTTTTAATTCAGTAAAAAGCTTTCCAGCAGCGTCAACTTTCAGTCTAGAATGAAAAGGTCCAAGATATGAGTTTGAAATGCAGCCAGAGGCTTCCTCATTTGTTCTCGTGCCAAGTTAAACATATTTTAGGGGAGAAAAAAGGCTCAAATGTTGTTTTCAAAATTATTTTATCATTTATACTTCAAAAAGGTTCAGTTGCATGTCCATTATGGCAGCAGGTAATATGGCATTTTATTCTTGAGAAGCTGACATTCATCATATGGTACTTTTCTCCAGTAATCTAAATAATTGGATGTATTTATTTGCTGTTTAATAAGGATTTTTTAGAAATCAACATAAAAAAATTAGCACTGCTGCTTCCTACCAAGTAAAACATTTTATGTCCCAAAGTATTTATGATTTGTGCTGTAATTAGAGAAATTCTGATTTGAAGAAGATAAGCAGTCGGATGTCTAAGGAGAGGAGCAGCTCTTATCAATGTTCTATATTTTCAGTTGTTATCAATACTTTGTTATCAAATAAAGGGGGAAGAACAAGATCCCAGCAAGGAAACTGCAGTAAATGGTTGCAGAAGTGTGTGAGGTTCTGAGGTTTGCAGGCAATGAGAAGAGGGTGAATTTTTTTGGAGATTGAGAGCTTTTTGTGGGCATTTATCCACAGATCCTTCCAGATCACTGAGGAAGGTGAGTGATGATGGCTGCCGACTCCTCTCCTCCCAGTTCTTGTCTGGAAATCACCAATACTGCCTTTTCTTTGCGGGGGGAGGAAAACAAGGAGTTGTGCAGTAATGACCCAAAACAACGTGGAAGAACCTTCAGTGCTGCACCAAACATTTGTATGAAGTTTGAGATCTGTGGGACTTCTGTGGAGCCTCCAGGCTCCTTCCCAAGCAGTTGGTAAATTTGGGATGTGGATGGAAATGAAACCACATCTTGAGGAATTCTGAGCAAACCCCACTCCACCTCTTTTTCCAGCATGAAACTTGGGTGTTTTTTGAGGATTTCCTTGGGAAAGTCATGATTTTTGAAATGGTTTTGTTTTGCTTTTAAGGGGGAAAGGGAGTGAGTTCTCAGGGCAACTGGTGTGGATGTGGTTTGTTTCTGTAATTTTACACTTTTAGGAGGAGTGAACTGTTTCTAAAATTTATGGAAGTGAGAGGAAGTGATATTATTGCAGTAGGGGACAGAGTGCACACCTGACCTAAAACTAAAAGATTTCTGTCACCACAACCACACTGAGCTGAAGCTTTGCAGGGATATATTCCATATCCACTCTCCTGCTGATTATTTTTTCAGTTTAGAGATTAAAAAGACTTTTTTTGTGTCTTTAATGACCCCTGAGGTGAGCTAGCATAGTTATGTAGCACTCCTAGCAGGATATTGGGTATGAAAGACAAAATTCCACCAACTGAAAAATGTCAAAATTCTTTCAACATCATCTGACATGGATGTGATTGAAACCATCCTCTGTATTAGAGCAGGAGGCTTTATTTTTCAGGATGCAGTTAATGTTCCAATTTTTTTTTTGTTTTGTGCAGGCATGAAAGAGAAGATTTGTATTCTCCCTGTAAGATTGACTTAATTTCATTTTTCTCTTGTGTCTGTTTCCCTCGGATTTGGCTGCTTTCATATTTCACTGTATGATTGTGAGGAGAACAAAGGCTGTAAACTGCATATGGAAGGAGTGATAAAAAACAAGCATGATGTTTGCAGGGAATAATCCCTGCTGAATAATCACTGCACACCTTTGATTGGAAAGGCAGCCTCTGCTGGGGGGAAATGTGGGGAAAGCTCTGTAAGGTAGCATGGAGGGATGGGGTTAGGTGTGACATTTTCAGGCTTTTTTTCCCATTTAAATATGTTTAAATGCAAGATTATATCACTGCACCTGAAAATATATGTTTGAAGATAAAAGTAGATGTTTGTATAAAGAATAAAATTGATGATTGTTGATTATTTAGGACCAGGCTGGGGATGGGTGAAAAAACTCCTTCTGCTCCTCCCATTTCTCTCCCCTTTCACTCCTCTTCCTCCCATTCTTGGCTGTTATATTCTGAAAAATTAACAGGAATAATTAACCCCTCTGTGCTTTTTAAAGGAGACATTTGCAGGGTTTTTCTTTGATTCTTTTCTTTGGTGCAGCTGCCAAAATTCAAGGAGGGGAAAAAGGTCATTTTACCACTGGCATTTGGGGAGTTTAACCCAAACCAGGAACCACTTCAGGAAGAAAAGAAGGATTTTTATTTGGTTTTCTTGGGTTTTTCTGTTGTTTTTTTTTTTTTTAAATTCATTAATCTTCTCTCCCACTGCATAAACGCTGAATACAAATTTGGTTTATTGGCCATTTCACAGCTGTTGATTAAAATAGTTCATAACAAAACTGCAAATGGGCTTATTTGGAGGAGATTCACTCACAAGAACAGTCCAGTTTTCTCCCAAGTCAAATCCTGAAAACACGAAGGGAATTCAATGGCACAGTGGATAATTAAAATAATACATAAGCCAAGTTCTTTCCAATGTAAAGACAGAGGAAGGGAGCAAAGGAAGAGAGTGGGTAAAAGGTTAATTAAAAGTCAAGTTGTGTCTCATAAAACATCAGGCACAGAAGAAAAGAAGCAACAAAAAAACCAACAGGATAAAACAAAAGAATAGCATAAGATTATATGGAAATAAAAAATATTTTAAAAATTATAAAAAGGAAAAATAGGAAAAGAAAGGAAGTTTCCTGTAGATATTAATATGAGCACTAGAACATGTTTCAAATGCACGTGGGAGAACCCAATAAAGCAGAAAGCCAGGCCTCCAGGAGACAGCCAAACAAATTTATTGACTGAGGAAGCAGCCCTTGATAAATAATTAAAGAAATTATTTGCTTCATTGTTCTCTGGGGAGCTCAGGGGACAGCTGCTGGCAGCTGCTGTTCATCTTCAAGCACGCCAGGGTGGAGCAGCTCTGTTCCTGTGGCCGTGCCAGGACAAAGGGCTGCTCCCACATTTCTGCCTGTGCCACAGGAATGTGGACATTTCCTGAGCACTACAGTGCCATGAAGTTGGACAAGTCAATTGAAACTCTTATCTTGGAGGGAAAAAACATTCTCCTTTCTTCGTTTGTGTGAGCTAACAAGCAGAAACACGGCAAATAAAATCCTTGAGGGCTGCAGCAGCTGGTGGGTTTTATCTGAATTAATAGCTTGGAGGTGAATGTGAGGATCCTTCATAGCCCTTCTTGACCTGCTAACTTTGAATTAAACTGCATTTTGCTGTCACTGTGATTTAACTTTCTGTTGGTTGCCTTATGATTTAAGAATACACCTGAAAATAGAGCTTGTAAAAGGAACTTGGGTTTCAGCTGAGTTGCTTAATATGTTGATAGCAAGGTCTACTCTTTCCTGACTTTTCTTCTTTTGGGCAGTCCTTGTTAAAAGCCATTCCATTATATTCTGGTCTAAAAAGCCTTTGAAAGGCCAGGAAATAATAATGTACTGCTTGCAGAACTGGGGGCTGGGGATGGATTGAATTTGCTGTGTAAATGCACAGCCTCATTAGCTCCAAAAGAGAAACAGGGAGGGAGATGTTCACTGCCAGGGGATATCTGGGGTCCTGAGGCAGGGATGCCTTAGAACACATCAAAAATTGAAGGCACATCAGCTGTTCTTGGGCAGAAATATCAGATTTTACTGAAAAGAAACTTCATTGTCTGCACCCCAGCCTGCAAAAAGACATGGAGCTGGCACAGGAGGAAGAGAGAAGTGTAAGGAAAGGGTAAAGATTGTGCTGCCCTTGTTTGAAAATGTTTGGCTCTTCCTTTGCTGTTCCACCTGCTCTAAAATCCCTTTGCATTTTTCCTGAGGGGAAAAATGATTGTGTTAGACCAGAGAGCCAAGCTCAGCCATGCTAAAACATTAAGAGAGAGGACAGAGAATGGTTTATCTCTGCTGCTGCGCCCATGCTCGTGCAGAAATCCAGGATGGACCCTACAAACAGCCCTCCTTCTGGAGGATGAAGCTGCTGAGATGTGGAGCACAGCACTGAGCTGAGCCAGGTGTGTGGGATTGTCTTCAATTGGTTCTGGCCCTTCCCCTGTGTTTTCCACTTCATCTGCCTGCTGCTTATGTTCCATCTAGGACCAGGACATTGACTGCGCTGGGGCTGTGCAGGAAAATATCATCAAAATATCCTCACCGTGGGCAAATGCATCAGATGTCCCTCCAAGCTCCCAGTTTGGGTTCTCCAAAGTTTGCACTTGGTGTTAAATCTTCTGGCCTGTGTCCCTCCAGGAGGGCAGGTGGTGACCCAGGGCTGGGAGGGGCGAGCAGCAAGGGGAGGTGGCACAGCCCAAATATTGGGAGAGGTTGGAGTGGTGACACACTTTGCACCCTGAAATCTACTGGGATAGGGCACTAATTGTACTGGAAATAGAACACAGGGTGTAAAAGAGCCTTCCTGGGGGTGCTGGAACACCAGTGACACTGGAAACACCCCAACAATCACCCTGAAGACCAGCTGGAAGAAAAGCTGGTTTGCTTTTCAGTGTTTGCTGGCATTTCTTTAGGAGGGGAAAGAAAGATAAATCCAGCTTCTCTGGCAATGCCCTTGGTCTCAGGAGCTGAAGACGCCAGGGCAGAGTTGAGAGTCAAGCCCTGGATGTTTTGCCTGAGGCAAACAAGACAGAACAGGAAAAATCTCCACCGGGGACATACCAAAAGAATGGCTTGAGATGATAAAGAAATGAAAAATATCAGGGGTTTTTAATCTTTTTTCAAGCAAAAAAATCCCCTTGTAATGGGAGTCTCTGAAGCCTTGCAGGTGTTGCCAGCCTCAGGAGCACCCTGAGGTGGAGCACTGCCCACATCTCACTTCCCACCAAGGGAACAGGAGCCCAATGATCCCTGAGCAGCTTCTCTCCTCCTCATTGACTTCTGACCAGTGAAGCCAGGGGAGTCAAAAATCCCTCCTCCCAGTGCTGTTCCTTTTCATTTTCTTCTCTCTCAGATCTAATCTAACTCAGTACCCACTATTTAATTTCAACAAGTCTGGGTAATGTTTCCTTGAAAACTCCAGGCTTTGTTCCACAGCACTTCATTATAAGACCTGAGTTGCTCAATCCCTTCTTTTTGTCTCTTTTCCTTGTTTTGTTCTCCTCCTGCCTCTCCTGCATTGACACTGGACAAAAACAAATATACAGAGCATACAAAATAAAACCACTTTTCCCATTTGTGCCTCAGCCAAGTCAGGGCAGCTTTTCACTTCTGCTGCTGCCAAGTGTCCAGGTGTCACCTGGAAAACCAAAAGTAGGAAGAAGCTGCACAAAAACATTTGAGGGTTTTTTTTTTTTTCCCAACTGTTGAGCTGTGGGTCTAAAAAACCTGTAAATATCTGTTCTGAAACTTGTAATTCACCATTCTGGCTTTGCTTTACAACTGCTGAGAGTCAGAGAGGAGGATTTTAATTTTTTTTCCCCCTGTTGATACTCAGGAGAATTTTCCACTTTGTCACTGAGCTGTTCAGCCACTCAGCAATGAGCTCAGGAGGGGAAGAGCTCTGCAGCCAGATAGATGAGATGAAAATGTTGCCATCATTGCACTGTATTAAACAAGCTCTATGATTACACTTGCTACAGTTCCTCTCTGGATTTAATGGAAAACTTTATATTGATGGAATGCCTGATTAATAGGGATTTATAACAGAAGCTCTGTTAATGTGGAAAGCATATAAATCTCATATATCTGTATCTATTGCCTGTCTTTACAAGATTATTTTCACTTGGTTCAGGCTTTAACTCCAGTAGGAAACAACTCTTGTGAACAAAAATCCAATGGCTGTACCAAGAGTGCAGCAGGGAAATTTGCAACTTGTGTTTTTCAAAAGCTCTCCAGTTTAATTGAATGAAAAAAACCAAACCAGTGTTTATCCCCAGCTTTGGGAGGTGTCAGATTTAGCAGCTTCAGGAGGAGGTTGTGGTGATGGAGGGCTCTCCTGCCACTCCTGCAGCCCTTGGCTCACCCTGAGTCTCTCCAGCCAGCTGAGGGTGTGACACGGGGTAAATTGTTCAAATCCTTAAATCTTTCCCACACTTTTTCTCCCTTCACAGCTTTTCCTCTTGTAGAGTCATCAGTGGATTTACACTGGCGTAAAACAGCTCTGAGAGGGCAGAAATTCAGGTGGGATTTTGCCTTGACACCCCCAGTTTTGCATCTCCCCAGCTCCCCCTGGCTTTGGGATGGATTTGGGATCACTGGATGGTTCCTCCTCCTCCTCCAAGCCCTCAGTGCCAGCAAGGCACAGCTGTGTGCTGCCAGCACTGCTTACCCTGGGGGATCTGGGTGTTGGAAGCTTCTGATTTAATGCTCATGCCATGCAGGCACTTGCACCAGAGGTCCTTGTATACAGAAAGTAAATTCACCAGCCAGTGTTCTGGAGCTATTTCATTTTCCAGCCCTTTCTGTCTTCTAGATCATAGGTTCAATCTGATTTTATAAACCTTGCTGGAGCTTCCCTGCCTCGTGCCAGAATCCAGTCTTGGCTGGATCCATACACCGCTGAAAACTGGGCTGATGGAAAGGAAAAAAAAAATCAAACTCAAATTAATAAAGTTTTCAATTTTCAATTAATTACATATTTTATTGATAGGAACAGAAGGAATCCACATTCCTGCTAAGGCTTTTTGGTCTGGCATATTGGGGTATTGATCAGTGTTGCTGAGAGGAATAGTTGCCTTTGGGGGAGATTGGCTGAATAAAGATTTCAGAGCTGGGCTCTCCAGCACTTAAAATGTTCCATTACTCAAGATCATGGAGTATGAAGATTCCTGCAGAGGATGTGTTTTGCACTGAAATGTAATTGAAACATATATCCTGGGCAAGAGATGCCTCAGACTACACTGAAATAAATACATTCTAGGGAGACAGAGTTCCTATTGAGATAGGTAAATGCCTTGCCTATTAAAACATGACATATTAAATCAGGTACATCACTGCTAAGCCAGAGTTCCAGGCAGTGCTTGGCCATAAATTTCTTTCTAAAAGACAATTTTGCCTTGCAAAATTTAAAGCTGAAACCTTGTTTACTTCAGACAAAACATTTGGGGCGGAATAAGACAGCATTGTCAGAGTGGAATCCTAAATTAATGGATTTCCTGATTAGGGTTTGGTTCAATGTCCCTCCTTTAGTCAGGCTGGTTTGCATGTAAAGCACATAAACAGTTGCAGTGTAAGAGAAAAAAGGTGTGACATGGAAAAGAAAGAAAGAAGGAAATGAATTCTTGGCCATGAGCTGAGTTTTATTCATGAAAATGTCTATAAATTGTATTTGAGCATTTAGGATTCCTTGAAACCTCCATTTCTTCTCCTTTTCTTTTCTTGCAGATGTGTGCATATCAGGAAACAAATGTAGGACAATTATTCCAAATATAAAATGCTTTTGCAATTAGTACAGGCATCAAAAAAAGGTGCTATTTTAAAAATTCAGCTCTCATCTTTATCTAAATGCTGATGTCTTAAATCCCTCCAGCACAGATCTGCAGTCAATTTTTTTGCTGTAGTTTTGGGAAGTCTATCCAAGTGTCTAAATTAATACCCATTATTTCTCTCAAGTGCTACTGAAGTGAGGTTGAGAGCAGTCTGAGGCAAACACTTGAGCAATCTGGGTGTCTCTCTGTCACTCACAGTTAATGTGTTTGCAAAGAGATGGAGCAGCTCGCTGATTTATTCACAAATATATCCCCACAATCCACTTTTCCTCTTTTCTTTTTCTGTTACCAGACAGTGGTGCAGTGCAATATTTGGTGTGGCAAGAGAAGGAAATGTTCTGGCCACGTTGCCTTCCCCAGGGTTTGGGTTTTTCTGTCACCCAACTGTGAGGCACAGCTGATAATGGGAACCATGCCACAGAATTCCCTGTCCTGGAGATAAATCCTTCATAGGATCAGCCCTCAAAATACTCCCAGACTGGGACAGAATTAGCAGAATATTCAAGTTCCACCTTTATTTCATTGGTCGCACTCATTTAAATTTTTTTAAAAAGTTCCCTTTCCAGAGCGCATTGAAGTGCAGCCACTGATACTCCAAGCCCGTTGATTTTTCTCTGTGCTGCTGGGGAGGCGCTGTTTGTCTTTCCAGCTGATTTGCTGCATGGCAGGACAGGTGCCAGTGGTTATGGAGAGGAATTCTTGGTGCCTGGAGAAGGAGCATGGATCAGAAAATCAGCCCTGGGATTGTGACTGACGGCCCCCATCCCTCAGAGCTCTGCACACCAGGATGGGGAATTTGGGGAGCTGTGACAGAGGAGCCCCTCTGCCACCTGCCCTGCTTCTGGACAGCCCTTTGCCTGCTTTACCTGTGCAGAAAGGTCAGAAAGCAGCAGGGGTGAGCTGGGTTAAGATGCAGAGCACAAACATCAAAGGCTGCAGACCCCACCTGAGCAACCACAGAGCTGCAGCTGATAAAGAGCAAGAGGCAACACAGACCTTTTCTATTTTGCCTTTCTTTCCACACAAGAAGGCCACATTGAGCCATTAAATAATATCCATACCCAGGGTGGATTTGCCATGGGGGTATATTAGCAGAGCTCCACAATAAATATTGGTTCTGTGGCAGGGGGGCTCCTGGTGGTCCTGCAGGCTCCCAATCCTCACTCCTGGCTCAATTTCAGTGATGAACGAGGAACTTGTGGTGGTAAACAAGTCTTTGATTGAGCAGAAAGAAAAGATATTAAAAAGATTTTTGCTGAAGTGAAGCCAACTCAAGTTTGAAATGAACATTCTAGCTATTAAAATGACTTATTTTTGGAATTAAATGGACTTTCTGCTCTGTGATACCCTTGAATCAAAAGCAGTTGGCTTGAAGGAAGTACAGCCATAGAGAATGGTGGATGAATTACTGGGGAAAGCTGTTCAACCCTCATTATCCAAGGTGACAGACAATGATTGTAGTGATCTGAGAATCTGGGATTTATCATTCTCATGTCTGTTCCTTAGTTTAGAAGACAGTTTTGGAATGTTCAAACATAAGCAGCAACTCATTCCTCTGCTGAAAATGTTCAGGAGAGATTAAGAACTGGTTTTATCCCATTTTATCCCAGTTCACAGTAGAGAAAAAAATGGTGGTCTAAGTAAGAGAAATTACAGAAGCCTTCTCCAGGGAAGGAAAATGGGAAAAAAGTAGGAGAAGAAAATAGAGGAGAAACAGTAATAAATAGGCCAATACCATGAGGAAAAATATTTTTTAAAAAGCTGGGTTTAATTATTTTAAATTTTACTGTCTCCTTATGCCCAAAAAGTCTTAGATATTTTGTTGCTAAACACAGCTTTTCATTTCATCATCCATGCTGAAGGAGAGCTCTTCTATCTTTACTTTGTAAAGAGGATAAAGGAAAACCTTCCAGCTCCTGCTGGCTGAAAATTATTGACAGTTGTAGCATTATTTCACTGGAAGCAGGAGCAAAGTTTATTTAAAAAAATGTTGCTTTTATAGTTAATAAATATTATTTAATGCTGCAGTAGTGTGCAGGGAGATCCCTAAAGTAAGATAGGAAAGATAATAATGTTCTAAGTAGTTGGAATAACAAGAAGCAGGAGAGACAAGAAACTGAAGGAGGGTTTGATGCAGGTAACCATAATGAAGATAATTAGAGACAAAAGACCCCACAACTAAGACAGCCCTTGCTTGCCTGTTCCTGCCAGTGCTTGACACCTCAGAGATGTAATTCAGAAAGAGCCAGCATGAAATCTGGAGAGCTGGGACTGCAGGAGTGAGACTGAGCCATGTGCTGCCAGTCTGCTGCTGGCTCCTCGCTCTGAACTCCCTGTCTGCTCTTGCCTGCACATGGAATATTTTCCTTCCCAAGGCTTGCTGGCAGCATTACACATGCACCTCGTGTCACTGGGCTGCCTCTGCTTTGCTTTTCTTCCTCCTGCATCATCTCTCATATGCTGGAGAAGATTATTTTGAGGTCCAAATCACAGGGCAGACATCAGCTCCCATTCCCTCCAGTCAGCGTTCGTGCCATCCATGAGCACACGTTCCTCGTTCAAGCTTGGGCTTTTTGCTTCCACAGCCTGGTGGAAACACCTGAGGGAGGTAAAGCAGCTCTGTAATCATCAAGGTTGCTCAGAGACACAGTGGTTGAGCAGCCAGTGCTTCCTTCTGGGATCTGCCTCCGCTGCTCCCAACATCCCCAGACATAAACATTGCTCCCCATCGCTGCATTTTTGTTATTCTGTGGGCATCTGCTCAGGTGCCACACGCAGAGAGGATGCACTGATAGGTTAGAACTCATTTTCAGAGCCAAAGAGCTGCTTTTAATCCCATATCTGCCCAATCTGTGTGAACATGCCTGTGCAGTGCATATTTAAAATCCTCTCTCAAGTCCATAGCCAGGAGGACAGGCTGTCAACTGTTGAACTAATCGAAGTCTCAGCTTTCACTAAAATTCCTCTGAAGTTTGGGTCACCTTCATTTCACATCAGTTCTTCCCTAACCTGAATATAGCTCTGCTTAATTACAAGTCGGGGCTGTTTGAAGTAGTTGGGAAATTATTTATGCCTGATAGCTGGGATTTCCTAAGAAGCCTGAGAAAGTTGGGCATTAAAATCTAATCAAACTTTAATGGAAACCAGGTACTTCAACACAATGGATAGTTCAAGCTTACAGAAAATCCTCCAGACTACAGACGAGGCTAGCAGCTCCAAAACGTGTGCAGGGAGAGCTCTGGCTGCTGCTGCAGATGCCATTGGAAAGATTGAGGTTGTTTTCCAAAATACACAGTGGAGGAAAACAAGCATATAAACATAATAATGGCAGCCTATGAAAGATACAGCCAGGGAAATTTATTTACACTTTATTCCCAGCAAATGGGGAGAGTGTCAGTAGCCTTTCCCTCAACCCTCTAAGATTGAATTTTGCGGGGCTTTTTTTTTTTTATTTTTCAAAATTTTCAGTTCTTCAGAATCCTAAAGGAATCCTTAATCAAGCAAAAATGACACCTGGATTTACAGTTTCTTCCCTTCCCCCCCCCCCCAGCTTTCTCTTCTTCCTTTTTTCTTGGATAAGGCTGAGTTTATTCTGAGATGCCCTATGAAAAAAACCCTGTGTCTGATATTGGGGTTTTCTGGGGGTTTTCATCCATTTTCTGAGAGTATTAAGGAGGTGCTGCCAAATTTTCTGGCATCCACAGGCAAGACCTGTATAAAAATGACCCAAAATGGGAAGGCTGATGTTGATGGCAATAATTTTTCATGGAATAACTCAGGTCAGTGAAATAACTCAACAGAATGGCTGTAATGTTTTATTACTCTCACAGTCAGGTATAATCTTAATTTCAAATGTGAAAGAACATATAGCAGTTAATGGAAAGGGTCTAATTCTTGCTCCATTAGTTTTACCTCACTGAGTTAACAGAAATCAGCTGATAATTTACCTTGGGATTCAGAGGGAGATGGTCCCAATCTATATTAATGGAAATGAGAGGGAGAATCAGGCTGAAAGTCTGGGGGGTTTAAGTAAATTGTTTCTATAACTATTATATACATTTTCATTAATTGTGCTTGGAAGCAGAGCCTGTGTGATAAAATCTTCCCAGAGAGCCTTCCTTACCTGTTCATCTTCTCAGGGTTTGAAAAATAGTCCCCTTCTATTTCCAAACAATGAGCAGTAGTTCAATGTCACAGACAAATGTGGGCTGCAATATTTAGACATAAATTATAACATCCTGGAGTCCTAAATGGGGAGGAACAGGCAGAGTGTTTCCAATTCACTGGAAGTATGATCTGAGTGCATCCATGCTGAATTCCTGATGAGTCCATTCCCCTTCCAGCATCCATGGTTTTACAAGAGGCTGGATGAAGAATTCAGATAAATTCTGTCAAAATCTTTCAACAGGTATTTTTAAACCCACTCAGGTGTTTTTGGAAGAGAGGGTTGATGTGGTATTTTCTGAGACCCTCGTCGAAGGGAGGAGTGATTAATCTGACTCCATGTTCTCAGAAGGCTAATATAATATAATAATAATATAATATAATATAATATAATATAATATAATATAATATAATATAATATAATATAATATAATATAATATAATATAATATAATATAATACGATGTTTGGTGTGTACAGAAAAGAAGACTCTCCCAGCCTCAGGGAGCAAATAAAAATGAGCTGTTGATTCAAAAGGACAGCCAAGGAAGGAGAGGTCTGAGAAAGGTGAGCTGAGGCTCATCAGAGCAGAGGAGACAGTGGTGGAGGTACAAGGAGAGCTCTGTTCCCTCCCTTCCTGGAGCACCCACTCCAAAGCTGCACTTCTGAATGGAGCATGGGACTGAGAGAAGGAGAAACCATGGAGGAAAAGACTGAAAATGAAGAGCTGCCTTTGGGCAGATCCCACAGGTTATGAGTTATTTGTTATCAGTTTTTCCCCTCTAATGTTGCTGTTGCTGACTATAACTAACTTGGTTCCACTAATTGTTCTCCCAAAGAGCATTTTTTTGGTGTTTTTAAGGACAATACAACCTGTGTAGACTTTGTAACAGCTGAGCCCAAATCCACCATCTCATCAGAAAACCTGGAATTACAAATGTCCCTTGCAGAGTCCTTAAATGCCTCCCTCCAGTTTCACTCCAGAGGTGGATCTGTAAATGCTGCACTCAGCTGACACAGTACAAACACACCACATCCCAAAATGATGGTTATTTCCACAGCCCCCCACAAAAGGCCTGCAAACACTTACAGAACACTTTCAACTTCAGATCTATGACGACTCCCTCTGGTTTGTAAAATTAAGCACGGGCATAAACGCTCCCAACATCAGAGCCTTAATTTGTGTTCCTTGGAACTGGCAAGGGGCCCATTTGCTGCAGAGCTCTAATTCCACCAGACAGGCTCTGTGCTCAGAGAAACACATTTTAAAAATGGAGTGTCTGTATTAACAAGCACTTCCATGAGCAATGAAACTAATGAAGCTTTGCTTTCTTATGGCTTTGTCTCTCGGCGTTGGATTCTCTGGTGCCCACTAAAGTGAATTCCAGCCCAAGTTTCTCACACAAAGGAGGTGTTCATAACTTCCCTTTCTGGAGAGGAGGAAAGGGACAGGACAAATGAAGGTATTACTTTTCTCCCCCTCTGTTTTCAATACAAAAGCAGGATGTGTTCCTAATGCAAACTTCAGGTTTCTATTTTTGTAGAGATTGGAGAGATCCCTTAGTTTTGAGATGGTTACACAATCCCTGAAAATTGGTAAGAATTGGTCATGGAGCTCAAAAGCTGCATGAGGGAGGACAGGACAGGAAGAGGAGGTGGATTGAGTAGGTTTTGGGGGTTTTAGGCAAACAGGATTATACTTTTAAAATTCTTGTCCAATTTCATGGTGTATTAGGATGATAAAGCAGAAGTGAAGAAAAGAGCAATTCCCATTACGGCATCAGGAGCTGACACTTCTCTCCTAAGACAGGTGTAAGTAAAGTGTGTAATTAACAACTTCCACTTCATATACTACGTAAATATTCTTTGGCACATGAAAATCTAAACTCTGCTGCCTGTTTTGTGAATAACCTGGACTTCCTCAGGCCCCTTCCCTGCTTAGTTTTATGGGGAGAACTGTATAATACGACAAGCCATAATTCCAGAAGGCATTTCCGAGGCAGAATGCACCCATCAGTTGAGATTGCTGTTTCAAAAATGTTCTGCAGTGAGTCAGGACTGTTTGAGTTTGAAAAATGCTATTAGGCATATTCAATATTAACATCTCTGGCTCCAGCAGGAAACCTCCCATTGATAAATAGACACTTCATTTGAACTTGGCACAACCTTCAGTCAGCTTTGCATAACTGGGATGATATTACAGATTGGAACAGAGGAGAATACATTAAAGATGGGCCAGGTGACATCAATTCAGCAACTTGCTAATTTCAACATGAAATATTTCCCCATGAATATGGGAGTGTGTTTGCTTGAAGGATAAGGACATGTTATGTTTGAAGAGGCAATGGAAATGTAACCAAAAGCCTCCCAGAAAAAATACTTGGAGCTTGTTTCTCTCCCTCTCTGTAATATATATTAATGATACATTTCAAAATCTTCCACTGTTTCTTAGCTGCTTCTTTGCCTTTAAAGATGTCCCAGAAAAGTCCTCTCCTTGTAAAATTTAATATATATATTAAGTATTTTACTGGTATAAATCAATTAGGGCTTAACCCAAAGGCCAAAGAAATCTTTCAGGATGTGCTTTAAAATTTATATGATTTTTTAATATGCATATTTAATGCTAGTGCAAAAGCATCTGAGAGGAACTAATAGGAATTAATAGCTTAGATATAATTTCAAACCCCAGGACTGAGGTGCTCTCTTAGATCAGATTCTTAAAACTAAGCTGTAATTTTATATCAAGCCCAAGGCTGGTGGCTGCAGTGTTCTGCACCAGTGTTCATTGTGTATCATGAAAGCATCAGTCTCAGCTCAGCAATTTTTCCTCCTTCTTTTGTGAAAAAGGCTCATATCTGCATCAGACCTGTCCCTTTATTATTGAGATACTACCCATTTGAAAAACGAGATTCCCATCCAGGCACAGAATATGGAAAAGGTGAGGGGGAAGGGGAGGAATGCACATGCCAGCCAGGAGATGCAGAGAGGAGAGGTTAGAGGAGGTGATGTTATCTATTAGAAGAACAAAGCAGGAGTGATATCCCTGAAAAGGCTGATAGAAAATCAATTCCATAACATGCCATTAGTCTGTTCATATCAGACAACTTAAGCCTGGAATCTTTGCTGTGCACATAATGCAATACTCAACATTTGGAGTGTGCCCTATGCAGAAAGTAAATCAACTGACGTTTTTTCTTTCTTCCTCCTTTTTTTTTTCCCTGTTACCTCCCAAGGAGAGCAGCTGTGGGAATTTGGTACTTTTGAGCCCACATATTCCACGCTTTAAACAAACAAGGAAGCAGCAAAGGGAGGATTTCATGGCAGAAAGATCTGTTGATCCATCAGCAGATATTCAAATAAAGCTGGGAGTAGACTTTCTCCTGATCTGGGGGATTGTAAATCTCTGAGCATTAGTGAAGAAATTTTTCTGGGTGGAAGAAATAAATCCTTCCAGGCCTCCATAAACCATGCAAAGGAGGCTTCTACCACTGCACGTTTGCTGTTAAATTTACAGTTTTAACAGGGCTAAATATAATCTATGGCTGATGGTGGCTCTAAGCACAGAATAAGTCAGTGCTTGGAGCAGGCCATGAGCACATGGAAATGGGATCCTGCACCCCCTGTGTGCTGAGGGGGCAGGGATGGACGAGAGGGGCCCAAATCCCATCACAGAGTGAAAACTGCAGCACAAAGTGACCCCAGAGGCCCCAGAGCAGCAGCTGCAGGGAATTCCAGGTTGGAATCACAAACACACTGCCTGTGAGTGTAGGAATGTGCCCTCTCTTGATGGAGTGACAAAATTATCCTTTATCTCCTAAAAAAGGAAAAAAGCCCAGAAGTTTCTCTCCTCAATTAGGTAAACAGACACCTCAAAGGACCTTGGGGGCTTCACCTCAAACTTAAGGATAGCCAGCTGGACAGAAAGGTCCCACCTAAGCAATTCACTAAAAAAGAAAAGAACAAAAGGAACTAATTGCTCTTGCGAGGTGTTTTACCAGGAGCAAGGACCTCTTGCCCTGGCTCGGTTTTTCTCTGTAAAGAGCTTTCTTATTTTGTCTTTTAATAAAACTTTTCTGTTTCCAACACTGCCACAGAAGCCATCCTGCTGATTTTATGCCATCTGAGGTGGCTGAGCTACCTTGAGGGTGACATAGATCTCCAAGAGCTCATGAGATCTGGCTTGAGGAGACCCATATATCACACGAGGTCCCCCCAGCCCATGGAAAGCCCTGGATCCTTCCTGAAGGACTTCCCAGGCAGCACATTTTAACAGAACCCAGTGCACCCTGATTCCATCTCTCACCCACCCCCTCCTCTCCCTGTGCTTTGCAGAACTTTCACCTTTCCATCCCTCCCCACGTCTTTTTGGGAAGGCAATCCTTCCCTCACGAGAAGCAGTGCCTCTCACAGCCCCAGCAGGCAGCAGCTGCTTGCAAAAATAGTGACAAAATCTTGACAAGTGGCCACCAAAAGGGATGAAAGGTGAAGCATCTCCTCCAGCACAGAGGTTAACCCCCAGTGCATCCCACATGTGCAGATTTTCCAAAGGTTTAACGTGAGCAGCAGCTCTGTGTGACCCTTTCTGCATGGAGCTGGATGGAAAGCTTGGTTTTTCCTCGTGGTAAGCAAATCCTAAGGATTTCCCAGGAGAGCAGCAAATTCTTCTTAAATATATCTTGCTGAGTCTCTGGAAAAAAAGGAGTGAGTGGTTTAAGCTACTCCTATTTTAGCTGGAATTGTAAGTTCTTCATCCAGCAGTTCCATCAAGGGATAGAGCTTCACCTCCAAATTTCTTCTGGGGGGAAGGGAAAAGTAATTATGACTTAATGGATGAAAGGAATATTTTTTTCATATGTATTATAAGTTCATGGAGCTCTCTGACAGGAGCAGGGATGGAGTGCAAGGTTTGCCACAATTCCAGGGGGAGTCCATCAGGGTCTGTTTTTATTAAGTTTAACACCAACTATATTTCTTATGGAGTTGTTTTCCTTTCCAAGGATAATTTGTCAGAATCAGACAGGCTATTCATTTCTGCTCGCTTGTAAATGCCTGGTGTGTGCTCCAGCACCAGCACCCTCTCCTGAAGTACAGGGGGCTCATTAAAACACCCAAAAGTCTCATTCATTACTAAACAACATTCAACTTGGTTTTTTTTCCCATATAAATATTTAGAAATAAAATTATTTTCTCCCTCTTTCCTTGCCAGAATGCATTTTAACGGTCAGTCATGCACCTTGCACAGCTCCATTCCCTAATTCTGGATTTCTGAATCAGAATATCTGATCATCACAGGAACTTCCTCATCTTCTGGATCCTCAGTGAAGCTCTGAGATCCCAATACAGGCTTTCATTTTCTGTCTCTGGATGAGTTCTTCTTCCCAAGGGGTTTAGGCAACAGATTCTGGGGTTGTCAAATACTCCCTGCCCTCCTAACAGGAATTAATTTGCTCCTTAATTAAACAGATAAATAACCCACACATCTACTGCTGCAATATTTTTCCTCTCAGAGTCGTGGCTGTCAGGCTTCTGTCAGCACCTCATGTTTAAAAGCAGAATTTCTCTGCTGATGGGAGACCACTGAGCTCCTCTTTAAACAGATTCCCACCAGCTTAGGTTAGTCCAGACTGTCAGAACAAATCAATTGGTCCTTACTTGGATGGAACTCATGAGGTGAAATGAATAGGGAACAACATCAGTGAATGGCGGACTTTTAAAAGACTTTATCATTCAACATAAACTGTTTCTACTGTTAGTCCAAGGATAGGAGAATCATCATTTGCAGATGGCAAAGCTTAAAAAAAGTTCCTTTTCCTCAGAATTCACTGAAAACTTCATCTCTGTTACTCAGCAGACCATACAGAGGAACTTTTTCCAAAGCTCTAATCCTGCAAAAATCCTTTCCTAGATTTCCTAGAAAGGTCCTGTCCTAGATTTACAAAACCAGTGGTTTTCACAAGGAATGAAATCCTTATTTCCATCCAAAGGAAAAATTCCCTTCCCTGTTTTTGAGACTAATATTGATCCCGACCCACAAAGGGATGGTAAATATGTGTGCACATCTTACTGAGCTCAGCCTAAACCAAGACCTGCAGATACTGCTCATAAGTTTAAAACCCTCATCTATATCTGATTTTTTTAAGACCAAGGATTGTTAATTTGGACTATATCTAGTCCTAATTAATCTAAGTTTAAATTAAACCAATTAACCTAAGTTTAAATGCATGGGGTCAAACAACTCAAATTTTTATCCAAGACTAACTTTTAATTTTCCACTTTTTCACTCCAAACAGCTGCAGAGTCAGCACTTGCCCACTGGAAATAGGGAACAAAATTTCCAGAGAAAGTTTTGAGAGTAAAACATAATTTTAAATCCTTTGTACACAACATCTTTCCAAAATACTGCTGAGCACAGGGGTGTGAGACAGCCTGGCAGCCAGGAGGTTAATCTGGTTTGTAGACACAGTCATGTGCTGGGAGGGCAGGCATAAAGCTGATTAGAGAACATTAATTGGCTCCTATCTTAATAAGGAGGGAGATTTGCCACGGAGTGGAGTGTCCTTTGAATGCTGCCCTGAATTTATGACACAGGGCTGGCTATAAATGCTACAAAACCAAACTGTCAGAAGTGAAGTTTGATTTGAGGGCTCCGATCCCTTTGTTTGCCTACAAAGCTCTGGGTAAACTGTAGCACTGAGGAAATAAATAATGAATTCTGGCAATTAATAATTCATCTTCTTGCTTGATCTCACTATTGCACATCCAGTGACCTACCTGGCCTCCTCTAAGACTACAAAGATTTGCCTCCAGCAAATGTCTTTTAATGGTTGCTTTTACCTCTTGTTTACCAGGATTGTTGACCCCAGTCACATCCCATAATGTAATTTTAATGGTGACTTTGTAATCAAGGAGTGTGTCTTGGAGGGAGCTGCAGCTGAGGCTCAGAGCAGTTCCCAAAGCAGCTCTGCCTGGATGTTTCCCCTTCCCTTGGATCCAGCAGGATTTGATGTTGGGAACACCCTGAGCATCCCCAGTCTGCTGATTCCAGTGGGGCTCACACAAATCAGAAATATTCCCCCCAAACCTGTCCCAAAAGTGGCTCAGAGGAGGGGACATTCTGCTGCTGAGGCAGAGCAGATCTGGGTGACAACCACCAGGTCTGGATCTGCCCATGGAGTCTGGCTGGGGCTCACACCCCAAATACCAGGGAATCATGGAATATTTTAGGCTGGAAAAACCCTCAAAGATCACTGAGGCCAACCTCAGCACTGCCCCTGTCCCCAAGTGCCACATCCACATCTCTTAACCCCCTGCAGGGATGGGGGCTCCACCACTCCCTGGGCAGCTCTGCCAGGGCTGGACAAACCTTTCCATGAAGAAACTTCTCCTGAAATCCAATTTAAATCTCTCCTGCCATGAGGGATTGACTTCATGATGCTTTTTTTTGGAGGCTGGCTGGGGGCAGATGATGCCTGATGTCACCATCTCTTAAAAATTAAGTCTCTGAGTGTCAACCTACACATCAGGGTTTGTCATTCACAAAATGACAGGAGTAGGAATAATAGTCTCAACTATAAATTTAATTACTCCTGTTGTACCAACAGTTACTCTCAGGAGAGGCAATGTTATCTACAGAGGAATTTCAGGAAGAAAGTTGATAAATAGTGAAGATTTGAACAGGAAACCCTTATGTCTATGTTCTTTTAAAGAGAGTTTAAAAATTATCTCCAAAGTTAGAGCACAGCAGCAATAAACTATTCTGAAATTAAGTGATAGTCACTAAGAAATCTGGAGTAAACACTACCCAGAAAGAAATTGATTCAGTCTTTGAAAGGAAATTACAGTTATGAATTCATTTTTGTTGATGAAAACTATTTTGCTTGACAGCTTGCTGAGGTTCTTACAAATATACAGTTCAGGGAAAAAATATGAGAAAAGAAATAGTGGAGACAGTAGAAAACTTTCTTTGGAAAGGATGAGTTTATTCACATATATATGGGCATGTATACATTGGTCTGTGAGCCCTATGCAGCCATGTGTGTCCAATTCTGATTATTTATACACAAATATTCTGAATTTCTCCAGAGTAGGCAACAATCCCGTGCAAATGTGAAAACCTCTGGATTTGAGCAACTTTTAGTGCTACTGATTGAATTTCTTTGGTGAGAGAAAATGAGAAATCAGGAGAAGGAGCAACTTCTAGAGCTTTCTAGCTCAGCCTGCTCAAACCTGATTAAAAAAAAAAAGCTGGTTTTCCTCTCAGGAGGAAAGCTGCAGGAGATCCTGCAGTTCTCAGGGAGCACATCTGCCTCTGGAAATCTGCTCTGGTCCTTCAGCAGTGGATCTGCACACTGGGACAAGCAGTGGGAACGCTGTGTGCACCATCTCAGCTATTTAATACCACCAAATTACTCATTTAATCAGGACATCAGCTTGAAACAGAAAAAGAAAATAAATTCTGTGTTTTCCCCTTCCTCCCCACACCTCAAGGATCCACTGATGAATGCAGGAGGTGCTGAGGTGATAATAGTTGTTAGTTCATGCTGTGCAAAAGCTTCATTAAGCTTGTGCTGAGCTCTGTTGGTAAATCCCTCCCTGCCATCCATCAGCAGATAGCTCGAATCTGCTCCAGATATTGATCAGCCTGTTCTGCTCAGAGCCGAGCTCCTCAAAATCCCATCTATTCCTCCTCACCATACCCCAGCAAAGGAGAAAGGTGCTTTTTTTTTACCCTTCCAGAGACCAGGCAGCTCCTGAATCTCAACTACTAACTGAGTAATGCTGGAGATGCAAGGCAAAGCTGTTTTCTAAAGTCACACAGGAAGTTTTGGACAGAGCAGGGAAAGAAAAAAAATCTTCCTGGTCCCAGCCCTGCATCCTAAGCAGTGACCGGTTCTCCCCCTGCCTCACAGGGACAGAGTTTTAGCAGGAACACAAAGCAATCCCTTTTTTTTTTTTTTGGTTCAGTCTCAGGGTCATAAATCACTGAAGCATTTGGGAATGAAGCAGTAACCAGAACAAAATCCAAGCCTGTGTTTTTGATAACTTTATGGCCAGAGCAGCTGAGCTGTGATTCAGTCATGGAGTGAACTCCCCTTGACTCGCTCCAGGTGCTCTCCTTGCCTCCCCATTCCCAAGGAAAAGCTTCTTCCCTTTCCCTCTAATCCTGCAGTTGGCCAAGGGATCTGCGCAGCCCCTCGGGGGTCCTGGATCAGCCTCTCCACGCTGGGAGCAGAGCAGATGGAGCAGGGAACACCCCATGCCCTGAGCAGGGCTCGTGGTTTTCCCTACAAAACTCTGCCCAGCCAAGGCAGGCGTGAGATTAAACCCAGCTCTCAGTTGGGAATGGATAAACAAAGTGCAAAGCAAAAAAAATGAAGGGAATCCTGGTTTTCTGCTTGACTTTGTTGCCTAAATTGCTTTATCAGGTGAACTAAAGCATAAAGGAGAGAAAAGAAAACTAGAACAGGGAAAACATTATTTGTTTTTCCTCGCTCTTTCTCACCAAGAGAAGTGAAGAATTCAGCTGCATGCCATGCTTTGGAGGGATGAATTTCACAGTCCTGCTCCAGGAATAATCAAACTCTTCTTTCCTCTCTACCCTCTTGTGTCTCTACTTCAGCAATAATTCAGTAGTTGCTTATGCAGAATAAAGAGAAACAAATGTTCACATTCTCTCCTTCTCAGAAAATAATGAAACCCAATCTCATCTCTGAGAGGATGGTTCCAATCCCATCATTTGTGTGTTCCAATCCCATCATCTGTGTGTGTCTCCAGCATTATCTGTGTGTTCCAATCCCATCATCTGTGTGTCCCCAGCATTATCTGTGTGTCCCCAGCACTCCCTGCTCTGGTGCTGTGGAGCAGGACACAATAAAATCAGGTGTTCTGCTTGTGCTGGGGAAGCCAATTGCACTTTTAGAGGCATGATGAAGGAGTGGGCACTTTTGCTGGCTTTATATTTGGGTGAAAAAACACTTTTGGGTGGTCTTTTTGTTATTTTTGAATTTTCTATTTAGTTTTTTAATGTCAGGATATTACACGTCACACCATGAGGTCCTTCAGCATGGGGGTCTTTGTGCTGGTACAAGGCAAATAACAAAGGGATTGGATTGGGAATTCAAAGCTCATTGCCCTTATCTCTGTGGGGTTTAATTCAGTGCAGATCTTATATTTATTTCAAAGGAATATTTTAGGAATTGATCTCTTTAGGGAAAAGAATTTTAGGAGTACTACTCTTTATCCAAACCCAGGAAACTTCCCTAGGAGTCAAAGATGGCTGTGGGTCAATATTACCTGACCATACCAAGGAGACACAGCTTCTCCATGTGGAAAACTCTTCAGTATCACACTTCAGGATCATGGGTAAGACATGGATATTCCCCACATGGTGGTCACCTGGATGGCAGTTGCCATCCCCAACCTCACTCTTCTCCCTTCCTTTACATGGTACATTAAATACTTGCTGCACTATATTTGGCACTTTTTACAGATTTCCCCATAGATCTTCAGATTCAGCATTTCCATTGGCTGGATGTTGAGTGTAAACACATTAATCATCCTGCATCATCCCAGATCCACTTGCAGGATATTCACTATTCTGTAGAGTTAATGCTTCTTCAGATGCAAAAGTGAAAACACGTAAGAACATTTAACTTTGATTAATTAAACTGTATTAATTTAACAGATGGTGTGCTGTGACACCCACCAGGCTGAGGTTTAGATTTGTGATACTTTAAAGAGGGATCACTGCCTCTGTTTTGATATAAATTTTGAATCTCTGCACAGCCAACAGATGTTCAACTCAGGGTTTTTTTCCTCCCCCATTTTGTTTTGCCTTCAATTCATGGTTGGCAAGTCCAGGGACTTCCAGGGGGTTGACACTGCTGCCTGATAAATCTGAGTCCTTGGTAAGGAGTCCTCTCTCATTGTGTGCAAACAAATCCTCATCTTTAAGTAGCAAAGCAGAAGAATTCTGTGGTGAATCCCCTTTCTCCTAGTGAAGTGTTAATTAGTGGAGTGAACCCTGCTGTATTTTAAGAGAAACCATCCAAGAGTTCAAATATATCTCATGAAAAAATGAATTTAGAAAGAAGCAAGATTTTAACTTTACAAGTATGCATGCTAAGGGCGCTGAGAATACATAAGAGGTATGTAAAAGAAAAGGCAAAAAATCATCATGGCTTCAGTGCAAAGCAGAAATGCATCAGGGACCCTCCTGAGCTGGTGCTGCTGAACCTGTGACACTCTGGGCTTTCACTGCCTGGCCTGTGGCACCTTCCTGCAGCCCCTGGTGTCACCTGGGTGTCCCTGCCTTGTCCCTCTGCCTCTCACCCTGCTCCTCCCCTGTGCCCAGGGCTCGTGGTGACAGCTTGTGAACATCCTCTGCTCGAGGGGGAACATCTGCCTCCCCCTGTCCTCTGTTCTGTGCCAGCTCCAGGCTGCTCCCCCTGCTCCTCCAGCCTCTCAGCACTGCTCCATGCCTCTTGTGATAGATGAGCTAGAAGCAGTGCTGGCTTCTTTCAAGATTTATGAGATTTAGCTCGCTTTGAGCACTTCACAGAATCTACAAATGACATCTAAACACAAACCCCCTGATTTGTGAGCTGGGCTGTGCGATGCTCTACACATCCTTTATTTTTTTATTATTTTATTTTTTATTTAGGAGAACCCCTCCCTTCTGGAAGCTGCTCTTCCAGGGTTGCAGAGATGTTGCTGCAGGCAGAAAATCTGCTGGAATTTCCACCAACCCTGGCCCCAAGAGTTGCTTAGTAACTACCAGTGGTTTCCCAGGCACAGCCTCCATGTACCAACCTCAAAGCCCAGAAGAGCCAAGCTCAGAAGCAGCTCTGAGCTTGCACATTCCCTCTGCTCCTGACATGCCATGAGGCAGGAAATCTCACTGCTGAATTTCAGACAAAAATTAGGAATGTATATATCCAGCAGAGAGGGTGTTTACTTGGTTTCGCTCATGCTGATTTGGAAGGCAGTTTGTGGAATTAAAGCATTGCCCTTATAAATTGGATTTACATTGGGACAATGGGCATTGAATACATTAACATGGGTTAAATTCCTGGAAGAAGATAGGGAAAAAAAACCCTAATTATTCACATTAGAATTTGGTGATTTATTAAATGACAGATTTCAACCTGTCCAGAGTTTCTATACTTAAACCCCCTGAAGAAAGAAGGGAAAAAACCCAATGTGGCAACACTGCTGGGAACAAGGGAAAAGCTGCAGTGGAGAGAAGGCAGAAGAGAAACTGGACAGAGCTTAGCTTGTGTCAGAACTGGAATTAGCACCTGAGGCTGTGAGAGCTGATATCTCTGCAGGATTACTTTACATCAGGATTAGTTTTCTGAACTGATTAAGAAATTGCTGCATAATGAAAATTCAGTTACGTACTTAGAGACTTGAAATTTTAGACAGCTGAGGCAACCTCACTGGTGAAGGCAGTCAGTCAGTCAGACCACAACAAAAATAACTTCTTTTAAAGTGCATTTTTCTCTAAATAAAGACAGAAAACAGGAGCTAATCATTCAGACAACTCTATTGGAAAAGCTCGGGAATTGTGTCACTTCCTAACTGAATTCCTCCTATGCAGACAGTTAAATCCTTCTGTGTCAGTGCCAAAATGTGACAGCACCAGGCTGCTGCTCCTACCTTCAATGCAGCCCTTGCAGGATGCCAGGCAGCCAGGGATGCTGGGGAGCACTGCAAGGAGGAGAAACACAACTGCAAAGACAAAATGCAGCTCTTTACCTGTGCTATCTTGCATTATATACTTGTTTAAGGTTAAAAAAAGTATGTTTGAATCACATCAGTGTGTTTCTATTTTTACAAGGAGACCTCTAAGGAATATTTTTACTTTTGTTTTTGGTAGGAGAAATCAGCGATTCAATTGGTGTTTGTGCCAAAAGTGACCGTTCACCACCAAGTGATGCAGGGCAGCCTTAGCCTGGAGTGTGGGCTCTTGGTGCATTCAGTTATTGTTTGCTGTGATTTTAGTTTTGTTTCTGTGAGTTCTGATCACCAAAAGCATTGAATGCTTCAGCCTCTGCTGTGGCAGCACAGTTTTACACTGTGAGCTTCCATCCCTGGATGTGCCAGCACAGCCTGAGCAGCTCTCTCAGCACAGCCATTCTCTTGTCCCTGCTACTCACATGCCATGGCTGTGTGAGCCCATAAAACTCCCAAACCACACATAAACCCCCTCAGTTGCCTGGAATCCCAGCCAAGGCCCAATCTGGGTAATTGCATTCTGTCTATTTAAAATTCAGGTGTCAAGTTTCAGTTTGCTGTTGATTGGACTCTTCCTCCCTTTCTTCACTCCACCATCTGCAGGTTTTCAGGCAGGAGCTGCAGTTTGTTTTCCAGGTAGCTGTGTTCCAGTCCGTGAGCCAGGGGCTGGATGAGGGATGGCCAGGCTGTTCCAGTGCCATGGGCAGTTCAAGTGGCTCCTTGACTGCCTCACCAGCAGCTGCTCCTCTTCCTCAGCCAGGGATGTCACCTCTGCCTTCGCATGGTGACAGAGCTCTGCCAATTCCACCCCAGGAAATGGCTGAGATTTATTTATTTTTGTTCTTGGCATCAAATCCCTTGAAAACACAGCCTGGAAGGAACCTTGTGCATTGAGCTGAACTTGGTCCCCTGCCACCTTGGCAGGCACAGGTTATGAAATGCTGCTGTCCCATGCCAGGCTGCAGTGATCCCAGCACTGCCGGGAAATGCTGTTCACTGTGTCAGAGGTGCACACTGACCCTGGAGGGATGAGCTGCTGATCACATTGCTTGCTGCTGGCTTGTCTCCACCCCTGCAGTTTAATATTCCAGGAGAATTCTCCTAACAGGAATGTGAACTTTGCTGCAGAGCTAAAAGGTCCCAGACAGCCCTGAGGAAAGGTCCCTGAATGCAGCTGGGCAGGGAAAAAAAAAAAAAAGATATATTCTTCCCTTTCATCCTGAACTTTCCATGAGGCAGTCAAGCCAAAGCTGAAGCTTTCCACCAGCTCCAGATAATTCATGGCATGAAGGAGGAAAGTGAGATATAAGATCTATTTCTTGCTGAATATATTGCTGATGAGCAGTGGCTGAAAAGCTCCGATGCACAATTACAGGGACGGAGTCCTGGAGCCAACTTTAATTAAAGTTCTTTTGACATTACAGTAAATCCTTAGTAATGGTGTCTTATTATTCCAGTTTCCTTTGACTGGCATGCCTACAATGCTCACTGGGAATGGGAAAAACCCTCCCTGGAAACTCTCCTGTCTACGCTGCTTTTCTGTAATTAGCCTGAGCCAACAATGCTCACAAGAATATCTCTGAGCCCCTCGATGGATGCTCAACTCTGCTTGGAGTGCTTTATAAACTGGAGATAATTACCCACAAAATAAATACAGCTCCCTTGGGTGCATCTGGGCACCTGAGAGCTGTGCCCATGGCTGTGCCCATCAGGATGAGCGTGGGCACCCTCCTGGTGTGTCCTTGAGCTGCAGAGGGAAACAGCCACGTGTCCTTTGATTAAAGCCAGAGATTTTCAGTACAATTAATAAAGGTGTAATCCATCCTGTCTAAGTCTCACTTATACTTAAAAACTGCTGGAAATCTGTGTTAGTGGACACTGCCCAGCACCAGCAGGGCTGTAGTGCAATTCCCTAGGGTTGAAGCTGCTTTTTGGGAATTTTTTCACATGTTAACCAAGGAGAGAAACCCATGAACCTCATTTACTCAGCTAAGAAATGTAGAAATACAGTCCAAAAAGAGGATCCCTTATATAAATAATCACAGCCAAGCCATTTCCAGTGCTCTCTTCTCTATGATATCTATTACCTTGCAATAAATCTTGGTTCTTAAATATTAATGGTATAAACATTGAAGATGTGTAATATCTCCAAAAGCAAGCTACCAAGTGATATTCAGATGTCACTCTCCCATGTCACTCTTTATTTCTCACTTTTACGGCATTTGTGAAAATAAGCAAGGAAATATATAAGAAAAAAAAAACAAACACATTTAAAACAAAAAGAAAAATAAGATGTGGAGAATTCAAAGGCATGAAGGGACGAAGGAACGGGAAGCAGCTCAAAGCTGCAAAAATGGCTCAAATATCTAAATTACACCAGATGTTTCTGGCCAGCCCTAACCTGATGATCATGAACAGCTGCACTGATAGGCAAGAACAAATGCACTTTGAGAAACTTCACTTTCATTGGCTTATTTGGCGGCTAAATGATGAATCTGATAAGACAGATTCATCCCTTACTTAAAACTTTGCATTTTTTTAATTAAAGTGTGGCATTATCTTCACAAGGAGCTCTTGTCCTCCCCTCTCCTTTTTTATGAAGCTGTTCCTCAAGTTATTCTGTCTTTTGCCATCAGAGTGGAGGCAATGAAATATGTCACTGATGCAACTGGAGCCCAACAGCTCCTATCAGAAGCTCTCTTGGTCCACAAAAAACCTTAATTACTGAGGAAACATTCTTTTTACATACAGAAAAAAATTAAAATCTTTATTTTATGAAGAGGAGGAGCAGAGGATCAGAAATCCCTTGATGTTGTCAGAGCTCAATCCCACTGAATAGACCCTACAGACTTCTCTAATTATTCACAAAACATTTGGAGCAGATGTCCGCAAAATAAATTATCCGCTGCCTGCCAAAAACTACCTCTGGCAGGCAGCACACCAGGTAAATAAGATGAGAGGTTGGGAACATGAATAAAACATGAATGGAACAGCTTAGGGCGTTTTGTTCCTCGTAAATTCAGCAGCACCAGTTGAACCCACGGAGGTGCAGAAGGCAGGGGAGGGCCACCATATGAGAAGGGGTTGGAGGAAAAGCTCTTAACAAGCATTTTCTTGTGTCAGTGGCAGTATCCCTGTGCCAAGGCACAAAAAGCACTTCAGGGCAGCACTCTGCAGCATCTACCATGGGAGACAGAGAATTTGGGCTTCCAGCAGCAGCCTGAGCCCTGGGAGTCCCGTGGGCCACCACCTTGGATTCTTACATTTAGCAAAAGTTGCTAAACTGTGCTATTGGCAAGGACATCCTTATCTAATTTAGCCTTAGCTTGATAACCCAATGAAAAATATTTACTTTCTTGCCCTTCCTACTAGGAGCGTGCCTGATGTTTCCTAATGAAGGCAGGATGCTCTACTCCATTAAAATTAGGGGAAAATTACCTCTACAACAAGGCTGAACACGGCAATGAGTAAATCTGCAAATTAAAATGCTATTCAGGAAGCAAAGTTTAGGTTTTAAACCACTCAGCCTCATGTTGGTTCATCTAGTTCTGAGATCACTTTTTAAGTGTGGTATCATTTCAGGCAGGTTCATATAGATCCAGACCAAAGAAAATATCAATTATTTGAGAGGAAGGGGCTTCCCAAAGACTTTACATTGAAAAGTTAAAGTTTGCTACTCTGTATTCTTTCACTGACTAATAAAAAATTTATAGTGCTTTAGGAACAGGTATTGTCCTTCATCCATATCAAAATTTTACTGTGCTACACAAAGTGTGCTGGTTTGTTGTTTCAGGTAGAAAGACCCCATAAAGTGAGGCTGGTAAATCTAAACATCAAGAAAATATGAATTAATCATTTTTACTTATGGAAAAGCTTGCCACATAAGAGAGGGAGAGGAAAAGATGGGAGGGCAGAGTAATTTGAAAATTGTGATTAGAAGCAATGTATGGGCAGGTAGGTAACCCCATAAATAATGGACCAGATTTATTCACAGTGGGTTCATTAAAAGCAGTGATAAATTAGTGCCAAGCAGAATTCTGCTTCTTCGCAGTGGTTGTGACCTATTCAGTGGAACCATTGTAGTTACTAATTCATACAGGATTATACATAATTGGGATGCCCAATTATTACAGCTGAGTTTCAGAAATGACAATGTTCCCTTTCCTTCAGGGATCTGTAATTTATTCCATTACCTTGAACCTGCGTTACGCAATCTGCCAAAATAAAATTTGCAAATGTTCTGCTAAATCCTGCTATCTTTGGTTCATACTCTATGTGTGAGGGAAACATGTTGAGAGGATTAAAAATATGGGAAAGAATTACCATTTTAATACATTTGACTTGTCCACCAAGAGACAACAGAAGGTTTTCAGCCTCAGTAAATCCACTTTAATGTATGTAAAGAGTTCATAAAAAATTATTCTATCCCATTGTTGTCATGAAAGCTAGAGCTGGTTTGTGCTAGAAAGGCCAGGATTAATTTACCAAAGAAATCTGCAGGTCTATTTTGTTTTGCAGGGACAGCTTCCCTTACCACATTTTATTCCACTCAAATACTTCCTAACCATATTAATTCAGGTGAAATCTTTTATATAAACTGCCAGCAGAAATATCAACCCTTTCAAAAGTGTGGCTGATGCCACGTTTCCCTGCACTTTGAAATCTCCGACATAGAATTTGGCTAATGGCTCTGCTTTCCACGTGTCATCTCGAGAAGCTGCTGAGATATTAAGATAATAAATGTTTGAAGAAAAGGATCTATTCACACAGAATCAATAAAGCGTTGCCAGGAGAAATGTGAAGCTCTCAGAAGGAGGTTTCCTAGAAAAAAGGGTTTTCCAGGGAAGAATGGTTTGTACACGTTTGATTCTTTCTGACTGTTGCTGTCTCATTGCCTTTGTTCCTGTGGCACTCAAGCCTGCCTGCTTCAAAGCAGGAATTCCCCTCAGGAAGATCCTCCAGCATCACAAAGTGGAGAAATGACTTGCTGGGATGTCCAGTCTGTGGCACAGGGGTTGGATGAGAGAGAGGTGTGTGAGCAGCACCTCAGCAATGCAAAATGATGGGAGAAGAGCTGGGGAGGGGTTGGGGTTTGGGGAACTTTGGGTGTGATGAAGAATTTTGGGGGGAGGTGTGAGAGCTCTGGGGTTTTACAGCTTGCTTACAGGGCAGGGATGATGATGATGATGATGATGATTATTTGGTCATCTTGCTGGAACTCAGAGGGGAAAGTGTTTTTTCTTACAGCTTTTGTGCCTGGACAATGCTCTTGGAACAGGGTATGGTCCTTGGGGTGTCCTCTGCAGAGCCTGGACTTCCATGAGCTTCTGGGTCCCTTCCCACCCAGGATATTGGAATATTCTGTGATATCTGTGGTTTGCTCTCAGTGGAGCAGTGCAGACGTTATTTTGTGGGTGTTCAGATGATGTGAACTACAGAATGTGCATGAAAGTACATTTATACCTTTTTCTAGAGTTTGAGGGTGGATATCAATATCTGTAAGATGTGACAGCATTATCTTCAGTTGCTACAGTGAACAGTTCATCACCAGCCTCTAAAAAAGGGGGATAAATTGGATTCTTTCCCAGTCACTCCTGCAGAGTTTTTCCTGTGGGGTCAGCAAGCCTTGGGGCACACATGTGACACAAGAAGTGGTGCTGCTCTCACCCTGCCTGCCTCCCCACACAGCCAAAATCCTTGGGTTGTCATCCCAGCCCATGGACAGGGTCTGTGCTGCTGCACATTCCACGGGTATGAACAGAGGGCTGCTTCTCCGGCTGCCTCTGAATTCAGTTTACAAGGCAATGAATTGGAACAAAGCCAGAGACATCCCTGAATGTCAGAAATGGGATCTTTGAAGTGATTCTGGATGCACAGCAGCCAGCCAGCCAAGTTCGGTCCCTCTTCAAAGTCATGATGCAAGTATTGTAATGCAGATTACATCGATTTGCTACCAGAGGCTGGCAGCTCGCAGGAGTCTTTTCAAGATTCTCCACAGCACCCGTGGAATAAAGAGCTCTCTGCATGAAAAGGAAGCTGTATTTTCATGCAGATGACAGCTCGAAAAAATAGTATCAATGTTATCATATATGTAAGGCAAAAGTTCAATTTTGTGTAGTGGATTTTATGGCTGTGTCAGGGTTCAGCTTACAGCACAAAGAGAACTTACATCTGGCACTTGAGTACATGGTTTAATGGTGGTGCTGGGTTGATGGTTGGACTTGATGACCTTAAAGGTCTTTTCCAACCTGAATGACTCTCTGATTTTATGATTTAAGCACATAAGAAATGCTGCTGGCTGGAACACCTGCTTAAGTGCTTGTTGATTATTTGTTTTGTAATTAATGTATTGCAGAGAGGCAGCAGAAACGCTGACTTGCAATATCCCCACAGCAAGTTTGCTGTGGATCTGAGCTCTCCTTGGGCAGGACTGGTGTGCAGGTGTTTGATGAATGGGAGTAGACAAGATTCTACAATAAATACCTGAAATACCAAAGCCATGACTACTGAAGCATAAAAGGAGTGCTGCACCAGGCCATAATTCAAAGCAGCATTCCATTTACAAATGGAATAAGAGTAATAGAAAAGATTAACTTTCATAGGGAATTACAGTTTGGGTGTGTGGAAGTGCCTGTTTTTATGAAGTGCAGTTTCTTACAGACTTTATGTTGCTGCATCAAAGCTACCAGAACGATTTGAGGCTGCAGCTCCTTTCAGTGATGTTCTGTCACTGTGTATCAGTGCTCCCAAGGACTGCTTCCCACTGGGACCAGGTTTTTGCAAAGATTTCTGTGTGTATTTAAAGCCTAACCATAATCCAAGCACTGGAAACTGCAGTGTGTGCTCATTTCTTTTTTTATTTGCATGTAAAGGCACATGCAAACCTTTGGGATTACACCTGAGCACTGCCTACAGCTGGATGCACAGATTGGCAGACTGGAGGAATGTTCTCCAAAATGTGCTTCTGTATGGAGGAGCTGGAAGTGTTTTAGATTTGCCGAGTGCCATAAAATACACCCTGGCTTCTCCAGCTCCTCATTATCTAAGGACAAAGGGATGCAATTGCAACCAAGGCAGAGACGCTTCCACTGTCCCAGGCTCCTCCAGCCCCAGTGTCCAACCTGGCCTTGGGCACTGCCAGGGATCCAGGGACAGCCACAGCTGCTCTGGGCACCCTGGGCCAGGGCCTGCCCACCTTCACAGGGAGAAATTTCTTCCTAATAGCCCATCTAAACCCTCTCACCTTCAGCTTAAGACCATTTCTACTTGTCCTATCACTTCATGCCCTTGTGAAATGTCCCTTTCCAGCCTGGACAAGAGTCCCTGGGCAATACCAATCCTGCAGTCCTCATCATTTGCTTCCTTCCTGATGAAACCTCCCAGCCCAACAACCCAATTTAAAACAGTCAAACCAAACACACAAAAAGGAACCTGAAACCAAAATACAGGCAGTATAAAAATCTCATTGCTCAAATGATGTTCATCCAAAAATAAAATCAAAAATCAAATGTGATTAATGCAGGGGAAAGGAAGAAAACTAAATCATTGCTCTGTTTCTTCCTTTTCCTCCTTCTGCTCAATGTCTGAGCTCCACAGAGTTGTTTAAAACACCTGTCCTTTAAAAGTTGTTATCACATCTCTAATTTTAGATGTGATAGATCACATCTCACAGCTTTAATTTTCCTATGTGAGCTTGAGGCCTATCAAAACTGGAGCAAAGCTGGTGAGAAATCTCCATTGCAGATCCCTGCCCTGAGGGCCTGGCCAGCCATGCCGTGATTGCTGCCCAGATTTCAGCTGCCCTCGGTGGCATTATCCACACAACAGCTTTATTGCATCCCCAGCTCTGATCGTGATCTGTCAGCGGTGCCCAGGAGCTGGAGTGACATCCCCAAGCTGAGGAGGGAGCGGCTGTCACAGGGAGACACAGCTCAAATGCCACCGAGGCCTCAATGGCAGCCAGGCCGTGACACACAGGGATGACGCACACGGGACTCCCAGGCTAATAACCATATTTAAAACAAACAAACCAAACACACAAAAAGGAACTTGAAACCAAAAGACAGGCAGTATAAAAATCTCATTGCTCAAATAATGTTCATCCAAAAACAAAATCAAAAATCAAATGTGGTTATGCAGAGGAAAGGAAGAAAGCCAAATCATTGCTCTGCTTCTTCCTTCCTCTTAAGGAACTTCTGCTCAACATCTGAGTTGCTCAGAGTTGTTTAAAACACCTGTGCTTTATAAGTTGCTGTCATATCTCTAATTTTAGATGTAATAGATCACATCTCACAGCTTTAATTTTCCTATGTGAGCTTGAGGCCTATCAAAACTGGAGCAAAGCTGGTGAGAAATCTCCATTGCAGATCCCTGCCCTGAGGGCCTGGCCAGCTGTGCCGTGATTGCTGCCCAGATTTCAGCTGCCCTCGGTGGCATTATCCACACAACAGCTTTATTGCATCCCCAACTCTGATCATGAGCTGTCAGCAGTGCCCAGGAGCTGGAGTGACATCCCCGAGCTGAGGAGGGAGCGGCTGTCACAGGGAGACACGGTTCAAATGCCACCGAGGCCTCAATGGCAGCTAGGCCATGACACACAGGGATGTCACACACGGGACTGTCCTGGAGTGGCAGTGATGCCTTGGGATTTCAGCTTCTGTATTTTTTCCAAATCCTGTACTGATTTGGTGTACAACTCTGAACTCCTTATAAAGTGTTAGTTACTGTCTTCACATGTTGGTCAGACACAACGATCCCTCTGCGTGCTGAGCTCTTGCATGACTGAAAACCCAAACTGGAAGCCCTTAACATGATGGACCACCTCTAAAAATTCTAATTGAGCTGCACTCTGTAATAGATTGGGGGAAATGAGGTAAAACGTTATCACTAATCTTCGTGCTAACTGCATTAAATCTCAGGGTATATTTATAAAGGCAAGGGAGGATATTAGCAAAAAGATTTATCCAACAGTGAAGGGTTTTTTCCCCATTAACCAAGTTCTAAGTTTCAAAGTTCTTGCAGTTTAATTGGAGATAGTGGAATTTAGGAGAAATAATTATAAACATGACTACACAGGCAATATGCTGCTATTAAGCACAAAATACAACAACTGTTTGTTTGGGGCTAGTAATTGAACCAACACAATGGGAGAAAATTCGAATAAAATTAACTTTCATTGGAAAATGGGAAAACGATAATAAGGAAATTTTGAACAAACTGTCAAAGGCTTAATGTGACTGCCATTGAGAGGAGCATAAATAAATGGAGCAAGAACAGAGAGACAACCAAAACCAAATGGCCTTATAGAAGGTTAGGGGTTGTTTTTCTCAAGGAAAAGAGAGAATTTAATGTCTGAAGTCAAAGTTAGACTCAATCAATACATTCAGGGCTCTTGAGAAATTTTGAAAATAGTTTCCTACTTGTAGTGATTTAGGGCAGTCAGGCATATAAAAAGATTGAATCGGTTGTAAGAAATCAATGACCTCCCCCAACACCCCCCAAGATTCCCACTGAAATGAAAACTTGCCAATTACAATGGGAGTTTTGATAAGGCCAGCAGGAGAGGGATGTTCCAGACTTGAAGAAATAGCATTTGAAATGTAATATCTGTTATTTTTTGTGCCATTAGGGTGTGAGACAGAAGCCTGCTGAACATCTCAGCTCAAAACACCAGCCTCCGTCTCCCGTGGCAGATTAGGGGTGGTGATGCAAAGCAAATAAGCAGAGTTTACACCTGCATGGGATAATGATTGTCCATCTTCCAGGGATGTCTGCAGACATTTGCTTCCCCACACAGCAGGTACCTGAGATGCTCCTTCCTTGCAGCCTTTGGAAACCCCCGCCAGAGCTTCCTTTGGGTAAAATGTGACAAAAAATCCCTCACTAGGTAAAACAACAGATAATAGATGATTTCCCTTCACCATTTAACACCAGGATCACTGGTTTCTTATTCTTTCACCATGATGGTCTGTCCTGTGCCATGCCAAGCACACAGGTACTGATGGGGCCCTGTCACCACCAGTTAATGGGGCAGATCCACTGCTGTGGGGAGTTGGTGTTGGCTCTACAATTCCTGGGGCTTTTAACTGCAGAACAGGGCTGGTCTTCTCCCCTGGGATGAATTTCCTGAAGGTGTGCATTGGGTGTGCTCCTGTGGGGACATTTTCCAGTTTATTTTCACCTGAGAGGAACCAACTGGTGCAATGTGAGAGTTGGCCACAATGGGAAGTGATGGATGGGATGGGGGATTCAGTTTGGTGAATGCAGAAGGGAGGTCCTGGCTTACAGAGCAGGTGCAAACATGGAATGCAGGTCACCACAGCACTGCACTACCCTTTTCCAACCCTCTCCCCCTTTTCCATAACTTTTCCTTTCCAATTTAGACATTTCAGTTGGGGCAGCATCCTTCTTTGACTTGCTGCTATGGCCGCTTGCCAAAATAACTCTCTGAGGGCTCTGAAGAGCAACCAAGCTCTTGGGGATGAACTTCTCAAACCTCCACATAAGCACAGGTAGAGAGGATCCCAAAAAATCCTGGTTGCCATGGCTTCCTGCAAGCACCCAGTGATTCCTCCAAAAGGCCAAGCCCATTCCCTCTTCTCTTGCCTCCTAAGAGCAGTGTTTGAGGGAAAAGCCAAGCAGCTGTGCTTACAGGGTCTCACAGAGATCCCTAAAAGCTGATAATCAGGTTTGACAGTCTTGTCATAATTGTTAACAATGGTACTGGAGACACACCAACAACCTCACACTCTGCTGCTGCTCCCCTGGCTGAGAGGAATTGCTCCACGAGTGCAAGTCTGCAAACCAAATTTGACATCTAGGGATGTTTCATTGAGAGGAAATGCAGAGCACTGGGTTGTGTTGCTGCCAGATTACACAGCAGCCTCACAGGGCAAAGCAGTGAAAGAGAAGAGGCTGCAGTGACACCACATTAATATTTGGTATTTCTGCTCTCTCTGCACTCACACTTATTATGTTGTTAAGGCCTTTAGAAACCCAATGGAGAGCCTGGCAGGTTTGGCAGATCGTGTTGGGCATGCTCTGCTGGGACAGCCAGCAGTGATGGATTCATGTTGGCTGGCGATACCTCACCCCATTAAAGGCTCTGCTCTTCTCTGCTCCTGATACACCATGCTGAGAAAAGTTTCCAAAAGTGTGATTTGGAGCTCCTTGTGCTCCTTGTGCACGGCTATCTGTCCTGGTTAACATGCACCCAATAATGTACCTGCCAGAATAAATCACAGCAAATGATACTTTTCCATGTGGGTGTCATGAATTTCAGAGCTCAAGGTTCTGGGATTGTTTCAGGCCGATGGAGGGGACCAGCTCCTTGTGAAATTTGTTGACCCTCAGACAGCTATAACTCTAAGCAACCTTCACTGTGAAAGGAATCAAAATACAAATCAACACCATAAAAAGTGACACATGAGAATGCTGTCCTTTCTGCCTGTGTTTGTAATTCCTTCTCAATGGCTCTATTAGAGCTCTTATCAGCAAACCCATGCAGATCTCTGCACGAGCTGTTAATGATTATAGACTGTTGTTTACCTTATCAGGGAAGCTGTCAATAGACCTAGTTAATGATTTTTTTTCTTGTCATGGGCATTTTATTTAACAGTTTATTAACTCCAAATCCAATTCACTAGAGGTCTTGGCAGAATTCTAGAAGATATTCTATACATATGTTTATGCTTTCTTCTCTCTTTAGACTATTTCTGGTCCAGAATTATTACATCAATTTCCCAGCACTGCAGATACGACTCTGACCACTCCAATTATCTGCCTGCTCCACAATACAGCAGCTGTAACTTCAAGCCATCAGAAAGAAGTTTATTAATTTAGCTCCAACTGAGTGCCAACCATTTCACTGCAGTGCAACTGAAAGTGATCTGCCCACGGAAGAAACCTTGCCCTGTTCATCTCTTGGCTTTTCTAAAAGGACTTTACAAAATTTGCGAGGATGAACAGTGGCTCCAGTGCAGAATCTGCATGGAAGCTTCCCTAAATCCCTGCAACAAAGGAATATTTCGGGTAGAAGCTGCTATTTTTGAGCCTCCGAAGTCAGGTTTGCTGGGGATGCAGCAGAACTGAGGCTCTTTTTTCCCCTCATTTCCAAGGGCTGGTATTTGTTTACACTTATTGGTGTGTGCTGTTTCCCCTTGAGTCAGCTTTTGCCGGGAAATCTGAATATAAACCTCCAAAATCACTCCTAACCATGCTCACAAACTTAATATCCTGAGCATTGGATACGCCTGACCTTCAGGCAAAATTGGGTTGAATTTCAACTGACCACTGTGCCCTGGGGCTGTACAGTCGCCTGAGATGTCCAACAGGCTGGCAGGAAGGAGCAGAGCTGCAGCAAAAAGAGATGCTCAGAATAGATAAAGCTGGACTGTAATGGCCAGTGTGTCATGGAGGAGTCATCTGTGGAGCACCTGGGGATCACAGAGCTGGCCCTGGGCTGAGGGAAGGGAAGGGAAGGGAAGGGAAGGGAAGGGAAGGGAAGGGAAGGGAAGGGAGAAAAAGCTCCTCAGCTGAATAAAATGAAGTACCCACCCAGGAAAGCAAGGAGTGAGGCAGGGATAGTCTCACAGGGTTGTCAGCCAGGCTGTAACACCTGGGTGTGTGTAACCTCCAGCATGATCCTCACTCTGCATCCTCCACATGACTGGAAAATTGCCAGGGATTTCCTCAGCCAGCAGAGATTGGTCTGGGATGCAAAGGGATTGCTTTGCCTGCTCTCTGTGTTTGGAATAGATTCTGTACTTCCCAAGGTACTGAAGCAAAATAAAATTCCCTGAGCTCATGGCAAGTCCAGGTGCTGCAGCAAACCAAGGCACTGAAGCTGAGCACGTTTTGCAGGTGAGGTTCTGCTGTCTGTTTGAAAATGTCAGTTGTCATGGGCATTATGGTACAATTCCAGCCATCTCCTGTCATCTTGAATTGCTGTTGGTCAAACACCTGTAACCCCAAACTCAGAGCCTGTCTCTGAATTACAGAAAACAGCTGCCAAAACTGGCAGCTTAAATACCATCACTCCATCAGCTGGGCACCAGGCGAGGGGAAATGCCAAGGAAATGTTCCTGCAGGGCCAGGCAGGAACAGCACAGCCAGGGCAGAGCTCTGGGGATCTGTGGGGCTCCTGAACACATCCCAGTCAGGGTGCAGAGCCCAGTACAGGGAACTGGGACTGACTGGGAGCAGGTTTGGTTTCCTTGACTGCTTTGAGAAGTCATGCACAAACCCCTGACTGTCAGTGGAACACAGGACCAAAATCTCTGATTAGATTTTCTGCTGAGTAGGGGGAGGAGGAAAAAAAAAGGCAATTCCTGTGCAGTGCTCCCAAAAGAGCCAAAAGTGACCCTGCAGAGCTGGGCTGCTGCCCAGGGTGAAGGCCACACTCCATTTCACAGGAATATCAAACATGTTTGGCAGTCGGGTCTTTTTCTGAGCTGAGAGTGAACTGTTGCACTTCATGGATGGTTACTAGTGCAGATGTCTGGGGTGATGAAAGAGCAAAGATAGATTCCTGATCTTTAGGCAGGGCAAAATGGAGAATGGAGGAAAAGAGAGCTTTTCTCAAGTGTAATAAGGAACAAGTGTGAAGCAACTATTTGAAAACTGCTTCAAAGCCACTTAAGTCAGTGAGAGGTTTGATTTCCCACTCATTCCAGTAAGCTTTTAATCAAGCCAATAAAGGGGAGACAGAAACAGACTGGTGGAAATTAGAGAGGTGTAATCAAAACACGAGTATCCATTTGGAAATGGGACATAAAATGGACTTTTCCCTTTACACCATGTTTAATCCTCATGCTTCTGAAGATATTTATTTAGAAAACCAATCAGATTCTCATTGGCAGTGAACATAATAATCTAATAAGTTTTGCAGACTTATATGGAATGGTAGCTATAAAAGACACCACCTATAAATTAAGGTTCAAAAGGTGAGACAGAAACAGAATATTAAATAACAGCACCTTTCCCTAAGTTGAGTTAACTGTTCCAGCAAAATTTATTGCCAATCTGGCTACAACATCTGCAGAACTAAAGGAATTGTTAGAGAAAAATGAAACTTGTCTTCCTGCCAAAGTTTGGAGAGGCTTAAACAGAAATTAATATCCATAAGAAATCCTGGAACATTTTTGAAAAATTATCTGCCTGGCAAATCCTGCTGCTTTTCAGAGAAATAAAAGCATTTTAAAAGGCATCTTTCACAGTGCAGCACAAACTTGCTCCACAGAAATGATGGTGCTTTGATACAACTGCTTTCAAACGCCGTCCCTGTGGTAAGGTAAATTTATGCTAATCACTCTTATTTCTGTCAAAACAAATCTGATGCATTCTCTACAGAAACAGACACCAGGCTCCTGTATCCTCCCAGAACGTGGCACATGCTGGTGCTGAATTCAAGGGATATGGATGATAATGCAGAGGCCTGTCTGTATGAGCAGGTTCAAGGTGACACTTGAGGACAGTGCTCTCCTCTGGGTCATAAATCCTCCCTCTGGTTTGTGTTCTGGAGGAGAGCTGCCAGAGCAGCTGAGATGGGCTGCAGAGGCCTAAAAACTCATCAGCACTCGCCCATTTTTGCCTATAAAATATCCAGCTGCTTATAGTTAAACATGCTAATGGCCCTTCCCTTCAAATTCTGGAATCCTCCAATTCCTTTAATTACTAGATTGTAAGAGATTAATGGCACCAAGAATTCAGTCACTTGACGAGACGCTGCTTCTCTTTTTATCACTGAAATCTGATGCCTACAGCCTCTACTATTTGTGATAATAGACCATGGAAAAGAAGATAATCTATTTTGTTACATTTTTACATTCATTCTCTCTTTTGAATTCTCTCTCCTCTCAAGGCACCTCTCAGAGAACTGGGCTCTCTGGGCTGCTCCTCATTAGCAGGGGGCACATGTTGGATTACAAAGCAACACTGCACTTGCTGAGGGAGATGCCCAAATTCCTGCCCTGGGGTGCAATGCCAGCACTGCCTGCGCTGTTGGAAAACCTGGGTTTAAAATGGCAAGGCCCAGAGAACATCATCAGTTGCAAACTGAATCCCAGTATTAAGCAAGGGTATGGGGCTGAAATGCTGAATTCATAATCTAAAAACCAAATTTTAGTTGGTGAAAACCAAAACCAGGATTAAATCAATTAATGGACGGCAAAAGATACAGCATTTGGATAGCATGGACTTCCCCAACACACAGAGCACTCTTCACTCCTGTTCAATCAAACTGGGAGAAATTCTTGCACTGCATTTAAGGATCGTCAGGACTGAGAACAATCATTTCTGTTCGTAATGCTTTGGTTGTTATGACACCTTCTGGCTGTGGATTTCAGCTAATTACAGTAATTACTTTATCCACAGCATCTTTAGCTCTAGTAAAGGCACCACCATCCCATTATCCATAAGCACTTCTGCACAGGGCAAGTTCAAGTTCTCCTGTGCCCACAAGGACCAACGATTGGATTTTTCTTGCCAACAGAGCATCAGGGATAGATCCAAGGTGCTTCTTGATTCTGGGATTTCAAACTTGCAGGGTCCTCACGTGTAAATAAGTCCCTCATGCATATTTGATTGCTGCCTTGGGTGGCAATATCCCTGCCTTTAATGTATGTGAACATTGTGCAGTTGCTGTGGGAACTGTAACTTTGAGCTTTCACAATTTAAAAAACAAAACAGAAAGAATGTATTTATAGCCTCTATTTATTTGGCTTATGAATCAACATGTTAATATTGATGCAATGGAAGAAGAAAGGAAAACAAACTTCTAAACAGAAAGTGCAACATCAAACACTGATCTGTTTGTTTTTCTCTTCTGCAAAGTTCCCAGAACAGCAAAATCGCAGCAGCAGAAAGGGACAGAATTATAAACCAGGGGCCAGAAAAAGAGAAAGCAAGCTGCAGAGAGGTGGTGAGCAGCTGAATTAAGTCCTTAGAGATCAAGTTTTACCAGTCACAGGTGACACTGTGCCCGAAGATGCTGTGACACATCCCAGGGTTTGCCATCCCCAGGTGCTCCCCCAGGAGCCTCAAAGCTCAGCCTGCTCAGGTAATCACAGCTCTGCTTTCCACAGCCATCACTGAGGGCTGGGTGGGCACAGAATGTGGGATCTCTGTCTGCTTGTAGGTTTGGGCTTAGCTGAGCTGCCTTGAGGGGTTTATCCCAGCAGCAGTCACAGCCCAGCACTGCCTCACTGACCATGGGAGTGGGACTGGGGCTGGTTCAGCTGCAGCTTCACCACAGGGTGAGCTCAAATCACAGATATGATATGAAGGAAATAGAAAAGTCCCTTTTCAGGTGGCCCTGTGGGGTGAGTCTGCTCTCTCTGAGTCTGGATGCTCCTGTGGTGAATTCAGGAGAGTAAAGCACCATGGTTAATTTATTACACCAGGGAATTTCAGGGAAAGATCCAGCTCAATCCCTCTCTCTCTCTCAGGGCCAGGCCGCTTTAGCACTTCCCTCTCAGATGTCCTTTACCTGCATTCCCACCATGGGAGTTGTGGCCACAGAAAATGCCAGATTTCAACAAAATGTGAAAGGAAGGGAAAATCTTTCCACTCTCACTTCACAGAGGGCTGGGATTTTGCCAGAGACAAGGGGCTGGCCAGAGGAATGGGGCAGCAGCTCTGGTGTGTGGATAAAGTGGAATGAATATCCATGAGATCCTGATTGAACCACATGGGCCATCAAGCCCTGGGCACTCTGGCTAATTGTTGTGACCAATTAATAAATTGGAGTCCACTTAGTGAAGCGCAAACTGCCCCATGCAGCTCTTTGCAGAGCAAGGAATGAACTTGTCTGCAACAGCAGCCTGAAGGTGGAGAGTTTGGTTACCAGGCTCAGGGGTGGAGATGATCATGGCAATAGAATTGGTTTTCTTCTCTGAGATACTCCTGTGATACATAAAAAAAAATTTTGCTTTCCACTGATTCACCAAAGACACACAGTAGATTCCTAACTTAGAATATTAAGGGATTTTTTTTTTGGCCCAGAAAAAGGTTCTGCTGTAAAGCTAAACATGTTTGAGACACACAGCAGTTCAAAGCAACAGTGATACCTGAGACACCAGTATTTACTCCTACTGTGACACAGTTCAGCACAGAGAAGTTGGCAGAAAGAACTGTGCTATAAGCACAAGTGCATCCTCTGCTTTCCTGTGTGATTACAGCTCATTTGGGCAGTGTCATTTTCTCTGGCAATGAAGCCCTTAATAGCAGCCTGAGATTTCTGAAGGCTGACCCTGTGCTGTTTGTACCCACCTCATCCCCAGATACAGGTCCTTATGAATAAAGCCACTTAGAGGGGACATTATAACTTAATTCTGTGATTAATGATTTGGATTCTGCTGGTAAACAAACTCTTTCCACTGCAGAGGGACAATGCTGGAGCCAAAGGAAGGGACAAGAATACACTGGCCCCTTCATCTGCTGACTATTAAGTTTTCTGGGATGTAATTATTTTTTTTCTTCTCTGATCCGTGTGGTCTGGTATCCATTTAATCTGCAGTGTGTAACTACATTTTCCAGAAGGTGAAAAATGAGGGATCTGATGTGTTCCTACAGGCTGGATAAAAGTGTGGAGCTGGCTCCCAGTGTGGGGCTGCTCCCCACAGCTCCTTTAGATATGAACATTATTGCCACTGTGCTGAATGGCTTCCATATTATGGCATAAATCTGTCAATTAGGATTGCAATTAGCATCCCTGACTAATCCTGCCCATGCTGGGAAGTTGCAGCATGCGAGTTCCTCACCAAAGGGGATGGTTTTGTTCCTTCATTATTCCATTTTAATGCCAGTTGACAACTGCAGCAGTGGTGGATAGGACAGAAAATCAAGTTTTCTTTTAAATGGGAGGTGAAGGGTTGATTAGAAGGGTTTCAGCAGAGGGTGAGGTTTGATTGTTCTCTATGACATGAAATTCTATATTCAAATTCACAATGTGCATCAAATCCTACAGATTTCCTTTAAAGTGAATGCACCAGATTTTCTATAAAATGAATGCTCCAAAGCTGCTCTGAACTTCATGAAGCACTTTGTCACACAGCTTTGTTCTCATGGTCTCTGATAGCACAGCTCTTAAAAGCCTCATAAAAATGAAGTTATTTTAACTGTGTAAACACAACGTCCCCACCATCACATTCTTCTATGGCAAAGCCTTTTTATAATCTCTCAACAGTATAAACAGATTTTTTATTTTAAAAATAATATCTGTAAGCATTTTAATAGCCAAGATTTAATGATGAAAATAATCCAGTCTTCAAATGTGACTAAAACATAATTCAAAAAACCCCAAGGAACAACAAAAAGTCGATTTGAGCACTGTGTTTTGGTACAACATCTGGAAACAAGGGAGTTCTTTCTCTTTTTTCATGACTTTCTTTATGCCAGTAGAGGGCACAACTGTTTAAATCACATTTATTTCACACACAGTGGGACATAATAGAGGCAATTTAAAAATTCATAGAAAAAAAAAAACATCTATTTCCAATAATGAAAATTTTGTGGCATTTTCCTGTATTATCCAGGAACGGCTAATAGCAAAAAGAATATTATTTAAATGATTTTGCATTCCACAACTGCCAGGGTTTGAGTGTTTCTGTTGAGTTCACTATCAGAAAGCAAATTTTTGGGCAATGGGATTAAGGGAACGAAAGATAATGAGATGGAATTGCATGAATAGAATAAAACCAGTATTAATTTAAACCCAAACCCCATTAATTTGCTGCTTTTAAATAACAGGAGTTGGAATGTTTGTGACTTTTTAATCAACTTTTATATAAAAACTTGGTAAACTTTCTGTACAAATCACCTCTGCAATGGGAAACAAAATCTTGGGGTAATTTTTCATTGTATTATTCCACCTGACATCCATGTAAAGGGAATTAGAGAGGCTTGGGATAAACCATGGGCTTGAAAATGACAAAACAGCAGTTCTACTTTTCATGCATAGCTTAGGATCCTTTCATCCCAGAGTTTATTTCTGGAAAGGCTTTGAAAAATCCTCAAGTCAATAGATTAATAGCTTACCTGGAATTGTAAAGGAAAAATTAATTAACAACATGAGCATCCAGTGGGACAAAGTTTAATAAAACACAGAAAAAAACAGTAACTTGTTTTCTTCCACTTTCTGGCCAACATCTCTAAATTTTTGGAGCCAGCTCTGAGCAGGGTTTCAGTGAGTAGAAAACCTGATATTGGATTGATTCTAATGCTGAAATTAGAGATGTTATCTTCCAGTCAGCCAGCACTCTGCTGTCAAGGAAAGTTTGACAGAATTATTGAAGAATGTGGAAAATTGCCGGCCACGGATGGAATTGGTGTTTGGGAGAGGGGCACAAGAATCATCAACAGCAGGAACTGGGAAAATAATATATTATCAACTTGAATTCTCTTTGAATCTTCCTTTTATTTTAACATTCTCCAAGTATTTTAAAGTCTGCTTGTGTTCACAAGTGCCCTCACTCTGAGCTGCAGGAACATTCTGGCTGGAGGTCACTGACATGCTGTTTTCCTTATTTTTCCTGCTCAAAGACATTTGCACAGGGTCATTTGTATTCATTACTGATGCAGAGTTTTCCCATCGGGGTATTTATAGATCTCAAAATTATTAATATTTGATTTAGGGAAGTATTCTTAACCTGGACAGGCATTAAGGCGTGTGTTTTCATGAAGACAAATGTAAATAGTGGCTGAAATACTTCACCAAATCCAAGCTCCTGGGGCCCTTTTTTCCCTTATTTATCTCTCAGGTAGGCTGGTTTTCATTTTGTTCCTTTCCAGGTCACCGTTATTTATGCTCCTTGTTTTATCTGGCTGCATCTGATCCTGCTGGCAAAGGATGAAATGCATTTACCTTCTCTTTCCCTCAGACATGTTTGGGATGCCTGAGCTAACTCATGAATGAAACTGCATAATGCTGAAGCCTGAACTTACTTTATTATATTAACATATAAAGTGTCAGACGATTTTAAAGTTCTACAGAATTACTCCTTGGCTGCATGGAAGGTGCTGTGTAAGAAATGGTTGAAGGGATGAAGACAGTTCCTGGTGTTTGGCTGCCATGAATTGCCCAGCTAGGAGGGAAAACTTTGGAAAAGACTAAAATCCTACATCACATTTGCAAGCAAATACTGTCCCATTACAGAGATCACTTAAAAAATATGAGTTAAAGCTCTTTGGAGTAGAAGGAAAAATCCCTGTGAGTCTGAGAAGGAGGAGGAGCTGCTGTTTCCTCCTCTCCTCACAGTGCCAGTGATCACATTTCAGAGCACTTTTCAGGAGTATTTCTTTGCTGGGCAAGTATTTCCTACCACATTTCACTGGCAATGCCTTCCCCTGCTTTGGTTTTTGTCTTCATCCTCTGAACAGCAAATTCAGAGTCATTGTTTGGATTAATTCATCCTCTGTAGGTTCCCCTCCTCAAAAGTCACTTTGAGCCAAGGAGAGGAGTCATTTCTCCTCCAGAGACAGCCTCCTGCCCTGTGAGAGCTCCTCAGCACTCTAAACAAAATATCTCATTTCTTTAATAAACTAAGCTGAGCTTTTGGTGGAATTAAAACCTCTCATTAATACAACGTTCCATATTTAGCAAACTTGAATAGTACATCAGGCAATTTGTTGGAACAAAGGATGGCAGGGGTGGTGGGAATACGATTTTGTGTTTAATTGGATTTGATTAGGAAAGTTACACAGCCCATCACTCAGCTTCCAGGACAGCCATAAAATGTCTTTGCCTTCCACTGAATTGCTGGCCAGGCCTCCAGGCATCAGGCTGGCTCCTGCTGAACACTTCAGATCGAGGTTGCCACTTAATGGGTAATGATAAGAACTGATCCCTTGCATTTTAATGGGTGTGACAAAATCAGGCAGAAGTACTGCAAAAATAACTTGAAATACAGGGGAGTGATGGTATTTTAATGCCTGGTAGCTGCAGATGTTCAAATTACTGTAATGCTATTAAAATCAGTAGCTATTAATACACAAATATTTCAACGACACACAAAAGCAGAGTCAAAAAAACCAAGCCTGAAATAATGACGAAAATAAAATTGCCCATTTATTGGAATTAGCCCTCAATCACTTCTTTCTAATGGGCAAGAGGCTGCACATCTGACAGCACCACTCTCATTGCTCTCCCTCCCAGAGTTCCCAGATTGCTTTTATGCCTCCATCTACCTATATGTGAAATCATTTCCCCATTTTAATTTTCTTTCTCTGCGATTTCAAGATATTGTATATCAGTTTGCACTTGCTGGGCACTTAACCTTCCTATTATCATTTTCTTTCTGTGAGATGCTCTCCAGCACAATTGCACATAATCCACTTTCTTTGATGGCTTTTGGAATAGTCACGGCGGCCTGCTGCAGGTCCTGCCTGCATTAAGGACATTTGCATCCACAGAACACCACTGGGGTGATTACAGAGGTGTAAACCCTGAAATGCAGATTCTGTCAGGGCAAAGTGAGGCTTCCAGTGCTGCTCTTTAATCCAGCCATAGAATTAATTTCCTTCATACAGCCAGAGCCACTCATTAAGCCTCCCCTTCCGGCCCTTCCCTCCTGCTGCTCCCAACACCAGTTGCACTCTCCATTTATTAGCACGAGCAGCAGCTCATGGAGGCACTGAAATAGGAATTTTAAGATGCTTGGTGATTTAATCAATTGGGTTCGATGCCAAAAGAAGTGTTACCATTGAATTCAGTGAAATTGGACCAGAGCTGTGCTGACTGCTTCTGAGAACAGAGTTATTTTAAGATAACACCTTCCAGGCCTGTGGAGAGCAGGATTGTCCAAAATCCAGCTGGCCATGGGCACGAGGAACATGGCTGATGTTGGTGACCATGGATCAGGCAAGGGAGTGAATTCAGCTTATCCTGTGGCACCACCACACCAAGGAATCTCCCCTGGGCTTGTGATACAGATATTCCAAAAAACCCAAAAAACAGTTGTTACAGCTGACCTCGATCTTGAAAGAAATGCACAATCCCTTAACTGTGCCTGCACATCAAGGCCTCAGATTAGTTGGTATCAGTGTCAGCTTAAGGAGGGATGTGTCACTTAAAAATTCGGAAGATTAAATTGACATTAAGCAGTTCTCTTTAAATAAGAATCCATAAGTATTACTGGAAAGAGATGATTTTCTACTCATTTAACTGCATCTAAAGGATCCTATATTTTGTCCATATATTTTTGCCATTGACATATAATGCCTGAAAGTGTGATTGGAAGAGGTGGGCTGCTCTAACCTTTATACCTAGAAGGACTGAAAATTAAATTTTCAACAGGTTTTAAATGTATTTTTAATATTCTACTTTCCAGGCTGTTTTAGTTAATTGAAACTGATAATGATTGTCAGTGGTAAGGCCAGACTAATGGTCTTTCATTGAGCCCCATTGGCCAAATCCCACTTTGGTAATGTCCTAGAGATGTTTGATTCCCTTGGTATTTCTGCCAGTGGTAAGAGAAACTCTTCAAAAGCTACAGCAGCTGGAGAAAAACACTATTTTTTTTCTTCTGGAGGAATTTACAGTGTATCTGAGTCCGCTTGTTACTGACGGCTAAATTTCCATCTCAAATTTGAGAAAACAAGGTTTGTCAAAGCAGGACACAAAAGTTATGGCGGCAATCCATGTGGTGGAAAGATGAACATGGAAAAACTGCTGGGAAAAGGACACAGCAACTAATGCAGAGAACAGTCAGAGGGTGTAATTAATAGGAGCAAGAGCTCAGTTGATATTTTAGGTCTATAGCTGTCATCAGGATGGACAGGGTTAAACCAGGTCTTCAAAACAAATGATTAATTGGGAAGTTTAAATACGATCTTCATGTACCTGCTTACACCTGTGCAGGGTTTTTTCCCCACTTTGATTCTTAGGAGGCCTTAATTAGACAACACTAGAGTAGGAGCATTGCTGTTCTTCACATGTAATTTCAGAGAGCTGTAGACAGCGATGTCTGAATGACAAGTGGAAATGGAAAAAAAATCATTAGCTGGAAGGAGCATGAGACTGGTAATTCAGTTGTTATCATTGAAGGTGAATATTGCAGCGGGTTCAGAAGCCCCAGATGGCAGAAGGGCAGCACGGGCTCAGGGGCTGTGTGAAAACATTCCAGGTAATCTGAGAGAATTCACTGTCTGCAAATTGCTTCCCTTCAGTAAGTCTATGGTGATACTGCACCTGTGCTGTGTTTTCTGAAATGAATACAGGAAAAGCACTTACAAACCCACTATTTCTGCGTGCCTGGGTTGCTGGAAAATAAGTGAGGGGAAGAGTGGGTTTCGTCCTTTTTAACTTGTCATCCTAGAGATTAGAGTCATCTTTTCAACCTCACAATCTCATAAAGTGCCTCTCTGACAAACTTAAAATAAAAGTATCTTTTATGTGGCCGAACTTGATACCTATGATAGGAATTTGAAGTCCTTGACCTAAATGAAATTGAAAAAAAATATATTAGTTGGCCAAAGGAGTCCAAAATGGGGCTGGGCTGGAGGTGACAAAGGGCACCAGGCAAGGCAAACTGCAGGATGCATTTTTAAAATTTGAACAGCCTCTGTGGTTGGTCAAGCATAAAAATACAGACTATCCTTCTCCCGCTGGCCTGCACAGCTAAAGCTGCTATTTCCATGTGGAGAGCTGTGCCACAGGTCCCTGACCTTGTCAGCTCTCATAAGACTGGGGTGCTGTGAGTACGTGAGCAGCACAGCTCTGAGGGAGCCAGATCTGCATCTGGGGCTGGCTCCTGCCCTGTGCTTGGCCACTGCCCCACAGAGCAGCTCACAGCCAGCACGTTCTGCCTGAGCTGCAGCTTGTGGGGAGCTTGAGCCCAGTCCTAGCTGAGGATTAATGCAATAGCAACTGGAAGTTAGGATTATCTTCCAGGCAAAAGCCCAAAGTGGGGTGTCAGAGATGTGGTGGAGTGATCAGACTGTGCTACAGCAGCCCAAACAGGCTGGGTGCACCCTCCTGCTCCATGCCAGGGCTGAGCTGGACCTCACTGCTACAAACCTCTGTGCTCAGCTCAGGGTAGCTCATTAAATCCCTGTAATTCTATCATCTCTACGAATCCTATTTGATCACACTCTGCCAATTAAAAATGCATCTTGTTTTCCTGAGATAATTTATTTTTTGACATCCCTTCCTCAGACCAATGCCACATTTCATTACAGAAGTGGCTACACTCCTGTGCTGGACATTTCTTAATTATAAACCTGCACATGCATGGAGAAGTAAGGACATCTCTTCAGGTCAGGGCTCCTGCACCAAGTCTGGGTCAACAGATGCTGTGTCAAGTCTCTACTTTCCCCAGAGGAGATGTCATTGTTTTTCAGCCAGCACATTTCAATAATTCATGACACAACTGGACAGGAAGGGAAACAGAGGTGGCAGTGACTTAAATCTTATTTGCTGAAGAAGCAAATTGTTTTCTTCACATCCTTCCTCCTTATGCCACGACAGCAGAGCATCACCACCCTGTCCAGAATTCTTCTGTGCACAAAATGACAGCCATTAAGTCCTTTCTCCCTTCTGGGAAGATCCCAGCACAAGGAGGAGCTGGAGCTGCTCAGAGAGCCCAGAGGAGGCTCCAGGATGATCCCAGGGATGGAGCAGCTCTGCTGGGAGGAAAGGCTGGCACAGCTGGCATTGTTCCCCTGCACAGGAGAAGCTTTGGGCTGAGCTCAGGGTGGCCCTGCAGCGCCTGAAGGGACTGCAGGAAACATGGAGAGAGACAATTGACAGGGAATGGAGTGATGGGATACAGGGAATGGCTTCACACTGCCAGAGGGCAGAGTTAGATGGATATTGGGTGGGAATCTTTCCCTGGGAGAGTGGGCAGGCCCTGGCACAGGTGCCCAGAGAAGCTGGGGCTGCCCCTGGATCCCTGGCAGTGCCCAAGGCCAGGTTGGACATTGGGGCTGGAGCAGCTTGGGACAGTGGGAGGTGTCCCTGCCATGGCAGGGGTGGCACTGGAGGGGCTTTAAGGTCCCTTTCCACCCAAACCGTTCTGTGGTGCTATGATCGACTCTCTTACATCAACACTCCACTGTGGCTCTGAAGACAAAGTCATCTCTGGTAAAATTTGACTTCAACTGAGGCACAGGGAGCGAATGCACACTTTATTATAACACACACTTCACTGTGCTTTGGGATGCTGAAAGATAATACAGGTTTCAGGAAGTTTTAATACTACCTGCTAAGGAAAAAAAAAAAAAAAAAAGAACTTAAAGGAATTTTGCTCAGCCTTAATTACACCACACAGCTCTAATGTTGTGATCAGCCAGAGCCAGATCCAATAAAACCTCCATCCGGCTCCTGCACAGCGACCTACGTGAACCTGACTCTTTCCCTGGGCTTCCAGCCCAGAAACGAGATGCAGTTTTCATTTAAGCCATAACGCCTCAACTTTCCCCGGCAGCGCATCCCCCCTGAGCGGGTGGGTCCAGCGGGGCTCCCGGGGGAACCGCGGCCGCCGCCAGCGGAGCATCCCCGGCGCCGGCGGGCCCGGCTGTGTCCGGAGGGGCTGTGCCGTGCTGGGCTGGGCTGTGCCATGCTGAGCTGTACCGGGCTGGGCTATACGGCCCCGCGGCGGTGAGTTGAGGAGCCGTGAGGGGCGGTGGGCGGGAGATCGCGCCGGGCCCGCCCCGCCGCCGGGAGCGCGGCCAGCGCCGCTCCAGAAGAGGCGCCGGGAGCCGCGGGAGCTGCAGGATTACGGCGCTGGCTCCGCGGGGAAGGACAGCGCTGCGGCGGCCGGAACGGCTCGGCTGCAGGTGGGCAACTTCGGGGAACAAAGTTGGGCAGCGGCTGAGGGGAGCGCAGAGCCGCTCGTATGCCCTCGGGGGGATGGAGCAGGGCAGCGGCACCGGGGACACGGACACCGCTCCGGGCGCGTCGCTGCCGGGCTCGGGGGATGCAGCGCCAGGCACGGGCGCTCGGTACGTGCTGCTGCCCGCCTGGGTGATCCCGGCTGGTGGCACTGCGAGGCTCCTCGCCCACCTGGAGGGAGCTGCTGTCCCCCCCGGTCCGCCTGTCCCGGGGGCGAGGGCTCCGCCAGGCGCCCGTGGCTCCCCCGGCGCTGGGGATGCGCTCCGGGTCCGGCGGCGCCGGAGCGTGCGGCTGCCGGCGGTCTGAGCGTTTGCACGGGGTTTGGGCTTTTTCCCCTGTAAAATTGTTCTGAGTCTGGAGTTGCTCAAGTTCTAAATCTGGGAGACTCTGGCTTTGCTTTTAATTAAGTGCTAATTGTCTCGAATGCGAGAAGGCGCGCACGGCAGCTCGCCCCCAGCTCTGGTGGCGGTGCTGGTCTGAAACAGCCCCCGCACCGCGCCAGTGAACGCTCGTTGAAAAGCTCTTTCATTTCCCTCTCGAATGAGAATTTCGCTCTTTCTGCACGTCCCCCGCGGCCGTTCGGGTTTGACCGAGTCGTGGCCACGGCGGAACTTTGCCGTCAGCCGGGCAGAGCAGACCGAGCCGGCCCCAAGTTTCAGCCGTGGTTCGGCATAGCCGCTGCCTCCGCTCCCCGCGGCAGCCCCTGCAGCGCTCCCCGGCTCTGCTGCTCCCTCTCTGACCGCTCATCTGCCTTCCCTTGCAACTTCGTGGCTCATACCTGGCTGGGTGCGAGCTGCTGGTGTCCCCAGCACCGTGGTGTGTCACCTTGTTGGCAGTCCAGCGTGGTGCCTGCTGTGGTTAACCCAAACCCAAGCATCATTATGTCGGATGCGTCGGAGGGAGATCAGCCCGTTCCTGATGGGGAATGATCCAGGGATAGCCTTGGGTGGGAACTGGTTAGTTAGGTTTGCCTTATTGGTGCCACTGACACACGCACAGAATCAATACTGATTTTTTTGCTGTCGTGTTTTACACGGGGGGAAAGAATGTCAGTATTTCTACTGAGTGCAAAAATCAAAACCAAGACGTTATGAAGAACAAGAAACTCTCCAAAGTATTGACTGCTGTATTTTGCAAGAGGAACTCGAACTCCAGCTTAAGCTGCATGCCAGGCTTGTTCAGTGATGTATTTTTTAAATGTATACAGGAAATTATGAACGAAGTACTAAAATCAGGAATGGAAATACTGAACTTGTAAGCACTGAAAGTGTGTTACTACCCATGTGGAATTGTTCCAGAAAGTTGTTTATCATGCAAGAGACTTCCCACAGTAATCTGGCAAATGCATTTGTGAAAGCATTTGAGGGGGATGATTAGTGAAGGTGCTTAACTCTTGCCAAAACGCTGCCGACTTGGTGCTGGGGCTGCAGCGAAAGGTGCTGTGAGCTCTGTCCTGCCACGCTGGCTCTTCCCGGGCTCCCAAAGATCCCTGCTCCTGCTGCTTCTCACTCTTACTCCCTTGCCCAGCAGGGGATGGATGGGAGCTCTGCTGTTTTCTGGAATAAGCCAGTGGGAGGTGCTGCTGGGAGCGCAGGATGTGCGAGCTGCCAGTGGCTGTGGGGTTTTTCCAGAGTGGGTTTTGTGGATGGCTCCTCAATGGATAGAACAGGTAGGGGTTGTCTAGCTGATCTGCAGCTTGGTTTTTTCTGTGTTAAGGAAGTTAAACCACTGGATTTTGGGGGGTTGGAGCTGCTGTGGGGTGGTGCCAAGCTGTGGTGGTGACTCCTGTGGCTCACTCAGCTCCAGTGTTGGTCGCCTAAGTTGGGGTCTTGTCCAGAAATCCGAGCATGCACCCAGCTGGCTGCACACCCTGGAAACCCTTGAGCTGGATGTGAAATATGGACCTGCCTAAACTACTTGTTCTTTAAATTCCTGAAGATCGCGTCACCGTAGCTAAGGAGCAGTGCCATATTTTCTTGTCACTTTTCTATAATGCTTCTGAAGTTTCCACCCACAAATGCTTCCAACCACTTGTGCAGGGGCGGTGGTTTTGGTTGTTTGTTTTTTCTGAGCTAGCTTTGCTGTCTTTGATGTTGTTTATGTTTATGTTCTTGTGGGAATTTTCCCATTGCAATACCACAAGAACATCTTAATGTTGTTGTGATACAGCAACGGGAGGTTTCTGCAAATAGATTCAATCTTTTTACTGTTCTTCCTGGAAGAGGCTGAATCTTACAAGTGACATAAGCCAGTGGTTTTATATGTATGGAAGTGATCATCAGGATTTACTTCGATACCAGAAGACACAGATTAACTGCAGTCTGCAAAGGAGATTTTTTTTGTGTATTCACAGTGGTGTGAGGAGTCTGAGGAGCCAGCAAACCTACAGGGAAGGGATCAGTGATGAGGAGTGACTGGGGCTGGAGGTGAGCATCCCTCCTGACTTTGGATGACTTGAGAAAGAATTACAAGCCTGGTCTTGGTTTATTAGAAAATCAGGGAAAATGGAAAGTCTGTTCATGTATAAAGTAATTTTTAATCCTTCTTGGTGCTCAGCTTGGAGCTAGGTCTGTCTTGCTGTGCTGCCTGATCCATAATCTACCAGTTCATTTTGGGAAACCAGGGAACAGTGGATTAGAGTCCCCTGGGGTTCATGCACACATGGGCACTACTGGAGATACAAGTGATGAAAAATGACTTTTTCAAGGGACCTGTGTGATGCAAGCCTGGCTGAAGCTCCTGTTCTGCATGGGTGATGTCAAGATGGGTTAAATGGCAGGATACTCTGAAATTAATTTTGGTTTGGAGAAGCTTAGGAATTTAATGTTTTGGTTCTTCAGAACTGAATGTGCCACAGGAACTGGCTCTGGAAATGGACTTGCCTTGGTGCTCTGTTGCTGCTGTCTTTAAAATATATCTGCAGTGACAGCAGTTCTTGTTTCAGGTATTTTTGGTTGGTTGGTTTGTTGGTTTTTCAGTTCTAAAGCTGAAGTTTCCCTCTCTCAACCAAATCAGGGATATTTCAGTCAGTGATTATCCCATTGAAAAACAACTGGAATGCAGAAAAAGGAAATTTGAAGAGCTGTAGTTCCTCTCATGCCAACATCTCCACCTTTGATTTAGTGAAGCTATTTAGAATTGTAGCCCAAACTCTTCAGTGCAGATTTGATGGTCCACATTTTGTAGAACGTAGTGTAGGAAAATTAATTGCAGGAAAAAATGAAATAAGCATCAGTGATATCTTGTAATGTGCCTTGACCAGGAAAGGATTAGGTCAGGGCTGCAGGTTTGCATAAACTGAGAAGTACTTTCCTGATTCAGAGCTCAAAAGGCCACACAGTTCCTGGTCCTCTGAGACAGATGAAAACCAGATCAGAGCTGATGGCCTTTTAAACAGAAGTGTACCCAGGAGAGCTCTGCTGGGGTAACAGGAGTGGGAAGGGGGGGAAAAACCTTTGAGCTTTGACTACCGTCAACTGAAATTTATTTATATTGATTTATTTTTTTTAGTGTGCTAATGCGAAGAAAAGACTTAATACAGACTGAGGGGAAGTGGCAGGAGTTCAGAAATCTTATGGATTCTCAGTCTTCTTGATTGAGTGAAGGTGGTGGGCAGCTGGTGAAATAATGGAGTTAGGTGGTATTTTATTGGTGAAAAGTTAAAATCTGCATGTTGAAATTTGGTCAGTTGAAATGCAGGTCATAGTGTTTACTCACAGCATCGGCTTTATTTTTAAACAGCAGTTCATTTTATACCCCTAAAATTTCACTTTTAAAGTGTAATAAAGCATAATAATATTATTTAAAATAAGTACTTTCATTTGGCGCAGCTGATGTGGAAATTTCTCCCAAATTATAACATCCAGGTATTTTTCTCTTGAAAAATTTATCTATTAATTAATGTCACGAATAATTAATTAACTGGCAAAGTTGTTGCACTTCCAGCTGGAGGAAGCAGCAGTGGGAGCTGCTGAAGTTGTGCTCAGCCCTGGACAATCCCACCTGCAGCTTGTTCTGTTCTGGAGAAACCCATTTAATGGGAACAGCCAGGATTTGAAACCTCAGCATGTATTTTAGTGTTTTCTTAATCCTGATTGCCCACAGGAGGAACTTTATCTGTGTTTGACTGAATCGTGAAACGCTTAAAATCTGGACTGCAGAGCTGGGGGCTCTCAGAAAATGAGCTGTGGGCTGTAAAAGGCTTGGGAGTGAGTGGTGATAGGAGCAGAAAAGCAGGGATAACCAGACTTGTCTGGGTTTTTTTTTTTTGTCAGCCAGTTCTCGGTTGCTGGCAAATACAAATAATGCTGCAGTGTGAGGGGGAAGCACTGCCTGTGATGGCGAGGGGGTGTGAGCTGGAAAGTGCTGAAAAAAATCTTTGTGCAAGGGAAATCTGACTTAAAGACAGCGCCACCAACCTCCCTGAGACCCTGGGGACCCTTGTGCTCCCTGATACTCTGCAATTCCAGGATGGAGCAGGGCTCCTGCAGGCCCCCACCAGGTGTGTGAGAGCTCTCTCTGCTTTCCTGAGCCCAGCTTATTGCAGAATGAGTCCAGAAGGGCTGAACTGGTTCAGCTCTTCCAGATTAGTCCCTCTGCATTGGGTTTAAATTAAGAAAACTAAATAAAGCAGTTTTTAACCCTAGTAAGCCCCTTGTATGCTGCATAAAGGAAGCTGTGGAGTCCAGAGCTGCTCTGAGGGCTGATGGACACAGCACTGGAGAGGCACCAGGTAAGGGCAGATCTCCTACCATTCCTATAGATCTGTTCCTACAGATCTATTCCTAGATCCTGTTCCCTTGGTTTTGAGATCTGTGGTTGAGGAAAAACCCACTTGTACAGTTAATTTTAACAGAGAAGTGAGAAATCTTGAATTTTACTGTACCTTTGAAAAAAGTGGTTTGAGCCTTGTTGAAACATTATGGTTAAATCCAGTTTCCTTTTCCACCAACATTACAAGTGGTAATGAGCTACCCTGGTATTAACTATTCTAAAAACTCTCCTCTCACTATTCCTGTTTGAAAAAAAAAAAAAATCCTACTGCTTTTCTAGCCCTGCTGAAATCACAGTGCCATGTTCCTGATGTGGGAAGCATATTTCACTTCAATAGGCCTTGACAATTCTGAAGAGTATTACTGCTCAACGTGTTCAGGCCTTTTGTGAAATGTAAAATATAATAAATTACAGCTGTTTGTAGCTGTAAACCTCTCATTGGAGTAAACTAGTGGGGAAAATCAACTGGTTTTCCACAGTCTGGCTTAATGTGAAGCATGTCCAGCATCCCTTTTGCTTGTGCTGAGGTCAGGACAGTAATTTCCAGTGTACTGCAGTACTTGACTACATAAGGAGCAATTCCTGTCTAATCCAATCCAGGGTGGATCAGTAAATGATAAATTCTGTTTAGCTTGCAAGCATACAGATTTTCATAGTTCATTTGCAGAAGGATCACGCATCTCTGCATTTGAAGACATTCCATTTGTTGAAGTTGGCATCTCTTAGCATTCCTGGTGAAATGTGCAAGATGAAAAATACTGTTCTAATGACATATTACTGTGGAGTATTTTACAGGGAGAAACCAGCAAATTTAGCTGCAGAAACTACTGTTTATTCCCCTGGATATTGCAAAATATTTTGATTTTATCCTGCATTCTTAAAGCTCCATGTAGTCACCTGGATGTGTCTGTCCCACCTGTCCATCTGTCCTGCTGCTTGAGGAAAGCTAGATTGTAAAGCCATGAAAACAGGGTCTGTTTTTGCCAGAGTGGGGAAGATACTTGATTTTTGAGAGATGCTGGAGCAGGTAATAGCCCTTGGTGTGGCCCTGGGTGGTGCAGTTCTCACATCAAAAGCTCATGACTAAAATATCAGCATTCCTGCAATGACTTTTTCTTTGTTTGATCGGAAATTTTTTAGTGCTTGCTGCTGCAAGTGGGGTGCAGGTTGTTGTGTGGGCAAGGGGGAGTGGGAGGAGAGCTCTCTGCAGCACCCTGGGTAATTTAACATCTCAGCCCAGTGTGTTGGTGTAGCTTGTAAATGACAATAAAAAGAAAAGGCTGTATATGCATGTTTGCTCTACCAGGGTAATTTATAAAGCAGGGTGTAATTGGGAACATTTCTGCCAGGTCACTGCCTGACCACTAGCACCTCTTTACCTCTGAAGTTTGTGTGCTCAAGGACAGGCTGCAGGACAATTAAATAATAAATGACCCTTTTTTTCACTTTTTAAAAACAAATGCTATAAAGAAAGAGGATGAGGAACCATTAGCATCTACCCTGACACAGGTGCTTTCCTGTGCACTGTTGGGATCAGTAGAAGACCCCAGGTTTCTGTGGTTTGCAGCCCTTCAAGTGCATCAGTTGAGCATTTAAGAGCATGTTCTTAGCAGTGTGCACCTCCTTTGGATAAAGATTTATTGATGCTGCAGAGCTGTTATGTTTGTGTGTGTGTCAGTGGGGTATGAAAAGCGCCTGTTTGCACACTGAGCTTTCCACCCCTCAGAAAATGTTTTGTTGTTTTCGACTCAAGATTTCATCATTGATCCTAAAAGAAAGAAGATCACCTTGATTTTCCTTCCCTAATGTCTTCCTGCTAAAAAAGGTAGAAGTTGGCTGGCTAAATTGATGCTGAAAGCTTGAGTTTTGTGTGTTGGGGTTAAATTCAGTTTACCTGGACCTGTGTTAGCCCAGGGCTGCATTCACAGCCCCCAGGAGCTCTGTGCCATCCCTGCCTGCCTGCAGGGGAAATGCACTGAAATGGGTTTTTATCCTTCTAGAAAAGATGAGGGGCAGCAGCTGCTCATGTGTAACCCTTTCCCATTCTTGGCATTGACTTCTTTTCTATTCTTAACTAAGCAGGAGTTAACTTTCCTCCTAGAAGGAGCTAAACTGATGTAAACCAGAGTTATTGTCCTCTTCCTCCCCATTTTTGAGGGGCTGCATTCTCACACAGCACCATTCCTCTCCTTGATTGTCGCATCTTTCCTGGTCTAAAAATCATGTTAAAATTATAGTGGAGAAAGCAATGAAGCCTTACAGAGAACTGGCAAACTGTTTGTAGAATCAAATGCAGTTCTTGGAGGGGTTGCATACATGTGGTAGTTTTCCTTTTAGTTGTGGAGCTTAACCTGGTTATAGATATTGCAGTTTTTCAATTTCTCACTATAATTTTTGTAGCTATTTGATTCTGAATCTCTCATTGACTATTTTTGCCATTGTATTGCTGAAGAAAATAAAAATTGCTGTGGTCCTGGTGAAGAGCAGTGTTTCTAATGCTTTAAGAGCTGTAGTTTATTGTCTCTTTGAGCATCTCTTTTCCTCAATAAGCTTAAAATGCAAACAGAAGAGGTGTTACATTTTACAGTGCTGTTCTTCTGCAACTGTTGAATGAAGGATAAGTCAAGTTTCATGCCCTCTGCTCCTCGAATAAGAGACTGTGTATTTTACTTGGCACTTTTTTCTGTAGCAGGTTCTTCCCTGCTGCAGAGCTATGCTTCACACACTGAAATCCTGAGATGAGAAAGTTCCAGTCTTTCATCAGGTGCACTTGGAGACTGGAAGGTTACTCTGCAGATCTGTCCTCCTACAAAATAGCTGAAATAAGGTGGTCCTTGATAAGGAAATGTCCCATCTTCTTTAGAAGCACAGCCTGGGAGCCCCTGGCTGCAGAGGGGAGTGGTGCCAGCCCCTGGTGCTGAGCCCTGACCCGGTGTGTGACGCCCTTGGACGTGGTGGTGGTGGCACTTGGTGCCTCTCCAGAAGGCACTGAGCTGAAAGAATGGACTTCTCCAAGTTTTTTCAGGCTTTCTTCAACAGGAGCATCTCTCTCCTGTTTGTTACTCATTCCATTCCCAGCTTGGATGGACTTAATCAATCTGTTGTAAGTCCTTGGGGCTTTGACCTTGTCCCTGTCCTGTCCCATAAATACCCTTGATGATGCCCATTGTGGGTTGGTAGGTTTATTTTCAGGTTTATTTCCAGGTTTATTTCCAGATAAAGGGTCTGAACAGCCCACAGTAGTTGTGTTTGGTGACTGGAATGGCTGCAGAGTTTAAACTCCTTTCTAAAGCTCTTCTGCTTTCAAAAGTACCACCACAAAGCAGCTTCTTCATAGTCAGGCTCCACTTGGAAATGTGAAATAATCTCTGGCTCAGAAACTGGGCTTACTGTGCCATTGCCCAAGTCATGCATGGGAAACATCAAGGAAAACAAACATGGAATTAATCTCCTCTACTAAACCATACCTGACTCTTCCTGGACAGATTTTTCTTGGGAAGGGACTTGGGTTTTTTGTTTCTTTCCTTGGTCAGAGGGCAGGATGGCTCCTGAGATGTCTGTCCCAAGTGTAACTCAACCTGAGCACTGTTCGCCATCACTTGCTGGATGTTCTCCAGGGTTAAGAAAGTTGCATAAGCTCCTTATCTGGAGCTAAGCAGCTTTAGGAAGTTAAGCAAAGCACCAGCACCTTCTCCTGTGGAGCTGTTTTAACTCAGTCCTCTCTTCCCCCAGCATCTGAGCATCCTGATGGTGCTGATTTTGATAACCTGCTCAGTTACCTCCTCCTGCAAGAACAAAAAGCTCCCAGACCTTTGTGTAGCTGTGGCTACAGGATGAAAACACATCAGTAAAATGTGTGAAACTGATAGAAAACTGTGCAGTGGTTTGGGATTAAATCTGGAGTTTTCTCCAGTCCGTTCTCCTTCTGAGATGGGCTCTTGATTACTTCATGCAGAATAGGCAGGCATCAGTTCTGATCTGGGTCATTGAATCCTTTTAATTCCTCACCTGGTACCTGCTGCCTTTTTGGGAACCCTGGGCATTGTCACAGTAGGTGTTTCCAGCCTGAAAAATTGTATGTCTCAAACTTAAAAATCCCTAATGACATAGGCATACTTACTTCTAGTGTCCAGGGATGTTCTCTGTCCAGCAGAAAATAGTCCAGAGAGAGACATTATTAAGAGAACCAGGCTTGGATTTTTTATTTGGAGCATACAACACCCTAAGCATAAAAATGATTTTTTTTTTCCCTGCAGTCAACCTAGCAAAACAAGCAGAAGAAAAAAAGTCTCCTCTGTCCTGATGCCCCTTTGCAGTATTGTAACAAGGCCAGCCCTTGGCTCCCTGCAGCAGGGACAGAGGAATCAGCAGTCCCTCTGTATTTTCAGGAAAATTTGAGGTGCATTATTCCCCAGAGTAAGCACTGCAGACAGTTAAGTGCCTGTAATTCTAATGCAAATTTCTTTTAATTCTAGATTGGTAAAGATCCACATTTTTCTTTTCCAGAAGGCTCAGCAGCTTGTCCAATAAGCCTAATTAAAGATGGTAATGGACATTCCATTCTCAGATTGATTTATTGCTATGCAAAGTGATTTGAACTGGTTAAATGGCACCTGTGCAAAGGGGTTGAGATACAAGCAGGGATGGCAGCAGAGAGCTGATGTGGTTTTCTTACTGTCACAAAATAAATGTTAAGGTTGCACTGATGGAAAACCCATTTACTCTTTCCTTTTGTAAAGTTTAACTCACAGTGAATTTACAGAGAATCCCAGAATGGTTTGGGTTGGAAGGGACCTTAAAGGTCATTCCACTCCCATCCATGGGACACCTTCCACTGTCCCAGGCTGCTCCAAGCCCTGTCCAGCCTGGCCTTGGACACTCCAGGGATCCAGGGACAGCCACAGATTCTCTGGGCACTCTCTGCCTCTCTCCAGATGCAGTTCTGGGCACACTTTTTATTTGTTACTTATCAATTCCTTGCCAACCCTGCTGAGGAATGCATTATTCTGATAAATTTCACGAGTTCTCTTTGCATTATGTGGAAGATTTCTAAAAAAAACAGCTCTTTGTTTTATGTACCTGAGACTTTTCCTGATTAAAAGGGTTTGGTACTTCTAGAAACAAAATCCCAGCAAGGCTTTATCATCAGTTGGCAAAGCTCTATGGTTGTGTTCTTCCACTCCATGAAGTCCAATATATGGAGATCCAATTAATATTATAGGAAAGTGAAAGAAGTCTTGAAAGTCTCCTTTAATATTAGGCTTTGAAAAATCCTGCTTCTCTGATTCATTGTGGTCAAGTGAATTTAATGGTCTGCTTAGTCAAAAAAAAAAAAAAAAAAAGGAAAAGAAAAAAAAGCTAAAGGCTCCAAAAGCCTTTGTAGAATTAAAATTCTTTCTTATGAGTTAAAAACATGCATTGCAGGCACAGCTTCAAGTACTCTTGTGCAAGGTTTTTTCGTTGATGAGCTTATACTTTGTTCTTGAGTTAATGGCACCACTTCAAGCCAGGCACAATGTGTTCCTCAAGGCTCTGATTTTCACCTTCTCTCCTGTACAGTGAAGGATGCAGAGGTGTCCCAAATATTTTAGCAGCTGCAGCCTCTTTCAGGCCATGTGAAAAGGATGTGACTCCTCAAATTCCATATTCAGCCTAGGATCTACACTTCTCCCTGTGAGGAAGATGAGAACCCATCCAATATATGTGATGCACACAAATATCCATTCTTCAGAGAGGATCTTTCCTCCTGGTGGTGGTAACTCCAGAAGAGTGAAATGCAGAAGATCTGGAGTTCTCTGGGAATATCTGGAAGGAGTTAAGGGATGCTGCCCCTAGATCTGAGAGGTTTAGGAAGAAGTATTAGGTAGGACTGTGCTTTAGCACAGAAAAATTCAGGTTTAGTGGTGGATTGAATTTATGTAGCACATCTCTATTCTCTCTTTCTAAGGATCTCTGGTGTCTTTGGCCTCTTCGTTCCTTTGCTGGCTCAAACCACAGGACTGCTGTTAAACCATATAAACAGTTTCCAGTCTGTGCTTTAAATCAAGGTGCTAGTGGGTCTTGCTAAAGGGAATAAAGCAGCTTTGTGTGCCTGGAGCCCGGTGCAGAAGGGCTGAGCTCTCTGGTTCAGTGGGTTTATTGGTTTTTAAAGAATTATGAATTTAGTTTGAGGTCATTTCTGGAAAAGCACTTTCTCTTGGTCTGCAGCAGACGATTAATGGTGAGAGCAACGCCAAGTGCATTAAGACATGAAGTGAACCTTGGAGATCTGAAAGAAAAACAGCATCTCCTCAGGCCTGGGGCTTGCTTCTGCTTTCCTGTTAGACATGGTGCAAAAGAACTGTTGGTCTCTGAAGCAAAGTGGTATTTGGGAAGTGGAGCTTTTTGCTTAGTAAAGCTCCCAGTGTAACTTTCCTGGAGTTGTACCTCAAACTCACTTTGGTGCCATAATGAACCTCACGACAATATGAACATCATCATTATGAAATAAAGCTCCTGAACTTCAGAATTTAAATTTGTGCTTGTTTCTCCATCCCCGTGCATGGGCTCTGTCTGCATCACCCTTCTGCAGATTTGTTTTCCTGCCAGGGCAGAATGCCAGGGCATTTTGTATCTTGGTACTTTCAATACTTTACAAACCAATTAACCTCTCTCCCCATCTTCTTTTCCTTCCATGTTTTTCAGACCTTTGTCAGACAGAGATTTCCTAATTTGAATTTAGTTCCTAAGTCGAGAAATTGATTTTTTTAGCTCTTTAGATGCTCTTAGGTTCATCACCACTCAACGTTATCTCAGTGTAGCTCTCTGCTCCTTCCAGTTTTGTTTGGGTTTTTGGTGTTTTTTTTTTAAACCAAAGCTGTCAAACTTGCCCAGCAAAGCCAGTGGAGTCTTTATCACATCTAACCTTGTACTGATATTTAAAGAGATCTTGTTAAGTAATTTAAATACTTGCTTGGTTTTTTTTTTTTCCTTCCTAAAAGTGAGGCCTCATTATATGGGAAAGATAAAAGAGGTGTTCCACAGTTGTTTGGCTAAAAAAGCTGGTTTTCTTTGCTGCTTTTGGTGGATCAGTCAGATTTGCATGCATTAATCTTGGGATGGGCTGTAACATTCATCTCTTAATGTCAGTGGAAGAAAACGTACTGAAATTTAACCTCTAATTTCTGCTTTTTCCAAATTATGGTCTTTTGCTGAGACTCCTTTTCCTGAAGATACAAGGAACAAAGATCCCCAAATCATAATAACTGTAATATCTAGATTGTGCAAAAGTGAGATGAACTTCCCTTCCTTTTCCATCTCGGGGTGCCGGACTCCTCCAGCAGTGAGTTAATGAAGCAAATGTGTATCTAAACTAAAGTTGGAAATTAAATGGGTTGATGAAGGGGAGCAGAGATGTGGCAGCAAAACACAGAGAAAGTAAGGAGTGGGAGGAGGTGGCAAAGTGTTTGTTAAAATGAAAATAATAACTGAAAGAAACCCATATTCTGTGTTATTAATAATAACCATAAAATGGTTTGATTCTCTTGCTCTCCTGTCATGTGCACTCGAATCAGCCGCACTCATTCCCTGAACACCTCTAGTGGGATTCTCATGGTCTCCTGTGGGTTTTGTTCTGCCTCCTGGTTGGGTGTTTTTTCTCTTACAATCTCACTTTTTGATTAATATCTGTGCTACTGGTTTGAAATTTGGCTGAAATGCAGTATTGAAGTTCTCAGGCAATGCCTCATAGTTTCCTTTGTAAAAAAGAAACGAAACTTTTTCACAAAAGTATTTGGGCATTTTATTCCTATTCAAAAGAGAGAGGAAACTCTCTCAGACTGAAGAACTTTTCAAGTGAAACTTCATAGACATCAATGCAGATTAAGCTGCCTTGGTCTCAAATAAGAAGTAGAAGAGGGGGAAAAAAGTGCAGAAATGGGTTTGGCTCTAACCATTCAGCTGTGACTTTGAGCTTTCTCTCCTTTCACATCAGTGCTCTGTGCTGCAGGGGATTATTTTCCTGCATGTGACTTGGAGGGAGATAATCACAGACAGGATAGATTAAGGGTACCTGTGGCCATATCTCCCAAAGCTCAGTTCCTTGCTGAAATTGGTGAATATTTCTATCAGGCTCCTCCATTCCCACTCTCTCTCTGTATATATATATCTGAAAAGAATAGGAAAAAGCTGGCAAAGCTGTATATGAAATGTAAATTTCACATTTTTTTCCTTTATTTTTCTTGTTTGCTTCCCTGCTTGAAGCATCTGTCCCATTTTCTTCTCTTGCTTTATTACTTCTTGGGAATTAATTGTTCTTTTGTGATTAAACAGAGACAAAACATCTCCTTACATGTTGCATGTTGGGCTGTAAACAAGTGTGATCCTGGAGCATCAATTTTATGTCAGCTTTGGTCTGGGGAGTTTCACTGATGTTGGTCGGGAAGAAACAAATGTGTAATAATAATAAAATATCAAATTCACACCATGTGTAGGATCAATTTAGAGGACAATCATCTGGCATTGTGTCATGTAGTACATTTATTTATTTGAGGTTTTTGATGGATTAGACTCCCTAATGTTAAAAACCCCAAATAAAACCAGCCCAGCCATCAGACATCATCTGCAGGGCAGTGGGGAAAGCTGTCCTGTCTTGCTCTGAGTAAATTGGCCAGAAAAGTCTGCATTAAAATTCATTATTTAAGAGTTTAAAATCTGCTGTCTTGGAGGTATTTTCCATTTAAAAGCCAAGCTGAGGCCAGGGCTTAGTGGGAAGCCCCAATTCCATGGTGGCATTTGGGTGGGAGAGGTGCAAGTTCTCATCTTCAACATCTGTTAGGAATTCTTTTTAATTTCTCTTGGGAAAAAGAAATGACTGTCCTGCATTTTCTGGAAAATTCCTGGCTAATGCAGTGCACAGGTCATGTTTTAGGGTTGGGTTGGGTGTTTTAAAGATGTGGTGGGGGATCTCTTCCTGTATTGGGATGGTCATAGGACAGCAATGCCATTTAAATGGAATAAATTTACTTGTTGGCACTTGAGCATTAATGAGGCTTGGGAGGAGGAAAGAGAGGGAGAGAAGGAAGAGGTTGTTCTGCCATTCTCTTTAGTACACATTATTAAACTGATAAATTTATGTATACCTATATCTCTCTGTAAATACACATGTGTGTATGTGTGGGTAGCTACACATTTTACTGTTTACCCTGAAAAGTCTCTGGAGTTTTTCAATCCCAAAGTGTCTGACTGTTTAATTTGTCAGCTCTAAAGGCGTTCAGCACAGAATGATTTCCTCGTGTGTTGCAGTTTAAGTTGTCAGTGTAAGGGGAGTTCAGTGGGTTGGAAATGCTGTTCCTGCCTGCTCTGATGGACTTTGAGCCTCTCCTGTAGTGAGAGGGACCAGGCAGGCTGAGTGCTCATTTTGATGAGGATTTTTGGCACCAAGAGCATCAATAGGGAGCTCTGAAAATCAAAGTAACCTCTTAAGGGAAGTTAAACACTGCCCTGATGTCAATTTTGGTACATTTGGATGTTGAGAGTATCTTTGTGTTGAATTTTACATTCTTTTAAATTTCAGAGTAATATTGTCAGCACTTTTTAAGTGGAGTGTCTGTTTTGCTGTTTTGTGGCATTTAATGGGCTGTCTATGGTTGGGTTTTGTTGTTTCATTTTTAATTTGTTTTCAGTCTTTTTGTTGGGAGGGAGTTGAGGACAGGCTTCATGTTTGTGTCAGATTTTTTGTTCTGTTTATTGAGGTGCTTGCTGGCCTGTTGTCACTTTGCTCCCTGGCTGCCTCAGCTCAGGATCTGCTTGAATTTCACTTCTGGGATTTGCTCAGGTGTAGGATCTTGTCCTACCCTGTGATTTTGAGTAGAGATATGAGGGAGAACAGCTCATTCTGTTAAAAAACATATTTGGGGAAGATGGTTTTACCATTTGCTGTAGCATCATTGGAAATTCAGCAGCCTGTAAATTTTTGATGAGGAGGGAACTGTTGACAAATTGCTGCAGGTGACCCTTGGAGCCAGGGCAGCCAGCGTGGATCAGCATTCCTGGGGATCCGTGTGGGATGTGGGCGTTAATTCCAGCTGGACTCCAGAGAGGCACAGATCAACTTTGTTCTGGCCAAAGAATATCAAAGTGGAATTATGTATGCAGGGGAAGGTGAGCAGTTTTTATTGGGGCAGCAGTGCAGGATGAAAGAGGCTTTTGAAGCTGTGATTTGGAGTGGGTGGCAGGAAGGTGCTTGCACAGAAATGCTGATTTTTGTGCCTCACCAGGGACAGCTCTGAGTGTGCTGGTCAAGGCTCCAGATTTGGGAATGAGGAATGAAAGCACCCTGGGCTGGTGCCAGCAGGAACGGGGGGATCCTGCCCCTCCCAGGTGAGACCCCACGTGCAGAGCTGCCCCAGCCCTGGAGCTGCTCAGAGAGCCCAGAGGAGGCTCCAGGATGATCCAGGGATGGAGCAGCTCTGCTGGCAGGAAAGGCTGGCACAGCTGGCATTGTTCCCCTGCACAGGAGAAGCTTTGGGCTGAGCTCAGGGTGGCCCTGCAGGAATCATGAAGAGAGACAATTGACAAGGGATGGAGGGACAGGACACAGGGAATGGCTCCCACTGCCAGAGGATGGGTTTGGATGGGATATTGGGAATAAATCCTTCCCTGGCAGGGTGGGCAGGCCCTGGCACAGGTGCCCAGAGTAGCTGTGGTTGCCCCTGGATCCCTGGCAGTGCCCAAGGCCAGGTTGGACATTGGGGCTGGAGCAGCCTGGGACAGTGGGAGGTGTCCTTGCCATGGCAGGAGGTGAAATGTGATCTTTAAGGTCCCTTCCAACCCAAACCATTCTGATTCCCGTGGTCACCCTTCTTTTCAGGGACTAAGGATTGACCCAGCAGCAGCATCTCCTCCACCCCAAGGCCCCCTGTGCTCCTGGCAGCCCTGCAGAGTTTGGAGCACAAATGCAGACATGGGAGTCATTCCTCTTATGGAAATAAAAATCAGGTCTCACCCTTTCCCCCCACTGCAGCTGCACAAGCCAGAGTTCACCCAGCTTCAGATTGGATTTTTTGTTTAAATTTCAACAGCTCTGATTTATTTATCATAATTCTCCAGCCCTACATTATTTTGAAGTGATTTGTGACACGCTGTCATGTGGGTTCCCAGAATTCCTGACCTGTGAGAGTACCTGCCTTGGGATGCCTGCTTGAAGGTGTTGACCCATAAATGTTATCAAAAGGGTGTCTGGAGTTGGTAGGTCACAGGGGAAAAGCCTCAGGCACAAATTACAACAACAAGGGCCTGAAAAGAACAGAGGAAATACTTGATTTTTGACAGGTCACTCTTCTGGAAAAAAAAATACTTTTAGTCTTGATTATTTGTTTAAAATATTGTTACTCTAAGAAAGGAAGAATTAATGGGCAGAGCACAGGTCATGTCATCAAGGGTGCATTGCAGTTTTTACATTTTTGTGTTCATCAGCATGGGTTTAAATGCACAAGTTTGTGCTGTCACTGGTTGGGAAGGCATTTAATAATTACTGAATTACTGAGTAATAAATGGAAATATTTAAAATAGCAGCTGAAGCTGACTTTTGGCACTGAGTGTTGAATATGATTATCTACTTTTCAATTTTATTAACACTTGTACAGAATTCAAACTTTGTGCTAAATATGCAAAATTCTGGGTTACCACAGGTAAAGAATTTTTCCTGCAACTATTTGGATTTTAACATCCTTCTCTCCTGTATGTTTGGGAAGTACAATTTTGGCACTGAAGGAGGGTTTTGGTTGGAGCCTGGGAGTGAGTCTGGTGTTAAACACAAAGTCTGTGTGCAGATGAGATAAAGCAGATTTCCAGAGCAGTTCAATGTGTGGATGTCTCACTAAGTAATGCAGAAAAATGTAATATAATTCTGATTTAATTTAATGGCTGCATGAAAAATTAATCTGCTCTAGCAGTGTAACACCTTCACTGCACCAACACCAAAAATAGTTTTTTCCATGAATTCCACGTGTGTGGTGGTGTTCACAGGGGTCCCAGGATGAGGAAAAGATGAGAATCTTGACTCCATGTTTCAGAAGGCTGATTTATTATTTTATGATATATATTATATTAAAAGAAAATGATATATTAAAACTATACTAAAGAATAGAAGAAAGGATTTAATCGGAAGGCTTGAAAAGAAAGATAATAAAATCTTGTGACTGACCAGAGAGTCTGAGACAGCTGGACTATGATTGGCCATCAAGTAGAAACAACTCACATGGACCAGTCACAGATGCACCTGTTGCATTCCACAGCAGCAGATAATCATTGCTTTTCTTTTCCTCTGAGGCTTCTCAGCTTCTCAGGAGGAAAAATCCTGTCAAAAGGATTTTTCATAAAATATGTCCGTGACACACGTGGCATGAGATTTGGTCACTGTGGTGGGAATTGTCTTCAGTGTTTGCTGGGTTTTGAGTTGCTGCTGCTTCAGACTTGCTAATTTTAAATTGTGTCTCATAACTGATAAAATGGCAAGAGTTTAAAGAGAGTCCAGTGAACGTTTCCTAGAAAACTTTGGGGAGAATGCAGAGCTGGTTCTTGGGTGAAGTGTTCCCATGGGTGTGCCGGGATTGATGGAGCTGAGCTGTCTCCACAGGTGCTGCAGAGCAGAAACCTCTGGCAGGATGTGGAGAGGCTGATGGGCTTAAAACAGAGCAGGATTCCTGAGGACTTTAAGATAAATATCACTTATTTATTTGTTTTTCTTGCTACTGAGCCGCTTTTGTTGAGGTGAATAACTCCCTGTGGTAAAGGCTGAGCTGAGCTGAAGGTGTTGTAGTGATTAGTGGGATGGCAGAGATGCACAAGGGAGCTCAGCAAACCCTGCTGGTGTGTGCAGGGGCTGGGCTGTCGTGAGGAATGAGAGATAAAAAGCAGAAATGTTCTGTGGGCAGAGTGGCCATTCAATCACTACAAATGTTCTTTGCTGCACTGGGAGAAGGAGGGACTGGAATCAGTTCCAGGGCCAGGGAGGGTGTTCTGCAGAGCAGAACCACCTGTGTGAGCAGGGTTCCAGGGAGTTTGGGTCAAGTGCAGAGGATGGATGGGCTGGGGAGGCAGGGGACCGTGCCTCAGAGCCCATAAATGCAGCCAGACAGGAGGAGCTGTAATAAAACTCTCCACAGAACAGTTGCTGCTTCTTCTACATTAAGCTGTTGTAAATTAATTTTGTATAAAATGATGCTTTTAACTAGGCCTCTGCTAATGGCACACTGGAGAGAGCTTTAACCCTGCTCAGTGCTCGGGAGTGGAGGAGTTTCTGTGGAAGTTCCTGGCTGATTTTGTGCTTGCAGCTTGGTCAGGGGGGTCTGGCTGCTGCCAGTGCCCTTGCAGGGACAGCAGGCTGGGGAAGAGCCAGGGGCTCCCTGGCCAGCAGCTCCCTAATGAGTGCTGCTGCCCTGGAACTGGCATCTAATGAGACCCCACAGGAGCTGGAGCAATCCCATTTTTTCCTTGGAGCACCATTTTAAACTTACCTAACTTATTTAACTTACTTAAATTCATCTCAGGAGCAGGGCACAGCACTGCTCAGCGTGTTTTGTCACTCTGTTCTTTGTCTTGCTGCTGTGGCTTTTAACTGGTCAGTCCTTTTTTATTTACAGCCTTGCAGGTGTAGTGGATGCATTTGTGTTGCTTTCAGAAGCTGCTGCCACTGCTGCCTCTGTGTTTTGTTTTCCAAAGCCTTTGCAATCCCTCCCATGAATTTACTCTGATATCTTACTCTCTAGATCTGCCTGGTGGATGATGTCAAATTGAATTAACTCTTTCTTTCAGCTGACAAAAATCTCTTCTAAATTCTTAAACTGGCACCGTCTCTGCTTCAGTGCAACAAATGACAGATACCAGTCTGATTTTAGTAAATAATTAGTGGTCAGTTGTGCCATTGGACAGTCTAACCTTGCCTGGGTATTTGCAGATACCTTTAGCACTTTTGAGTTGGATTCATCTCAACACAGATCCAAGTGAACTGGGCTGTGTTGGTACCGAAGCAAAATCTGGGGATTCCCTGGTATTAGAGAAAGATCAGCTTGATAAATCAGATCCAAATGGAGAACTGCCACAGGGGTTCAGTTCTCTTTCCTTTGGGTTTTCAAAAGCCTGTGACTGTCGGATTTTTCTAATGATTTTTTGTATTTTCATCATGTTATGTTCATCACGGCCCTGGTGCCTTCAGGCTTGGATAGGGGCAGTGGGAGGCAGAGGTTGGACTCAGTGATGAGGAAATTCCCAGCTCAGCTGTTTCCCCATGGAAACTTCTCACAACTGCTGATTTCATTCTGAGGCTAATCAGAAATGGATAGCACTCCCCTCTCTGAAAAATAAATAAAATGGGCTGCTTGAGCTTCTTGTGGAGCATTCAGCGCCTCATTTTTTCATGTTGTGCTATGGAGATGACTTCAGCATTAACTGGAGGGTAAATCTCAGATTTTATCCAGATGAGGCCCTGGCACAGCTGGAGCTGCCTCTGGATCCCTGGAATGTTGGGCCAGGTTGGGCTTCGAGCACCCTGGGATAGTGGAAGATGTCCCTGCCATGTCAAGGTGGGAATGAAATGATCTTGAAGGTCCCTTCCAACCCAAATAATTCCATGATTTTGTGGGATTTTAATAATTCCCTGCCTTAGCAAAGGTCTGCTGACCTCTAGTGTCAGGACATCACTTGATTTTCTGTGCTGGGCTTTGTGATCAATACAGAAAAATAATAATAATAATTTCTGGGTCTCCACAGTTCTCCTGAGTTCCAGGAATTTCTGATTAATTTAGACTCGATGACTCTACAAATTCCTCCTGCTCAAACTCCAAGTTTAAAATGAACTTGCCAGCCAGCTCTGACAAGTTCCACTTCTATATATATAGAAATAAAAATTCCACCTTTAGGGAACTACTTCTTTTTATGTTTGACTCTGTATAGTAAAAATTAAGGTCACTGAGTAAAATTACTGACTCTTGAACCTTTCCCAAACTTTTTATTTCTTTCAGACATTCATGTGCGTCATTTGCCATATTATATGATCTGAAAGTTCAAAGGTCTGAAAGGCTAATTTTATAGGAAAAAAAAATGAAGCTGAATTTTTCCTATGTGAAGGTGCTCCTATTCTACTTAATTTGTTTGGCTGGGAGTTTGTTTGGGTTTTTTTTTTTTCTGGATAACTGGTTGTTTCCATCAAAAATGGTTGGAGCAACTCATGAGAATTGACTTTTCTCTGAAAGTTGAAGAAATTAATCATAAAGAAAGGTAATCTGTTAATTTTTCCTAGTGTTTTTCTCACCACTTCACAGCTTTGCTTTTTTACTGCCTTGGAATAACTTGGGCTTCTGAAAACAGAGCACTGCCTAATAATAGGAAGCTTTCTGATTTAAAAATTAAGTTCTGTTTCCTTTTGCATATTCTGTGGCTATTACTTTGATTCTTTACAATCTTTTCCAACCACATCAGGTGCTGTTTGTCTTTATTCTTCCTGGCCTTTACAAAGTGCTGAATTTGGGGGGAGCCAGTTTAAATCTTATTTCCAAAACCCTCCAGGTGATGTTGTGGATCTGCCCCTCTGCTTCTGTAACGGGGGACATAAAATTACTCTTAATATTAAGAATAAATTTATAATAATTGATACATTATTATTAATATTTAAATATGGATATTTTACAAGTTACATTTTAATGTAATATTAAAATGGGACATTTTGAACAGAAAATCCAGAGGCAAGGGGCTGAACCTGAGGAACAGCTGGGGCTGTGCAGGAGCTGTGAAGCTGACAGAGATGCTCAGCATTGCCCTTGGATTCTGGATCCTTGCATGGGCAGTGGATTTCTTTGATGCAGGTTATTCCCATCTCAGAAATAATTGGAATATGTCTATTATCAAAAGCAACTCACTGCAGCCTTTCTTATGCAATATTTGGGGATTTTGACATCTTCATTTTTAGATCATCGGGGTAAGAAATAAAAGGTTACAGTGATGCTGAGCTGCTGTGGTGCTCAGAATTTGATTTTTTTTTTCTTTTTGGAGCAATGTCCAAGTCAGAATCTTTCTCCAGTGCCAGGCATTGACCAAGGCTCTGTGGACAGCCTGATCCCACTGACTTGGCCAGGGGCAGCTCTGCTTTGCAGGCCTTCATGTTCCCCACTGCAGAGAAAAACTTCTTTGGTTCCTTTTCTTGAGAGGAAAGCAATGAGCTGAGGAGGAACTTGAATAAATTCACACTTCATGTGTACATCTGGGTTTGCATCTTTGTAAAGAACAGATATTATTGATGCACTTATCTGGCTTAGAGCTGGAAATTTGAGCACTCCTCAGTGTGGTGCTTTTAAAATGAAGCAGTGGTATTCAGGAATAGATCCTAGATTAGCGAAACCTCACAGAACACAGGGAAAATGAAGTGTTTAAAGTAATTTAAGTCTTACAATGTTGGCTGGTAGCTACTATTCTCTCTTTAGATATTAAAATTTATTAAAATACAATGCAGCCAGAGGTTGAAATGCATTTTATGATTTTATACCCACATACAAAGCTTTCAATTTTTCAATTTTTTTTTTTTTAGCTTCTACCAAAGCAGTTTTTTTTGTGGCCTGAAATGGATCTATCACATTCTGCTTTGCCCAGAGCGCTTGGAGAACAAAACCAAATTAATTTAGCTTCTCCATTTTATTTTTTTTCCCTTGCAAGACTGAAAGACAAGAGTGACCCACTTTAATATTGGTGCTTCACCTCCTCCCCTCTCTCTGCTCTGGGCAGCTGTGGAATTCCTGGGTGCCAGGGGCTGGGTGGTGATGGTGTTACCCATGGATAACATTCCCTTGGGAAGGCTCTGTGGGTGCCCCTTGGAAACACAGGGTGAGGAATGGCCAACTCCAAGTTTACAGCTTCAGCAAGAAGTTTTTTATGTTGTTGGATTTGTTTTTTGTTGTTTCAGTTTGCCCTTTTTTTTTGTGTGGGGGTTTTTGTGTTGTTTTGCTTCTCTTAGTTTGGGATTTTTTTTTTGTGGGTTTGCTTTGCCAAGGAAGGCAAAAAGCAGAACCAAAAACCAGACAGCAGAGGAGGAAAGTAAAGCCTTGAACTGCAGGTCTGCCACAGAACAGGTTTCTTTGTGACCTCACTTTTTATTTGGCTCAAAGAAAAGTTTGGACAATGCTCTGAGGCACGGGGTGTGTCTTAAGAGTTGGATTTAGGGTCTTTGGGGGTCCCTTCCAACTCAGGATATTCTGTGAGGAACTAACCTATTGCCAGAGGACTGTTCTGAGGTTTTTACCATGCAAAATGAACAGTTTATTGCACTCCCACCCTCCTTTTGGAAACCAGTAACATTTTAGTTGTGTATCAGCAACATTTTTCCATCAGAGATCTGTGAGAACCTGGGTGAGGCTCCTCAAATTGTACCCAGGAGTGCCCTGGGGTGGGATATTCCCATTTGAGATGCCTGGGAGTTGCTGCATCCCTGCTATGAGCCTTCCTCTGTGCCAGCTTTGCTGGGGGATCAGTGCCTGGTATTTGATAGAGATGTGTGGGCTTGGATTTGCTTATTTTCTGGTTTAGAAAGCACGTGGGAGAAATGAGAAAGCAAGAACTTCAGCACTGGATGGAGGATGCCACTGCCAGCTCTGTGTGGATCCCACAGAAGCCGGGGATGCAGGATGAGGAAAAAATACTCTGCTTGTTGTGGCATTCACATTGTCTGGAAAAATCCTTTCGCCCAGGATTTTCCTCCTGGGAAGCTGAGAAGCCTCAGAGAAAAAGGAAAACAATTCTTCTCTCATTTGCTTCTCCTGTGTTTCGCTGCTTTGGAATGTGTTTGGAGATTGTTCACCCACAGGTGATTGTTCCATTGGATTCTGCTGGGAGTTGTTTTGACTCTTTGGCCAGTTGGGGCCAAGCTGTGTCGAGACCCTGGAGAGTCATTATTATCTTTTTAGCCTTCTGTCTGTATCCTTTCTGTATTCTTTAGTATATTTTAGTATAGAATTCTTTAATATAATATACTATCATAAAATAATGAATCAGCCTTCTGAGAACATGGAGTCGGATTCATCATTCCTTCCTGCCACGGGGATCCCTGAAAATACAATACCTTGTGGTGCTGTGTTTTGGAGGAGAGAAAATTCTCCTAGCTAATCACAGGCTGGGGATGTGTCAGAGAGGACCCTCTGAATTCTTTTTCTGGGGAGCTTAGCCAGCAATTCAAACACTTGTTCTAGAGCAATATAAAACCCTTAATTCCAGTGTTTAAAAAAAACCAAAAAAAAAAAAACAAAACCAAAAACAAACCAAAAAAAGGTAGTTTACATGGAAACATCAAGTTCAGACAGCTCAGATTTGGCTCCTCAGAGTTAGTAGTTGCTTTCTTGACCTTAACATGGCCACGCAGTGATCTGTAGGCTAATTCCAGAAGGAATCATTGAGTCTGGGCTGTGTCCTGCCTGTCTGCCCTTCCTCTGAAGAGAGAGAATGCTGTGGAAGTGACATCCAGAAAATACATAGGCCAGAGTTGTCCTGCATCTAGGAAAAATTACTGTAAAGCTACTTTAGGAAGAAAATACAAGTGAAATAATGTCATAGGTTGGTAAGGCTGGGCACGAGGTTTATCATCTGGCCAGTGACAGAGGTAGAAATTGCAGTAAATGGGTTCATTGCACCTGGTGCACAATTCCAAAGAGGAATTAAAAACTAAAAAAGCCGCCAGTGAGCACCTCACGCTCCAGTACATCAAAAAAAGGATGAGTTGGATGTGGCTTTAATTAAATCAGTCACAGGTTCGTGTTGCTGCCAGCATGGCTGGCACAAGGCAAGTGCAGCACAAGCTGCTCCTCCCAGATGTGTTCAGCTGCTGAACTGTCTGTGTTTGCACCACATCTACTCCCTTCCTTTAAATCCACTGTATCTCACAAATAAATCAGTGCTGGGGCTTGGTGGGAAGTGGGAACTGCAAAATCAACTTTGCTGTCAGCTCTGCTCCTGCTGGAGAGTAAAACTTCCAGCACCTCATGGACATGAAAAAATGTGAAATATGGATGCACCCTTCTGTTGGGGGATCGAGACCTGGAAAAAAGAGGAACATTAAAGGATATGTCAACTTTGTATTTATTTAAAAGTGCATTATCAAGGAAGCTGGTTCTTAAGGACCATCAAGGGATTCAATTTTATGTCTGTTCTTTTAACAGGTTAAACCTTGCCACCTGAAAGTCTCAAACACACAGTTCTGTGAGACAGCCAGAATTACTGAATCCAGGAGACTGAAGATGCTGCTGCTGCTGCTGTGGGAGCAGCTGTTCCTGGTGTCATTTGTTGGCTGCCTTGCAGGTAACAACAATCTCTAGTTTCTCTTTTAGAGCTGTGCATGAGTTCCCAAATTCAGGGTTTCAGCTGCACTTGAGGAGGAGAACCCAGAGGCTTTGAAATGCACAAGTTATGTGGAGTTCAGAAACCAAGCATGCAGTATATGTGTTAAATAATGGAAAATATTAAAAGTGAGTGAATGGAAAGAGCCTTTGCCATGTAGGGATGTGCTTTCCAAGCAGGCAGAAGATACTGGAATGTGTTGAGGATGCTGTTGGCAGCAGTGCATGGTGGATGTGCTGATTGAAGAGCTGCAATGTGTATTTGTCTTTAACTGGACACTGCAGATTCTTGCTGAAGCTGATTGTGCTGCATCTTTTCCCAAAACCCTGCTTTGGAAAGGGGTTTTTATTCCTGAGGAGCAGCCCTGGGTTGAACTGCTGAATTGGTGCAGAGGTTTGCTTTTCTTGCTGTGCCAGGCTGCTCTGGGAGTTTGGATCTGGTGCTGCTGCTGAGCTCTCCTCTCTGCTGCCACACCAGCCCTGCAGAGTCATTTCCCTTTCCCTTTTGGAGCTCAGTGCTCTCTCCCAGCAGCACAGGGCTCACTGTGATGATCTCTCTGCTCAGCTTCTCCTGCTCCAGCCTCCCCTGTGATGCCAGGGGTGTGAGGGCAGAGGAGCAGCTCCTGCCCTGTCCTCAGGGCTTGGTTCTGGTGAATTCTGTGCCCCCTTTACCAGGCCTGCCAGGAGCAGGGCAGTGCCCAGATCCCCCCTGTGCATCCTCTTGAAGATGGGCAGCACAGCTCTGGGAGCAGGGCAGTGCCTACACTTCGTGGAGCATGAAAATCGAGTGGTTTATCCCCAGGACCTGCTGTGGATGCATGAGTTTGCTTTCCAAGAGCTCCAGGGGGAGGGAAATGCTGTGGCTGCCCTGGGCAGTCCCAGGCTGGGATCTCCCTCTGATCCTGTGCTGTGCCAGCCTCCCCTTCCATCCTCTTGCATCCCTTGTGCCCTGGCTGTGCTCAGCAGGGTTGGAGTCCTGCACACAGCTCCAGGGTGGATGGATTTATCTTCTCACGGAGGCTCAGAGGGCCAGGATTGGTTTTTGGCTGTCAGGAACTTTAAAGAAGGGGAAGTGACATTGTTAGAGCAGTGTCCATCCTCCCAGCCCTTCTCTGCACCTATTTCAGAGGACTCCCTGCAGCTGGGTACTTGCCAAATGTCAGTGTAATGGCCATGGGGAGTTGGTAAATTGGAGAGCCAGCAAGAAGTCAAGTGAAAAGCTGATTTTCCTGTTTCCAAAGGCCAGCTGGCATGCTTGGGAGCCTGGAGCACCCATTAAGGATGCACATCCCAGATTTAATGATGGATTGGTGTAACTGGGGAGGTTCTGTGGAGTCCCTGTCAGCACCTGCAGAGACAGGAGTTCAGCCAGATGCAGTTCAAGGAAATGAGCATTTCCAGCTGCCTGGCCCATCCCCCTGAAAACTCTGCAGAAGGGCTCAATCCTGACAGAAAAACCTGTTATTTGGGCATGTGTTCCATGCTACCATGACCTGTTTGCTTCAATTGCATGAATATCTTCAGTGGACCTAAAATCCACTTGGGAATCCTGGGGCTGAACTGATTCAAAACAGATTTTAGTAAGAGCACGCTGTAAATGTGGAAATAAGTTGTCAAACAATTTGGAGAATTTTATTTTAACCTCTTATTAAGACAGATCAGCAGGCATTCTGCCTGCCCATAGAAAACCATTTTTCTTTTGCTTTGCCTATAAGCAAAAAGACAGTTCTTGGAAGAGCTGTGTGCAGTTCAGTGTTATGAAATACCATCACAGCTGCAGAAAAGGAGATGATGCTGATCTTGGCTTATGAACCCTGACATTGTCTGTCTTTGCAGATAATGTATTTCAAACTAGGACCCTTTTTGCAGTGTCCTATATTGAATTGCTTTTCCTTTATCTGTTGTGAATCTTCATAGTTCATCAAAGAGGAGAATGTGAGAGGATCTAATAAAAAAAAACCAGTGGCCCTTGGGTTTTTGTTTATTGAAGTATGGTTGTATCTGTATGACTAATGATCCCATGGGGTTTTTTGGTCCATTTACCTTGGGGAGCAAAAAGGTGATTACTGAGTATTGAAAATTTATATATATGTGGGGTTTCCAAATGTCTGCCTTGTTAGAAGAGGCATTTCAAAACACAAACTTTAGCATTATTATCTTTAAATTACTCTGAAGACCAACTTCAAAGACAAAAATTAGTAAAACATGCAGAACAGCATCAACAATGAAAATGCCAGACTAAGCTGTGGTGAAGTAATGAATTAATTCCAGGTGTAACTTCCTGCAACTTGTGATTCTTGTAGGGCTTACATCCCTCCTGAATGTGCTGGTTGCACTTGGTCTTTGGGGAACTGGGGTGGAATTCCTGTCTGGAATATGTGAGGAGCAATTTGATGAGCAGTTTGATGCATTTGTGAGCCCCCATCACGTAAGTGTGTAAAAACCTCCCTGCAGTTTGTGAGGCAGCTGCATTTTCTGACCACTTTTGTGCGTTTTTGGCTTCATTTTCCTGCTCCTGGAGAGCAGGAGAAGGCACCAAGGGCAGTACTGGGCTGCTCCAGCCCTGCAGAGAGCACAGGCTCTGCTTTCTTCACTCCCTCACAGTGCTCTGCTGTTCTCTCTGCTGAAACCAGCTGCTCTCCTCCCCAGAAATGGATGCTCCTAAATCTTCTGAGATTTAACAGAAAAACAACTTCTGAAGGGTTGTTGAAGGGGAAGGAAAGCTGTGAATAAAGAGAGAGCTCAAAGAAATGAAACAAGGAGGACTCTGTGTGTAAATGCATAAATTTTTTCTCCTTCAGGAGATGAAGGGGCACATTTCAAACATCGTGTCCAGGGTGAGGCTGGAGACGCCACTTGGATTAACTTTCCCTCCTGGAATTCTGACTCCTTGCCATCACAAACTGTATGTCCTAACACTGGCTTTGCTGCACTTTATTTACATAGAGAAAACCAAAAATAATTATTAAATTTTTTTCCTCCAGCCATTGCAAGCCTTGGCAAAAAAATAACCAAACAAAACCACAAACAAAAAAACCCAGCCAATGCAATACTGTAATATATAGAAATTATTTGGACATTGAAGCCTGGTTCCTCTTCTGTCACTTTTATACTAAAATTTGCCAATAGGGAGATTTTTCTTCTAATTCCTTATTCAGCAGTCCATTTGAGTTAAAAACTAGATCATATTCTGTATATTTCTTTACGTCAATTCAGGTATTTTTATTGCTTTCATTTTCATTTTTTCATTTTGTTTTCTCAGTCTAATACAGAAATAAACTGTTAAGCCCTCAGGCACAGGAATGTCATGTATCAGATTCACAGTTCTCTTTTTGAGTATCAAGTTTAGGATGCTTATGAAATTGGAAATCATGATTCATTCTTTATTTTCCAAAGAGCATGAAAAGAAACCTTCAGTGGTCTTACTGCTCTGATGGTGGGATTACATCATGCCACAAGGAGAGCAGAAATATCCCCTTCACATTTAGTCTTTGCTGGGGAGTTTCTTTATGGGTAAAAGTCCATCTGTAAAAAAAAAAAAAATAACATCATTTACTACTCTTGTTCAAATTCTGTTTTCATTAAGAGTTACAGCCTTCAGCCAGAGCCAGCCTGGCTTTTGATGCATAATTCTTTTACATATTAATAGTAATCTCCTTTTTGTGCATTACACATGCCCAGCCATCGTGCAGCTATGCCAGTAGTGACTGTCAGAATTGTTTAGCTGGGATGGCTTGTGCAGCACTACCAGCATTCATTGCACTGCCAGAAAGTTTGGGTTCAGTTAGTTACAGAATGAGAAACTGGCCTTGAGAGTTCTGCTTTTATCTGAAGTGTTTGGGGAGCAAAAAAGTGATTAGTGAGCATTAATATATATATATATATTTATATTTATATATATATTTACATATTATATATTTTTACATCTATGTATATATTCAACGTGTCAATTTTGAACATTCAACATGTTCAACATTTCAAAGCACAAACTTTAGAATTATTATTTTTAAATTACTCTGAAGAGCAACTTCAAAGATAAAAACAAGTAAAATATGCAGAACAACCCGAAGAGTGAAAGTACCAAACTAAGCTGTGGTGAAGTCATGGATTAATTCCAGGTATAATTTCTTGCAGTTTTGATTCTTACAGGGTCTTCACTTCTTGCTGCAAATCCTGCCTTCCTCTGCAGCTCCTTTATTCCTCCTGTAGCAGCCTTGGGCACTCCTGGGTGAGGTGACCACATTTAATCCATTCACTTGGAATTAGGTGAGGTGAAAAAATCATGAGGATCTGTGTTTTCTGGTCAGCTGGATATAAACTTGGAGCTGGATCTAAATTTAAGCCCAAAGCCCATGAAAAGACCTTTGTTGACATCCCAGCCTTTCTCCAAGTTCATGGATTTCCAGGAGTCTGGGTTTCCATGGTGGGTGTGCTCTCACCAGTTACAATATTGAACTCCACAAGTGCAGGAAATGCTGTTATATTCACATTCTTTTTGAAAGAGACCTTTAATAGCTTTTGAAGAGTCTCCTTGGTCTCTGCTTTGTCTTTCCAGCTGAGGGAAGCCTCCTCTTGAAGAGCAGCTCCCTGGTGCTGCAGATGCTGTCTAACCTTAAAGCCGAATCCTCACCTTCAGACAATTAATGCCTCATTTTAACGAGGCAAATGCTGCCTTTATCTTCATTAATTAAGCTCATTGCAGATTTGATGACATTTGAATGGAGGAATTTTGGCTTGTGGCAATTCTGATTTTCGCATAAATTACCAAGAAGGAATTTCCAAGTGGTTTATCCTGCAATAAAATTCTGTTACTGCAAATATTACTGAGCATGAAGGCTGCACATTTGTACTCCTGCAGTTCTTCTGCCTACTGCAGTTTGAAGTGCAGTACAATAGAGCAAATAATTCCAATATATTTCATGTAAAAGGTTATGGAGCTTGGGCACATTGAATAGTAATCCCTACTGGAATGCTTACTCCAGTCCACAAATAAATATTGATTTAACAGGAATTGTGGTAAGTCCCAGTGCTTTAGGACTTCTGTTTGCTGCATTTTTTGGTAGATAGATCATAGCCTGGTATTTTGTTTATGGCTTTTTATTTGCTGTGTGAATTCAGCCTTTTTTTGCCCAGACACCTTGGAAAAAGCTACTTTTGAAGATTCCCAGCTTGCCTGCTTTGTGACAAGGACAGCACAGGAGCCTCTCCACGGGTGTTTTTTGAGTTTTAGTGTGGAATAACACAGTCAAAGTTTCAGAAAGTTGTTGGAAGACTCTTTGCTTCCATCCTTTCCACCCCTTAACTTGGGAAGCTCAGGACACCATGGAGTTAAAAAAATCAGATTAAAGAGGCTGAGACTGACAGTTGAAAAACAGGGGAGGTACACTGGGTTGAAATCTAAAGCTGAATAATTTGGCAGATGTTCAGCAAAACAGCCGAACTGAGAATAATTCAGTTTGTATTTAAAAAAAGCTCTTCAGTAGAAACTGTTCTGATTTTTCTTTGTTCTTAATGATGATGTTCAAAATGAATGCTTTAAGTTTTTAATTTTTGGTGATTTTAAATATGTGGCTGCCAGTGCCTTGGACAAAAGCTTTATTTGTGCCATAATTAACCTCTCAGTTTTTCGTGTAATAACAAATGTGTTAATAGTAGCCTTTAGCTCCTGCAGTACAGGATGTACATATCAGCAGTGAGATTTCAGGGATCAGTATTTATCAGGGATTAAAACACAATTTACACGCTGTTTTTTCAGTAACAAAATAACCCAATATTGCAGAGTCTAAAGCTTAACCTCAACCGTATTTACTAAACGTGTTTGAAAACCTAAGCGAATAAAAGCTCATTTATATTCCTGTCTGATTAGCACAATCAGAACTTATTGATGCTAAAACGAGCCAAATTTCCATAACTATAAACAGAATATTAAAATACAGTTGACTAGCAGAGCATGATGCCTTTCCCCTCCTTGGATGGAACATGGAGTTATGACTTTCTTGGTGACTTTTTAGGGGTCTTTCAAGAAAATCAAAGACATTTCAAAGCCAGGCCTTTGGGCAGGGAAGCAGAACTCTTTCCAGGCAAGTTTTGCTGCCTTGGAATAGAAAGCAGAAGATGATGTGTAGGTGAATGTGTTTGTGCGTGGCTGTCCTTAATTTCTGCATAGTTGGGGTCAGATGTTCAGGAGCATTTGAATGTAGGAACCACTTCTTTTGAAGCAGCCACTAGAAGTATTTGTAGTATTTTATTCAGTAGATGGGGCCAGAAAACCTGAGTGAAGAGGGGGAGGTACAGAGTGACTTTGTGCAGTGGTGTAAATTAAGGAATTCCATACTGAAGCCAACTGGGTGTGTAAAATGAGAATTACAGAATGGTTTGGGTTGGAGGAGACCTTAAAGATCATCCAGTTCCACTTCCTTTCACAGGCAGGGACACAGAAACATGGGATAATAGCACAATAAAGGAGTTTTGAGGAGACCTGGGTTTGATTTTGATGGCTGTGAGTTTGTGCAGGTGACTCAGGTTTCCATTTAAATTGCCAGGAGAAAGCCCAGTGACACTTTGGAAGTTTCTGTGTCTGGGTGAAGAGTCCCAAAGCTGAGACTTACTACATTATCCTAAATACACATCAGGGTTGGTTCCTATCTCTGAAATGTCATTTTGTTGAAAAGTACCACGTGAGGAGTGAGCATCGCTTTTATTCAGCAGACACAGCAGAGTGTGTCGGGATCCTGTTTGAAATAATCAGAAAATTTTGCATCTCCAGTGCTGCCACTCCACCCTCAGAGACTGTGAGCTGCAAAATCACACCTTGCACCTGCTTTGCAAAATTATTTGGGGCAACTCGAGGTGCTCTGCATGCAGCAAGGACTGCAAAGAGAAGTGTGGCATTCCCTTGCCTTTGGCAGTTGTTTTGCAATGAGAACTTGAAAATGGTTTAAACCTGAATTAAAAATAGCTTCATTTGCATAGTCTGGGGTAATTAGTGTGTGTTTTACCCTCCTACAGCTATTTATAACTCTGTAAGCAGTAAAGAAAATCCTCAGGTAGTTGGATGTTTGATTCAGTTATTGTCCTGTAGCTCAGGGGTGGCACATACAGGTCTCACTGTTGGTAAACACCTGAGTGGCAAATTGGGGTACTGGAGATGATGGGCATAGCTTGGGAGAGATAAGGTGCAAAAAGAGTTCCTCTTCCAATGCTGTGCTGCATGTCCTGGAAAAGTTTTTAGCTTGATTATTCCAGCTTATTTCCAGGCTTTATGTTGCCAGAAATCATCCCCTGGTAGAGACTTTATGAATTGGGTATTTTAAAGTTTCATCCCATTTCTCATTTTTAAGGTTTGCTGTGTAGGGAGATCCCATGGCCCTGGATTTATTGAGTCAGGGCAGCTCTGGGGGTGTGGAATGCAAGGAAAGATGTTTTCCCTACGCTCTTCAAAATGAGAAGAGGCATTTATCCTGTATCAACAACTTGAAAATAGGACGGATTCATTCCTTGCCACGATGTTTTGTGCTGGCTGGGAGATGATTCCAGCAAGCACTGATAAGAGAGTGTTTTCTGAGACAAACTGCTGACAGTAATGGTGCCTTGGCTTTTTGGGCAGGGGGTGTGTGACAGTTCTTTCTGCCTTCAGAGTTCATAAGAATTGCCTTTGATTGCAGCTGTAGAAAAACCCTAAATCTGAATTTGCTTGCTAGCCTTTGTGAAACTTTATTGTAGACCACAGACTATAGTTAAAAGTAAGACAACTACATGGCTGGATCTAATTTTTATGCATAATTTATATATAAAACTAAAGATTCATCTCCAATTTCCCATCTGCATCCATAGCATTGCTGCAGAGGGGACATATTTCAGCTTTTGCAAGAGTTTGCCTACTGAGTGACAGTAGTGAGCAACATATTGGGAAATATTACTTCTAATTCATTTTTTAAAGTTTTTTGATTCTTAACGTGAAATATTGTATTCTGTAAAGAGATTCTGACGAGAAATTGAAATTACATAAAAGCAAAGAGGAAATGAGGGAGAAAAAGCAGTTGTTTCAGATCATAACCTCATTGGTTGGGGTGACAGTTTCAATTCCTTCTGAGTTCTCTCCAGTTCTCATCCTTTTTATGTTGGATTAAGTAACAGTTTTTGTCTCCTTATTCCCATAGCAACCTTATCTCTCTTTATTTTTTTGATGTAAATCTGCTTGTCTCTTACTGTCTTTCAAAGCTTGTGCATGAATAGCTTGTGAAGGAGAGGAGCGTGGCAAGGAGAGAGCAGAGACTTTTTGGCACAGAAAATAAGGGAAAGAATATTTTTGAGCAAAAAATAGAGAGCTTAAAAACACTTTTTTTCCTCCCAAAGCTATTTATTACATCGTTTTCCCGTGTAGTTTTTTTCATGAAGCTTTAGTGCTGTTTTAGGATGTTGTGTGAGCTGAACTCCTCCAGTTTAGGCCAGCCTGAAATACAGATTTCATGCCCTGTAGCACTGTAACTTGGGAAAAGTTGGTTTCTATAACTTGGGAAAGGTAAATCTTGCCTTGCCATGGTTTTGCTCCACGTGGGATCTCTTAGGGGAAGGTTGAGTTTTGGGCAGGACCCCCAGCTTTGTGTCCAGCTCTGGGAGGAGAATCCTGGTGCTGGAACCCTCAGAGTGCCAGGGATGAGGCTCCAGATCCTCAGGCTGCACATCCTCAGCCAGGGGCAGCTGCTGCTTGGCCTCAGGCATTAAATGAAGGTGGAAAACGCAGCTGTTGCTTTGTCTCCCTACATCTTTTCCTCCTATTAAATAATTCCCTTGATTGGACTTGCTTAATATGTGTCTGAAGTGCAAGGGAGACATTGGACACCAATATCATTTTAGATTTTTAGATTTTAAGCCTAAATTCTGAGATTTTTTTAAACAGGAGCCTTTTGAATTGCTGGCTTCATTTCTGTAAAAAATATTTATAAATGACAAAAAATTTTGGCATTTCCTGCACAGCTCCCCTCACCTGGTAAAACTTTAAATCAAAAATACTTTAATTCTTATGTGTCTGTGCTTGGTTTCTTTGTTCAAGGAAAGAAGTGATGTTCCTTAGGACTTTTTGCATTGCAGGACTGTTCTTAAAACTCTGAAATGTGGATTATTTGGGAAAACAGAACATACATTCACTAAAAAAATCAAAGCAAGTCCTTGCTAAGGAAGGTATTTCAGCCCTTGATTTGTTTGTCAGAATTACCCTAATGGGGTCTTGTTAGCCCATTTAACGTGCTTCTGATAATATTAAGATAATACTTTAAAATGTTTACATTACATTTATACCCCATTAAGGGCCTGATCTGAAGCCCATTGAAGTTAATAGGAACGTTCAGTAGGCACTGAATGCTTTGATCTTTCAACTGTACTTTTTGCAAGTTAGGAAAAAAAAAATCAAACATGAAAATTGTTCCAGTCAACAGAAGCACGACTGTGCTGTGCCCTACCCCACCCTTTGTGGCTCATAAAGCTATTGGATTTGGAACCTCCTCAAACTGAGATAAAGATTTAGAATATCAATTTGGGATGTGTTTCATCCAGGCTGTGATGTAGAGAAAAAGGGTGTTGCTAAAAGGGTTTGGCTGAGCAGCTGAAATAAGGGAAGGCTTGGCTGGGTGGCTGAGAGAATTTGATTTCATCATGTTGTAGATGTAGGGTTTATTTTAATTTTTTTTTTTTTTCTTTTGAGATGTGGAGTGCCCTGGCATGGTTTTAGACAACATTACATTATTTAAAGAATACCTTCAATAAGATAGAGCAGATGTCCTTTTGTTTTGAGGTCGCTTGGAAGATGTGCAGAGGGAGATTTAGGGATGTGGTTTAGTGGGACTTGGCAGTGCTGGGGACTCGAGACTCTTGGAGATCTTTCCCAGCCTAAATGATGCTGTCATCTATAACAAGCACAGATCTTGTGATCTACAGAATTACTCTGACATTCAGTGAATTTATAAGAAATACACAGCAGAGTTTGGCTGAATTAACCCCTGGCTGCAGCTCAATAAATGTGGACAGATTGCAAATAACAATTTCACTGCCTCCACTGCGTATCACCTTACTTTAAAGATACTTTCTCAGAGCTCCAGTTTGCTGCTAGCTTGTGTATTTTGCTTTCTGATGTTCATTACAAAGCCAAGTAGGCATCTTAAAGCTGAAGCAGTGGAAGTTAGAGAGCTGCTCCTATTACACTGCATTGCTGGTGTCTCTATTCTGGTATTGATTATGTATTTTATGTCTTGTTTCTCATCCACTGTGGCACTGAGCAGTTACAGAGAGCCCAGGCTGGGACTTATGGGGAGTCTCATTTAATAACCAATTCTCTGTACTTATGAGAAGAGATGCAGTACCTGATTTTATTTTCCTGTTATTGCTTCTCTCAGCCCTGTGCAGCGAGACATCTCTCTTTTTTTTTTATGGAACTGTATTTTTTCAGCCCATGACTTTTTATTCAATTGTAGTTAAGGATATATTTCTGAGGATTACATCACCCTGCAAGGAACAGTGTGACTTGGGCTGGGGATCAGGCTGCACATGGAGCATCTGCCATGGAACAATTCTGCTCAGATACCAGCAAAAAGATTTCAGGTCTCCCTGGTTTTGGGGGTTTTCTCCTTACTTTCATGTCTCAGTCTATTAAACTCTCCTCAGCAACACTGGGGTTGTATTTATGTCCTAAATGGAGTAGCAGAACTCAGCTATTTCTCAGGAGTTGTTTTTTTTTTCCCACTCCTGCAGCCTCTGTTGTTGAATGGTCTGATGCTGAATTTATTAATCTGTGCTGTTGCTTGCTCAGGTGTAATCCTGTTCAGCCACATTTATTCATCCACTGAAGGATGTGCACATTGGTCCATCATGGCATATTAAAGGTTTGCCTCCTCCTGCCACAGCTGTCATCTCCTTGACCCCTCAGTAAACTAACAGTCTTCCACATAATTTTGCTTTCATTCAAGTGTAATGCCATTACTGTGGAGGCAGACAGAATGCAATTCTCTAAAGATCTTGTCTCATTCCCTTCTCTTCCAGGGAGGTTAATGTGCTCAGATGATCCCTGCCTTTTCTTTTTGCTCTCTTGCTGCAAGAAGGGCAGAAAAAAATAGTGCTCCTGGATAATCTGTTTGGACTGGCTTTTGGGGGATGGAGCAGGCTGGGAAGATGAACTCACCAGCTGGGTAGAAGCTCTCTTTACCACTTGTGTTTCAAATGCTTTCATTTGTTTTCCTAGCACTTTTTATTTCTACAGCTTTTTACAAAAATGTTGTACAGATGTTTTCCTGAAATGGAAGTAACTGAGTCAAAACCTCTTTACCCAAAGCAAGCTAAGCCGGGTTGAAATATTAATGATGTGTGGGAATCACTTTAGTCTGAAGTTGCAGCAGTGTTTTGTCCACAGCCATTTGTCATTTACAAGTGGTACCACTGCAGAAAACCAGGAATGTCTGCAGGGGCAGTGCTGGGGTCACAGGGATTCCTGATTTTGGGAATGAGAGCTGGGGGAGGAGAAAGGAGCCAGCCCCAGCAGGAATCCTGTCCCTGAGTGCAGGTTCCTTGGATGAACTTACTGTCATTGTCACAGCTAATGACGTGGAATGGCATTGATTGCCTCTACTGTACACACTGCTATTTTACCACTAATTAAGTTAAAAAATCAAATGAGGCAGTGATTTGTTGGGTGTAGGGGCTGGTTCTGCCCTGCCACAGCCTCTCATCTGCTGGCTGAGCTCTTGTGTGTGATTTGCCAGAGGCTTCCCTGGGTATCAAATGAGTGTATGAGTGTGTGATATGATGCTTTTGATTCTTAATAATCTGATATTAACAGAGGTATTTTGCATTTTCTTGTCTGTTGTTAACACTCCTTTGCATTCAGCTGGTTTTGAACCTCTGATTTCTTACTACATCTCTCTTCCTGATTTTATTTCAGATTCTCTTCAGAAGAATTTTTATGCTGCTTTAGTTAGCAAAATGTAGCATTTTTCTCCTTAGTATTTCATAACTTCAGCTCTTAATAACACATGCTGCTCTAACTTACTCTTTCATCTTTTTCTGTATCTCTCTTTTGCTTCCATTTAAAAGTTACTTTAGCACCTCTTTAAGCCAATTGCATCTTGGCTTCATCCTTTATTTTTCTCCTGTCTTTCCTGATGAGCATTCAGTGGAATTACTGTCTTAGTTTCTTCAAGAAACCTTATTGCCTTATAATGAATGAGTGGGGGGGGAAGAAAAAAATCAACTTATCTTGTGATTTCGGGTCTGAGCTTTGTGTCTAAAGCTGTGGGACCTGAACATCCTTGCAGAGTGTGGTGTTTACTGATTCTGTGCCAGGGTGGGATTGGTTTGTCCCATCCCAGAGGCGGGCAGAGGGCCGGGCACGGGGAGCTCCTGGTGTGCCACACGCCCTGGGTTGCATTGATCTGTCTCTGCACAAGGTGACCCAGCAGCTCCAGGTACTGAATTCTCACCACAAAAGCTTTGGGTAGTGAATTTAATTTATTCTAAGTCATGCTTGCAAGGGTCTCCTGCTCTTGCTCCAGACACTGCAGGTCCCAGTTCAGCCTGAGCCAGGCCAGATGCAGTTTTGTCATCTCTTTGCCCTTTTGTTTAATTGTGTAACGATTATCGTTCATAAAGCAAAACCTGGGATTTGTTATCTGCCTGGGGATTACACTGATTGGGTTTTCCACGTGCCTCTGCTACATCTGGGTCAGAGCAATGATTAATATTGAAAGACAGCTTTTGTAACCAGGCTGAAGCTCTGGCACACGTCCTGAAAAGGCTGCTGTGATTTTAGAGAGGGGCACAAGTGGATGTGTGGCCGAGCGAGGGGAATTTGTGCTTGATGACAAGCAGGTGGAATCTGTCACCCTGGCTGGGCTGATCAGCCTGGGCTTATCACTGGCAGGAGCAGTGGGATGAAAGGTGGTGCTTACAGTGCTCAGAGTGGAGAAAATCAGCTGTGCCAGAGGTTATTCACAGCTCTGCATTGGCCTCACAGGTATCACAGCCGGGTTTCACTGTGTGACCCTGGTGTTAGCCCTGCCCCACTCTGCAGTAACTGACCTGGGGCTGTCATTCTGACTTGGGTTTGCCTGGCTGCAGCCTTTGGGTCTGTCGTGCCTCAGAGAAGCCTCCAGGATCAAGTGCTTTGACCTTGTGGTGGGAGCATCCTGCAAAGAGCTGCTCTGGGCATCCCCTGGAGCTGCTCCCAAATCCCTTCATCCCGCACCAGGGAGCCTGTGCTGCCTGCTGGGAGCTGCTGATGGCAAGTACACGCGTGAGAAAGTTGTTTACACAGCTCCACAGCAGCAAAACAGCAACCACAGGTCCAGCTCTGTGTGTTGGAGCAGCCACTGCTCCTCTGGTTCCCCTCAACATCCGCCCAGGAGCGCGGAGCCAGAGCTCAGAGCCTGGGTGCACAGTAGCCTCACACCGTCCACTGAGCACTCAGGCTCTTGAAAACTAATTAAACACACTCAGCAGCACTTCAGAGGTTTCCAGGTAAGACAGGAAAGTGGCTGCTTTAATAGCAGGAAGCCCTGGTGTGTGGTGATGTGCGCCGGGGTGCCAGAACGAGGGAAGAGAGGAGAATCTTGTCTCCATGTTTCAGAAGGCTGATTTATTTTTTTATGATACATATTATATGAAAAGAAAATGATGTATTAAAACTATACTAAAGAATAGAAGAAAGGATTTCATCAGAAGGCTTGAAGGGAATAGAAAGGAATGATAATAAAATCTTGTGACTGACCAGAGAGTCAGACACAGCTGGACTGTGATTGGCTGTTAATTTAAAACAACCACATGAGACCAATCACAGATGCACCTGTTGCATTCCACAGCAGCAGATAATCATTGTTTACATTTCGTTTCTGAGGCCTCTCCGTTTCTCAGGAGAAAATCCTAGCAAAAGGATTTTTCAGGAAATACGTCCATGGCACTGGTGTGAGCCATAGTGCTGGAATCTCGCTGATGGGGCTGCTGCTTTGTGCCTCTGACAACGTTTGTGGTCTTTGGCAACCTTAATTCTGGCATTTTCTACCTCCAAGTAATTGAGTTTTCAGCCTCAGTGTGTTCTTTTAATTTTATTAGGGACTAGAGAGTAATAAGTTTGCACAATGCTGAATTAGGTTATGCAGTGGTTTTCTTCTGCTTTTCATTAAATAATTAATTAACAGCTCGTGCTTGTGCACAGGTTGGAGATGTGACTTCGGTGGGAAACTTCATCATTTGGCTTTCATCTTCAGCACTGGAGAAATTACTGTGCCTCATGGACTCTTCCATGGTCTGTCTCCTGGAGATAAAGTTCTAATTTTCATTTTTGCTTTTTTTTGTGAACCTGGCAGATTAGTATTGTTTTAAACATCTCCACTGTCCACATCACAGTAACGTGGGCTTCTTTCAATTTTTCTGCCTTATCTGCCACAGAAAATACCTGTTTTGCTTGTCAGCTGCAAATGGCATCAGGGTAAGAAATGCCTTTCCCTGCATTCCTGTTCCCTGAAGTCTGTAAGGAAATAACTCCATCGTGTCTGCTTTAGCCACATTTTTGCAACTGTGAAGGAAGTGAACAAAATCTCTTCTGGTTTGCTTTGATGTGCTCCTGAACGTCCATTAAGCTACAACCTCAGTGTTGCTGTATGGTGCTGGGATAGAAATAGATCATTTTTCTTATCTCTGCTGTCCTTCTGAGCCTGTTAATGTAGTCTAATCCCAGCGAGTAACCCCAGAGATTCTCAGGCAGAAATGTTTGCAGCAATTTTGCAGAACCTGTTTTAGGCTGTGGTGACATCCTGGTGCTCACTCACGTCCTGCTGGGGCTGGAGAGGAGTCCAGGGAAGAGCACATTGTGTCCCTGATTCAGAAATGGTGAGTTTGAACTTCACAGGAGCAATTAATGTCAGTCCCAAATGCTGTGTTCAGGATACTGAGTCTGAGGTGCTTTATTTGTCAAACGTGGAAATTCGCCCACCTCTTCCTTCAAATTGTGATGTGAATAGTTAATAAGTGAAATAACTGTTCTTCCTCTGCATGAGCCAGGCAAATGTACTCTGAAAACATATTACTTTTATTTCTGCCTCTTTTTCATCTTCAGTAATAGAATTAAAAGTTTAAATTTCTCCTAAATTCCTCTGTAAATATTATTTTTGTTACGGTGTGAATCAATCCTTGCACCTTATCCTCTCTACAGCTCACTTTGAGTGGGTTATTGAATTCAGTTATGTAGAAATAGTCACCTTCTCCAGGTTCCCTTGTATTTCTTTTATTAAAGAGTTGAGGCATAACATACCCGAGGTTGAGAACCAGTAAAGAGGAGAATTATTAAAATAAATACAAAAAATAAAAGTCCATTAACATGTGTTAATGCCCAGTGTTTAACATGCCCAGTTAAAAATACTGAACAGCAGCTGGACCTGGAAATAAATCCCAACTGATTTTTGGAACAGAAAATGGCGCAGGTGATTCTGGCAGGGTGAGTTGGGAGTTAAGGCTGGGTCTCTTATTCTTGGTTTATTATTTCACTGCTATGAAATAATTATTATTACACTGGTATATATTAATAGTAATAATATATACATCTATTATATAATCATATAATATATATAATATATATATTATTATTTTTATATAATATAAATAATATTACTCACTGTTGATGGATGAGGAGATGATGTGTTTCGTTGCACATACAACAAAATATTTCACGTTATTTTTTGCTCAGCCCAGGTAAGGCCCCACGTTTGGATGAGCGCACAGCTGTCTGGAATGGCTGTGAGCATTGGATTTTTCTGCTGACTCCGGGTGGTGGTTTGGGGCTGTGGAGAGCAGCCAGGGTGGGACATCTGTGGGCAGGACACTTCTCCATCTGCTGTGCGTGTTCTTTGTCACTGTCACATCTGGGCTGGCCCAGGTGGCCCCTGTCAAAGCTGGGATCAGTGCCAGCTGCTCCATACCTTGTGAAGGAGGAGATGGCAGATCCTGGTTATCCAGGAACCCTTTCTTTTAATGACATTTTTTAATACTTGGGGCAGAATCTGTGCATTTCTCTGTGTGGAAGGTGCCATCTCTGGAAACATAAAGGACTGAAGTCAGTGAGAGTAAAAAAAAAATCAAATCCCAATGTCATCAGCATGTTCCCAGTGCTTTAAAACTGAGCTGTTGTCGGATGGTTTTCATTGATTTATTTATTGAGGAAAGGCTTTTTGGGAACATTGCTGCATATTTAATAAATAAACAAACCTTCAGATAATTAGAGCTAGATCTGGCAGGGCTTTAGCCATCTGTTTAACTATTAAAATGTGAATAGCCTGGTGTTCTTCAGCACTAAACCTGCTTTGTGCTTACGAGGCCTGGTGCTCAGTAGACTGCCAGGATGTTCTTAGGGCTTGTTTTGGGAAAGTGTTAGAGGGGAAAAAAAAATCTGTGTTGCATCTGAGAAGTCGACTGTAGGATAATTTCCTTGAGCAAACATCCTTGCCTCCTGAGATATTTCTGAAATTGCTTGAATTGCTTTGTTCAGTGCTGTGTTTGCCTGGAGTTGAGTGGTAATTCCCAGATAATACGAATTTATGAAAGGCATATTTTTGGAAATACCTATTGGAGAACATTTTTCTTTCAAAACATGTATTTCCCTAGTAACGCTGTTAGGGCTTGGTTTGGTTTTTTTTCCAGTTCTTTCAGTGCATTTTTGCCGGTGCAAAACATGTTTAAAAAAAAAATACTCCCTGCTTATCAGATGTTGACTCAACTTTTATGCTATTAATATTATTTTACTGGTTTTTTTTTAAATCTCTGCTGTCTCTGGTCCTTTCCTTCAGTTCCACAGAGCTCACAAATCACCTCATCCCTTTCTGTCCATCTTTCCCCTCATTATTGCAAATTCTTCTACTTCTTCCCATGCTGGCATCTCCTGTTCACCACACTCTGATACATCTGTGCCAATGATTTTTTAGCTTTTCCTGCTTGCATTTATGTAACACAGACTTTTGAATTATTCTCCTTTAATTAGTGTAAGAGCATTTAAATGTCTCCTGTTTCATCTTTTCCTGCACCTCAAGTTGATACAGGGAAGGGGAAGAGTTTCAAAGATTTTTAGGGTTTTTTTTTTGCTGCTGTTGGCTGGTTGTTCACCTGTGAGATATTCAGCATTTCATGAGATGGAAACAGCCTGCAGGGTCTGTTCTGCACTGAGGTCTGCTGCATTTTATTGGCAATATTTCTATGGATTTCTGTATTTCAAACTCAGTGGATTTCTGTGGTGTTCTGTGGGCTCTCACATGGGCTCTGCTGGTGGGACTGACATGAGAAGAGATGGGGACAATATTCCAAACTCAGAAGTTGTCTGAGTAGTATTTTGGGTGTAAAATGAGCCTCGAAGGGTGGGAGGTTGTTCGGCTTGCTCTGTTGTGGAGCTTTCAGGGCATAAAATGCAAGTTCAGCCGCGTGGCATGGAAGAAAGGGATTTTGTTGGTGTGGAATTCTGTGATTTCCCAGCACCAGCCTGAGCAAGTGAAACCCTGGAGCTGCTTCCCCAGCAGCCTCTGAATCTCTCAAGTGACAAATCTGATGAATGATGTTCACTCCTGCACTGTGAATATTTTTGTCCTCTCGTTCTGCCCAGCAGAAATTGATTACTGAGATAATTTTTGGTCTCATCCCTCACTCCTAGCTCAGTGTGTTTCTCCCAGGTTCCATCTAGGCCCTGGCAAGGCAGCAGGAGGTTTTTCAGTGGCTCACTTCAGCCCTGGTGTGGTGATTCCTGTTGGGGTTAACAGGCTGTGTATCCCAAATATCCTGGTGGCAATTAATTAAGCAAAGTGCACATTTAGTTTTGGGTGTCTGTCTAAAGAAATACCAAGTTCTTGATCACAGCAGTGCCTGGGTATAGCAAATTTTGGGGTTTAGGGTGGGTGGGGAAGAAGGTTTGTTCATGCACACAGGTGAGTTAGGGGATGGTGGTGAAGGTTGCTGGGTTTTCTTATTTCTTTTTAAGTGTGTTTGTTTTTTCTTTTTAAAGAAACAAATTGGTGTTCCTCTGTTTTCTCCAGCAGTTCTCATTACCAGCATAGCTATTACAACGTGCTGAGGCTGTTATTTGCCCTCAAGAGCTGAGAGAGTGGAATTTCCGTTCTTTTTAATAATGTGACTTTTACCAGGGCGAGTGGGCTGTGAATTAGTGCTTCATTATGGGCTGACATCAAACAGAGTCCCCACTTCAGAATTACCCACTCAAGAAAACAGCTTAGATTTGCTTGTCTGACTCATTTAGGCACTTGAACATCCAACACAGAATTATACCTAAAGTACATTTAACAAGTTCTGCTCCTTTGAATAGCAGTGGGTCTGATGCAGCAATACAATAAATATTTTCATGGCTATTAAGGCACAATTATGTTTATAGAGCTTGAATCCTTGTTCTGCAGTTTTCAGAACACGGTAGGATTACTAACAAATATGTGTTGACAATAAAGGGCAATTGATATAAGTGTGGTAAGATGTTTGGGTGTTGCTGGACTTGGAGCTGGAAACCTGAATTAAAAAAAAAACAGCTGGAAAATTGAATCCTGCTCCTCTCACAGTGAATTCTGTGTATTCACTTAAAAAAACAAGTGTTCTGTGTATTACTTAAAAAAATAAACAGGATTTGGTGCAAGTTCTAGCAGTGCCTGCAAATCTTACAGAGTTCCTGTGTACAGAACTGGTGTCTGGGGGTGAAATATCACACAGGTTTCTTGACAAAACGCCGCATAACTCAGCATTGCCACACGCCAGCAGCTGTATGTGTGGAGCAGCTTTGTCATCAGAAATGCTCTGGATTTTTCATAGCACCATGTTCTGTGTCTCTCCAAAGCACGGCTGTGCTGTTTGATGTGATATTGCCCCATCCCTTCTCACTTACATGGGATCACAAAGCAGAAACCTCTGGCAGGTGCTTACAGTGAATGTGGTCAGTGGGCTCTGAGGTGAGTTCTGATTTATTAAAATCTCACTGTTCTCAGTCTCATTTTGCTTACAGAGATGCTCCAGGTAGTGTTTTCCCCTCATGAATCCACAAATTTTTATTTTATCTTTTAATTGTCTTGAGTATCACAGGAGTGTTCCAGTGCAGCTGTTACAGGTTTGATCCATCACTGTCACTCCACATTTTGGAATCTTTCTCAGCCACTCCAAGTCTCAGTGCTTGAGACTGAAAACTTGGCTTAATAAACTTAATAAACTCCTTGAAAGGAGGGAACCCAGTGGAATATGCAGTTTTCACATCCATTTGTATGGGTAGGAACTCGTTCTGTTGTTCTCACTTTGGGCAGAATCAAAGATTTTTCAGCAAAGCTGAATTGTGGTTTTTCTCTCCATTTTATTGCAATGGTGTGTATATTTCAGTTAATACAACTTTATGGACTTGTTATTAAAGCAATGAGGCAAATACATGTGTTAGCAGGGGAAAGGAGAAGAAAATGCTGTTTCAGGAGTCAGAAAGCCTCAGTTGCTAATTTTAAACTTCCTCCTATATGACGAACTATAAACAGGCAATAAAAACATTTAATTTGCAAATTACAGTTTTAGCTTGGTTTTTATGTTGGATTTTCTTCTCTTGTAGTCAGGATTTTTGTAACATTTTTACCAAAATATTTTCAGTGGCAGGATTAGAGCCTTGGCCTGGTAGGGTTAAGTAATAAATTGTTCATTTTTTCCATGAATAGTTGCTTTTCAGATGAAAGGAGATTAGAAGTGAGGTGTAATAAATTCAAGGAAGAGGTGAAAAGAATAAGGCAGGAGAAACTAATGAAAGCACTTCAGTTTGGTGACCAGTTGGAGAGAGTTGTAAAGATCTGCTGGTGGATAAACCAGTCTTTAGTCCAGCAGATAAAATGCAGAAACACTTTGTGTGTTTCTGGCCTTTTCTTTCACTGATCAGTGGGATATTGTCATCCCATGGGTGCTGAAAAGTGAATCCTCTTCTGATTCACCACGCCTCAATACCATCTTCTGTCCTGATCTCTGGTCTTTGTTTCCAGTTATATTTTATCTATCAAGACAGCTATTTCAGCAGGATGAGAGCCTCTGATTTCAGAGGGATACAGTTCAATCTGTAAAAGTCAACAAGCTGTGCCATTATTAGTCCACCTTTTAAGGGATTTTATTTACCCTGAGGACTTGATGTCCCTTCCCAATGAGTTCATGTAATAATAAGTTTTGTTAGAAGACACAGCTCTCCTCCCTGGTGTTACTGTGATTGGAATAGTGGCTTTATTAAAAAATCAAACAAAAACCTTACAAAGAAGCTCAAGGATAAACAATCACTCTTGATACACTTCCAAACATGTCTGGATTTGACCTTCAGTCCTCTGAATCTGCTACAGGAACACCAGAAAATCAGACCAGCATGGTGTTCAGGAGCAGCCAGTGCTCTCCAAGGTCAGAGATTGGGACTTGACTGTGTCATGCTAATAAAGAGCCCTGCTCCTGTTCTGCATGCTGATTTTTCATTATCAAAGCTGTGCCAGACAAGAGAATACAGAAGTTTGTAGAGAAATTAAGTGCTGGTATTTGGGCAGCTGTGTGATGAGTCTGGTGATTGAGCTGCTCTGAAAGGTGAGATGGGGAGCTTCCTGCTAATTTGTGGGAAATGATTCTTTTATGTAGCATGGCTCATATTCTCCATTTTTGGATGGATATGCATTGCTGCTTGTTTCCCCAAAAGCTGTTTTTCTGTGTCAACAGTCTTCACCTGCATCAGTGATTAACAATTCCAGTTTTTACAACGTTGCAGCAGCTCACACTGCAGGGCTGTGGCGGGTCCTGTCTGGGTGCCTCTGGGCTGATTGCCTTCCCAATCCTCCAGCATGTCCCACATCCCTTCCCAAGGTGCTCCCACCCAGTCCCATCCTGCCCGTAGAATTTGTTGGACAACACAAAGACAAGGAAGGTTCTGAAGGTCTGTAGTTGCAATAAATGAGCACATGGGCTTAGAAACCCATTTCAGTTATGGAAATGGTATTATTTAAGATTTATGACTTCTGGTGGTTGTGATGTAAGAGGGCAAAATGTGGTCTAAATTAATTTTTTATGTAAAATATTAATTCTTTGGGTGTGATTCATCCTGGAACAGAACAGTGTTTGTTCTCTGAGGTGCTGTCAGCTCCTGGTTTTTCTTTCCATGGCTCTGAGGAATGGTGTTGGGGCAGCTGACGAATGTATAATGTTGTGGGAGAAAGAGCAAGGTGCTGGAAAGGCCTGAAACAATAATTTAAGGCTGTGCTGTTTTGATCCTTGAGTGAAGTCAGTTTGGCTGGGGTTTTATGTGACTTCTCCATCACATCCAGCAAAAGGATCTGAGTTTATTCTGAGGATACCTGCATGGAAATTCACTTGGAAAACTGAAAACAGCCTAGGAAACATTCCTGTGAACTTTATGTGCACTAACAAGGGACTGTACAATGCTCTCTTCCTGCAGCATTTTTTAAAGGAAGCATTGAAATTTTGGTCTCTCTTATTCAGTGTTCTCACTGTAACAGCTGTTGCTTTGCAGTAATAAAAAATGCTGTATTTTGGGGAAATAGCTGCTGTTGGTCAACTCGCTGCTCCTATTATGCTTGGCTATAAAGACAGCTTTATTTGAAGATTGTGTTAGTTTAGCAGCATCCTATACAAGGTTATAAAAAATATATATTTTTTAATAGTCATCTGTTCTGTTAGTGAAAAATATATGGTTTATTTATGGGAAAGCTTTTGTTACTGTAGGACTTTGATCTTGGCTTGTATTACATGTTGTATTTAGCTAAGTTTAAGGGTATAATCAACCCAAACTTTCTTGGGTCTTGACTCACCGGTTAGAGGGAAAGACAATATAAATTTATGATAAAATATTTACATTTATGGAAACTGTAGCATTTGCTTCCCACCAAGTAGTGCTGGACAATGCTGTGTGTGATTTTTGGGGTGTCCTGTGCACAGACCAGAAGATGGGCTCAATAATCCTTGTGAATCCCTTCCACCTCAGGGTGCCCTGTGATCCTTACACAGTTTAAAATAATCCCAGAGACCTGAGGCCAGCCAGAGCAGAGCACTGGGTCAGTGCACCGAGGAGCAAAGCTCTGGTTTAGTGATGCTCCAGGGGATTCTCCTGTGGGAATGTGGTCCAGGAGGTTCCTTGCTCTTGGGAAAGATCCATGTCTGTTTTCTGAATAGCTGTTATTACTGTTATTTTAAGTTGGACATGGGAGCTTGATACTGTATTCATCATAGCCTTCACTTCCAAAGAAGAGTAGATTAAGAATTTATTTTTAAGTCATTGGCTCCCTTTTGGTTATCAAAGTCAGGGTAGCAGAAGCCAGGCATAAGAGCAGAATTAGCCACAGGATCTGATCAGTTATCTCACTGCAGATTAGTCCCTTCAGCCCTAATTCTGTCATCCCCCCTTGTGCCAGGCAGCCTTTGCTTCTGCAGGGGCTGCGCTGAGTCTGCCAGGTCCAGCTGCAGACCAGGAGATGGGAGGTCAGGATTTGGGAATGATTTCAGAATGTCGGGATGTGGGAATGCCAGGGTTTCAGAGTGTCGCTGTCCTGTCTGTTGGTGTTCCCTGACGTGCTGCTCGCTGCTGTTCCCTGGCAGATGTGGAGAGCTCCAGGACGAGGATGAGGAGCGCGGTGTCGGTGCGCGAGGGCCAGGGGGTCGTGCTGCTCTGTGGGACCCCACCCCGGGCTGGAGGTAAGGGGGACCCTGGGCTGATGGGGCTGGGCAGCATCCCTGGAATGCTAAAAATGAGAATTACAGTGAAATCTGAGTTCTGAGTAAAAGCAGGGAGAAAGAAACCAAAAACAAAGGAGGGGGGAGGGAAGTATTTAGGAGGATTTACTTTTGTCTCGTTCCTAGTAATTTCTATGCACTTAATGTGTCTGTTTTTTATGGGATTTCCTGTCATTAATGGAGTATCTTCTAGAGTTACATTCTGCCCAATTTCACAATTGCTGAGCCTCAATGAATCCAGTTTTCCCCATGAGCAGAGAATTGCAGGTTGTCTTGAACAGTGTCTGTGTTCTTGCAGTCAAGACATTCTGTGGTGGGATGGAATGATGCTGTGTAATTTAAACCACTGCTGCACTCGAGGGGTGAGAAAAATGGATATATGGATTCTTGGTGGACCAAAAGTTACAAGTACATTTCTTCCCTCATTCTGCATCTTCAGTCTTTGACTAATTGCTGTTGAGCCTCAAGTAATATCTGGAAGGAACTGGTTTTATTGTTTTTAATTGATACGGTGTGTCATTATTGAAGGGCTGTGATGTTAAACATTAGATCTGATTGCAAAGACAAGGTAATAAAAGCTAGACATTATATTCAATAATATAGGTGTTGTGGCCTCATAAATTTGGCAGAGTCCAAGTAGACACAGCCATAAAGTGGCAATTTTACAACTGTCTGAGCTTGCAGAATTTTTTCCCCTCTAAACTGATACATACTCTTAAATCATCTTTATAGCCTTGCAGCAGCTTTGTCTTTCAGCAGCTGAGGAAATGGGTCATTCTCCCAGCTATCTATAAGAATTAGAGTGATTAAATTTTCCTTCTAGACGCAGCCCAAGGGCTGAACTGCCCCAGCTGTTGCTACAGCTGTGTCCTGTGTGTGGGTTTACACCCAGAGGTGATGGCCAAGCTGAGGCAACGCTGCCTGGCTCTGGCAAGGTTTAAGTTTGAGGTGTGGAAGAGGAGGTGATGCCAGATGTGCTCGTGGTGCTGAGAACAGTGGTTGGGAGAGGTGAGAATTCCTCCTGCAGTCAGCAGATGGGAGATGATTGACACCCCCACACTAATTGTGGTGTTCAAGCAAAAACAGAGCTGAGCTCTCCCAGAATTACAAAATGGGATTGAGAACTGGTACCAGAATTACTTCAGATCCTTGAATCTGAGAGTCTGAGAGTTAGAGGATTAACTGTTAAAGTTTTCAGCAGACATGGAGCAAAAAACAATTTCTTTACTGAAATAAAGCTGTAGCAAGGTGGCAGAAAACAGCCCTGCAGGGTGGGATGCAGGGCAGGAAACCTGGGATAAAACATCCAGCCAGGAACCAGAATTGGTTTGTTAGGAAGAGCAGGGATGGTTTAGGACCAGCTGACCAGGCCTGAGGGATGTTCAGCCCTTTCCAGATCACTGATCTGACTCTTTTTTTTACTTGGAGTTTGTATTTATTGCGCTGAGCTATCACATAATTCCAGACAATACTAATTCTAAAAACGTGCTCCACCAGCTTGTTTCCTCTCCCCCTGTAGCCCCCAAAATACTCTGCTTTTATTTTCTGGTGTGTTGTGCAGTTTCTAAGATCTTACTGTCTTAATTGCACTTATTTCTTGCATTCTCTGCAAAGAGTTTGCAAGAAGAGACTTGATTAAATAGTGATTATTCCTCCATGTACAGCATCCCAGTTACAATAGAAACCAATGCTCATCCCCAAAGAAATGCCAGCTCATAGTATGGAAAAAGAAAATTGCTTCCCTTCTGCAATTTATCATATTTTTTCCTTGCTTATCTTGGGCACAGATATTTACATAAGTCATATGAATGTCCCTTTTCAACAGGGAGCAAATTATTCCTGCAGTGAGCAATGGTTTTGTCCTTTTGAGTGTGCAGTTCCAGCTCCTCTGGGCTGTGGACACCCAGCATTAAACCAACAATGAAACTCCATTTACGAACCACAAATCACTTTCTTTTAAGTTCCCCCTTTCTGGAAATGAAATAAAATTCCATTTTTAGCAGTCTTGTTTGGGATTTACTGAGTGGAAGATTTGGTAAATGACTGAATTTGAGTGTGAAGACTATTTTCCCCCAAATATTTTTCGGATCCAGGCTGGTTTTATGTTAAATACCCTAAGTTGTCTCATAACTGAGCAGTGATGTTTGGATAATTAAGATGGTCATCTGTCATCGTTCTGCATGGCCATACTTCTGGATCTTTGAATTCTGTTGCAGGGAACCTGTTAAAATACCCTTTTTTGCCACCAAAAATCAGTGACTAATCTCACCCACATGCTCAAAAGGTAAAGTAACATCAAAAATGGATTTATGTAGCTCTCCTGCTACTTTTTCCAGTTGTTACAACCTTTAAATTGCACTGAAATCTCTTCAGCTATTTTGACTTTTTACTGTGTTACTGTGATGTCTTTAATGGTTTTAAAGGGCTGTCAATCCAACAAACATCTCAATATCCCAGACCTAATGTTGGACACAGTTAATGTGCAGCTGGTTAAAAAACATTCATGTGATGCTAATTTTTGCCCATTCTGCCAAGAATGGGAAAAGCTAGACATATGGAGATCTAAAAATGATTTTTCTCAGCTACTGATTTTGTTCCAAAATTGATATCTAACGAGTGACAAAGCCCTCAGTAAAGCAAATCTGAGTTCCTGTAGGGTTTCACCTCCTGTTACTACTGAACTGTATTGTGATTATTGTGTAGCTCCTCTTCAGCTGTTATTTCTATTCCTGTATATTGTGATTTATATTTGTTTGGTACAGTCAGTTTTCCTCAGCTGACATTGATTTTTGGATTTATGAGGTGTTTCTGCTCTTTGAAAGAGGAGCAGGCAATGAGGCATGGTCCTTTTGTGTTGTCTGGGGTGGCTTAAAGCTGCTTTATACACAGAGAAAAAGATGATTTTTAATGGTAGAAGTGAAGATTTGCTTGATGGTTATTTGAACATTTCAACAAATTTTGGTTTTCCTGGAAAAACTCGACATTAATTTTACATTGGTGTACTTCCTGCTGCATTATTCCCATGGGAAATGTGACCATAACCCAGTAAATAAATAAATTTATTTCAAAAACCTAAACTTCAGAACTTAAATAAATAACAAGAATTTTGTGGAACTGTTGCTTGAAAATTGCAAGGAAATTCAGTTTTATTCCTAATGATCCTTGTGTGCTCTGTGTTCCTGTTCCATGCAGTATGGCAGGGATGTTCCTGCATGGATAAAGCAGCAAGGATTTGTCCTTCCTCTTCATGTAGCTCCCTGATAAATGTCAGTTTAATCCATAAATGAGGCAGGATTTGAAGGGCAGGGATCAATTCAGCTCACAGCATATTGTGTCAGAGTTGTGACATGCTGATAGGAAATAATATTAGATCATGGAAAAATAGATCCCAATTTATTGCTCACTGTTTGCTATGACAAATCCTTCACTGAATAATGCCATGTCTGTTCCAAATGAGTGTTTAGACTTGCAGATTTTTGCTCGTGCCTCTTGTAGGTCTCCAAACGGCAATACAAGTTCCAGCAGGGCTCTGCTTCATGAATAACATGGCATGGAGAGAGTCTCAGATGCCAGAAATATTTGGATGCTCTGATTGCTTCTCTTCTGCAGCTCTTGAATAGCAACATGCTATTTTTTCAGGGAACTGAAAGTTGAATTAATTGTACATATTTGACTTTGGAAACGTTTTGTTCCTTTAAAGCAAAGTGAAGTTAAACAGGTGCAACTCCAGAATAGGATTTCTGTCCTACTGCACTGTCACAGACATATTTTATGAAAAATCCTTTCATTAGGATCTTTTCTCCTGAGAAGCTGAGAAGCTTCAGCTTCTCCATGTTTTGCTGCTTTGTGATTTGGAGAATTGTTTACCCAGCATGTGAAATTGTTTTTACTTGATGACCAATGACAGCCACCTGTGTCAAGGCTGTGAGCAGTCACAAGATTTTATCATTCCTTTCCTTTCCTTTCCTTTCCTTTCCTTTCCTTTCCTTTCCTTTCCTTTCCTTTCCTTTCCTTTCCTTTCCTTTCCTTTCCTTTCCTTTCCTTTCCTTTCCTTTCCTTTCCTTTCCTTTCCTTTCCTTTCCTTTCCTTTCCTGCCTTTTGCTGAAATCCTTCATTCTATTCTTTAGTATAGTTTTAATATATAATTTTCTTTTCGTATAATATACATCATAAAATAATAAATCAGCCTTGTGAAACATGGAGTCAAGATTCTCATCTCTTCCCTCGTCCTGGGACCCCTGTGAACACCACCATAGTGCCCAGGAGTGTTTTGGGTTGGAAGAGACCTTAAATTCTGATCCACCCCATGGGCAGGGACACCTCCCACTGCCCTAGGTGTTCCCAGCCCCAGGGTGCAGCCTGGCCTTGGGCACTGCCAGGGATCCAGGGCAGCCCCAGCTGCTCTGGGCACCTGTGCCACCCTCACAGGGAAGAATTCCTGATATCCCATCTAAACCTGCCTTTCCCCATCCTGATTTGCACCTTTGCTTCCTGCGGCCATTGCAGGCTGTGGATGACACACATCTGGGCATCAGGGATAAATCACACTTGCAGAACTTCTTGCATTTTGAGGAGAGTGGTACCTTGAATATTGTAAGAGCATTGGCCTTAGAAATGGCTCCATAGTGTTCCTGTGCTGTTTCAATCTGCCAAGGAGAAATGGCATTTTTATTTAAAAACATATTTTTCAATAGTCCTGCTGGTGTCATCATCATCATCTGCACAAATTTCAGCTGACAGTTTGAAATCAAATGGTACCTGAGAGACACTTATGTTTGTCCATATGAGGGGAAATAATACATGTTCACAGCTGGATCTTCCAGTGATTTCTATCTGCCAGGGCATTATTTTCACCACCAGTACAAAACCAGTGCTGCAGAGACACTCTGCTGTACACTTTGTCAAATGCAGTCATTCTGAAGCACTTTTTTCTTTTGATAAACCTGTTTTCCAGGCTGAGGTAATCCAGGCTGAAACTAGTACATATTAGGTATAAATTATAAACTAATATATATTTTTACAGATTGATTATTATATTATAATTATAATATATTTATATATCTGTGCACCATCTTCATTTGCTTTATAGTGCGTGTTTTTAAGCTGACAGAGAGGTAATCCAGGCTGAAATGAGTACATCTTATTTATAAATTATAAATTAATTAACATATCTTTTTATATATTTATTATTATTATAAATATTATAATATTATAATTATTATATATATATCTATTTATATATTTGTGCACCATCTTCATTTGCTTTATAGTGCATGTTTTTAAGCTGACAGAGAGGTGGATAAACAGCCCTAGAAGCTTTTAGCAGTTTCTTACCCCAAAATCTTACAGAACTCTTTAACTCCACGTTCATTTGTGGGGTATCTCCTGGAAGAATGGAGGGATGGAAAGAAAAAGGGAGAAGTTGATTAAGAAGAACCAAATTGCAAGAAAAAAAATCAGGTTGGACCTTTTTACTTACCCAGTCCCAGGTATCTCAGTTATGCCTTGGGGGAAAAAGGAGAAAATTGGAGACAATAACTGCATTTGGCTCTCCACCAAGTTTATTTTTATCCCTAAATTGTGGCTGTGGGGTGTTTCTCCTCCAGCTCTTTATTATCTTCTCTACTAAAATATTTGGGTTTTTCTTTGCAAACAGGGTAATTGATTAGGAGGAGGCAGGAGGGAGGTGGCTGCAGTCCCAGCGTTCAGAACAAGAGTGCTGAAAGGAATTTTTGTTTTTCACAAGGGTTTTATCAAGTACCTTCTCCTAAAAGAGTGCAAGAGTACCAAATGAAAGTGTCACTGAGTACTGCTTCCATGTATAAATATTGGTGCTTTACTTTGAAAATTGACTCCTGGGTTATTTCCATTAGTTTCCCTTGGTTTATGTCCCTAATATTTAACATTCACAAGAAATCAGATTTATTTTAGTTCGGCAATAAACTAAACGATCGCCTTTTTTATCCTCAAAATTATTACAGGCAGGAAGCAATTTTAAAGTACTTCCAGCTATTGAAAAAGCACAGCAGAATTCTGGAAATGCTCTTAGCAATTAAATGTAAAGTTCTAGGGAGGTGATTAAAAGAACAGTTTGTCACTTGGAATGGATGTGGCTAATGGGGATTTATTTACATATTGCTTCCTAAGGCACTTTCTTACTTCTCTGCTGCCTCCAGAGTGGGAGCAGCGTGCTCAGAGCCAGGGCCCTTGCAGTGACACAGGCAGTCTGGAACAATTAGTGCAGAAATGTGATGAGCAGGAACCAATCCATCCGCTGCACAGCTCCAGGGGAACCAAAATTGGGAGTTTTGTTCAGCCCTGGGAGCGCAGAGCAGCAGAGCTGTTCTGTCAGGCTCTCATTCACATCTGGGCTGCCACGGGAGCACCCAGGGGTGTTTCACTGCCAGCTGAGGAGCACCTGGGGATGCAAAGCCATGGGCAGGAGCCTGGATAATGTTCCTGGCCAGCAGGGCCACGTGCTCAGCCCTTCCCCAGGGAATCTGTGGTGGTTTTGGGGATCCCCAGATGGAGGAGGAAATGAGAATCTGACTCCCATGTTCTTAGAAGGCTAATTTATTATATGATATGATAGATGAGATGAGATATGGTATGACATTAATTATATTATATTAAATGCTATACTAAGCTATACTAAAGAATAGAAAAAGGATACAGACAGAAGTCGTGGGGAGGAAAGATGAATCTGACTCCATGGTCTCAGAAGGATAATTTATTATTTTATGATATGATATTGTATTGTATTATACTATATTCTATACTATATTATACTATATTATGTTATGAATGCTATACTAAACTATACTAAAGAATAGAAAAAGGATACATACAGAAGGCTACAAAGAATGATAATGAAAACTTGTGACTCTGCCTCCAGAGTCCCAACACAGCTGGACTGGGATTGGTCATTGAGTTAAAACAATTCACATGAAACCAATCAAACAACCACCTGTTGGTAAACAATGTCCAAACCACATTCCAAAGCAGCAAAACACAGGAGAAGCAATCAGATAATTATTGTTTTCAGTTTTCTCTGAGGCTTCTCAGCTTCCCAGGAGAAAAATCCTGGCCAAGGGATTTTTCAGGCAATATGATGGTGACAGGAATCTGGGGTTGGACTGGCCACGAGGGGGTTGGTGTTAATAAAGAAATCAACTGCCAGTCTGCAGCATCTGTTTCCCAAGGCTGAGCTGGGAAATGTTGATGCTTTAGTTACAGTGATGAGCCATGCTTGGGATGATTTAGAAGAGCTCCAGGAATTATTCAGTGGCCTCAGCCACCTTCAGTGGCCGTGTGACATTCCTGTGGCAGCTGAGCACAGGTGACACATCATTGTGTGCAGTCACCTCCTCTGTGGCTGTGCTCTAGGCTGGGGGACAGCAGAAAAAATATTATTCAGCATTTTTTAAGAATTAAATCTGTTTTTACATCAAACTAAATCTCCTTCCAAAATCAGAATGACAAGTGGACTCTTACCCTGTTTTGTTTAAAAATGAAAATCAGGTTTTAGCCTGAAGAAGGAACCTTGCAGCTTCAGCTGAAACGTTTCAATATTCTCATTTAATGAGTAGATTGGAATGGCAAGATATTGTGTGTGTTTGTGTCTCACTGCTCTCATTGTTCTGGGCTGTTCCGTACACACCAGTTGCATGCCTGATTACCTGCACAGCAGGCTGAAAATTGATCTGGTATATTTTTGCTATGAAATAATTCAACTTTTATGCCAAAACAATTAATGTTATACATTAGTTTCAAATCAGAGTGTTGCCATTATACTCTGGAATAAAATTAATTTCTGGGGATACATTTTTCACTTTTGGTAGCTGGACTTGAATTCCCATCACGCAGTTTGCATTTGGTATAAACAGAAATTCAGCCAAAAGAGTTCTTCTGCAGAGTTCAGGTGAAATCCCAGTGGTTGGGGAAACACTGCACCTATTTTAAGCAGATCTCAGTTTCTCACATCACTCCTGGAGGCCACAGGTCAAGCCCTGCCACACAGGTTTTGTAATTGTCATTATTTTTATATAGAGAACATGAACAAAAAGTAAATACCAGCCCCATTTGTTCTCTGAAGTGTGACTGCAGCTAAAGACTTTTTCATTATCAGAGATGGAACTACTTGAATGCCAACAGCCCAGGATCCCCCTGGAAATGCAGTCTGAGCCTTGCTTTGGTTTCTTTTTCCCAGCTGCACACACCTAAGATAGTTTTTAAGTTCTGAGCATTGAATGTGTGCAAGAATATACCCCAAACCCTTGAAATTATCTACAATTTATCTCAAATGATATTCTAAACTAGTTTTTCATTGCCAAGATGCTGCCATTTCTGACAGAGGCACCTTGTGACATTTTAAGCTCCAGCTTACACATATATTATGGGAGCACACAAACACCTTGTCCTACACCTCCAGAGCAGGAGATTTTTTATTTGGAAAGCAATTTTTAACGTTTACCAGGAGAAATAAAGGAGATGTTACTTGATTTGTGGCACAGGGAAGGTGACACCAAGAGCAGCTGGAGATGGGGGCTGGCCAGGGGAGGATGGGGTTGCTGAACTAAATGCAGGAAAATTGGCCCAAGTGAGAAGGGAAAAGTATTAAGGAGAAGCTTGAATTAATTTACGTAAAATAAAACCAGTTATACCCCTGGGAGCACTGACATTCCATTATCCCAGTCCCACAGCAGTGTAATCCAAGGATTTGCCTGCAGGGAGGCGAGTGGGCACAGTTTGCACCCCAGTGCATCCTCTGGGACCTTAATTGCACTTTTACCTCATTAATTAATTCCCTGCTTTTAGGTGATTTGTTTGCACTTTCCCAGGGGTTCCCGTGCAGACAGCCAGAGCTGCAGCAGTGGTGACAAATGGACATTTTTGTGGGTGATTGTCCCACAAAACCCAGCCTGAATGCTCAGTGTGAGCTCTCAGAGCTCCTCCTCAGTGAGCGAGGGGTGCTCATCCACAAACCCCCTTTTCTGCCATTTCATCACACTTGCAGCTGAAATTGGGCCAAATGATGAACTAATTGGTTTCTGCCTTAATTAGGGAGTCTGTTATTATCCTCTCAAAATCAGTGTTACTTTTCCATCACTCTTCACCTAAGGTAGATCATTCCAAATAGCTGTTTGCTGCACATTTCCATGGTTTTAATTGCAGTTTCTGTCATTGCTAAATTCTGTCTGATTACTTTCTTGGAAACAGTTTTCCAGGAGCCACGTGCCATCGTGTGGGAGGGGCAGAGAGCCATTGGGAGACACAAAATTCCAGGATATTTCAGCTTTTCCTTGTGTCTCTGCTACAGAATATTGTAAAATCAGAGCTGGAGAAGTGCCTGAAATAATTGGGATTTGGGTATCAGTGATTGACATGAAACTTCTTTATGTTTTGGTGATTGTTGGTTTTTTTGGGGGGATTTTTGGGGTTTTTTCTTAACCTTGAAGTTCAGTCAGCTCCATGCTCCCCAAAATCAAGAATCTTCATTTCTTACCGGTTTTATTTCTGGAAACACCCACTTGGCTAATTCAAATCCAGTCAGTTTGGAGCATTTAAAATCTGTTTCAGAAGAACACTGTTCACTTCACTTACTTGTGGCTGTTTTAGAAGTCTCAGTTAGGTGTGAATTATGCGGCTGGCAGGTAGGTATTAAGCAGGTTTATTGAAGTGATGGCCCAGAAGACAAGGAGCAAGAGCTGGCATTATTTATGCAAATAGTGAATAAAATTAACTTTGTGAATTGTTCTTCTCCTTTTGATCATAGGTCTCTGTGCCTTTTTTTCCCCCCTAAACTTCTGCTTTTCTAACTTCCTGAATTTAATTACAGTTTGGGCTATTCCACCACTGCTGTTGTCACTTAAATTCTGTTTACAAGAGGTAAAATCACCCTGGTTCTGTAAATGATCTCCCAGTGAAGTGATTCAGTCTCACTTAGAAGAAATGTGTAATTTCTTTAATTTTTATATTTCTAGAATTCTTTAAATATTATTTAAAGCCATATTTTCAAAAGCATGTGGCATAAACTTAAGCCTTGACTTTGAACATAGTTAAAAACCAATAAATGTGTGAGTTTTACCCCTTTTTGTTCCTTTAGCAACAGTAATTTGGGGTTTTTTAAGGTTCATAAATAGCAGGAAATGACCCTGGTAAGCCCCAAAGGCCATGGTGATTTAATTGTTGAATTTCATAAAGAATTCAGGTTTAAAAATGACAAGTAATTTTATAAGCATTTTTTTTTAATTGAGCACTTAAGGTGCACAAAAGGCCTGGAACAGCGTGAACATGCTGAGTGTGTTGGAAACTGCACAGTAAATAATAATCAAATAATGGAAAATAAAGAGAAGCCGCCAACCAAGACGTAGTAAACAAATAAAAATTGAGTAATAACTGTAATTTCCAATACCTTATCCATGTATGGTCGCCAAATAAGGGAAAAATGCATTGGAAAGCAAAGGCTTAGAACTCAGAGGAAGCCCAGGAGAGACATATTACTTCCATTTATAACAGAAAATCAACTGAAAACTTGTAATTGACAGAAAGGGAGTGAGTTTGTGTCCCTGGAGGTGCCCAAAGATCAGCAACAGGCAAATGGTGTAAACATAATAAATCACACCACAAGTTGTTTAATATGATTTTTTGTTCTTTTTTTTGGTTTTTTTTTTAATAATTTTGGAAAGTAAGAGTGCAGTTTTGTAAAGGACAATAAATATAAAATGAGGTGGTGGGGCACAGGGCTAGAAGTACCCCAGCCTTTTTTAAGGGAGTCAGTGAAAATAAGTGTTGGATGGGGAATTAGGTTTCCAGGAGTGTTTATTCATGGGTTGAAGGACCCAATTAAACTGGAATCCACTTTGCATGGCTGCCATAATCCCAGTGACTGATTTCAGTGGGTTTATTCTTGACTTAACCCAATATCCTAGCAATGAAATGAAGCTGCTTCTTCTCCTGCTGCATCTCCAGATCTCCACACTGTTCTGGACATCTTTTTTATTTTTATTCTTGCCCTTTTTTTTTTAAGCATGAAATAATATTTTGAGCAAGGAAGCACAGGTGGTTCAATAAATACCAGAAGCATTAAAGGCTGGTGTCACCCACGGCTGCCTTGTGGGTGTCTGAGTTCGGTGTGGAGGTGAAAATTGGCTTTTTTTGGTTCCTAACTCAGTGTTCAGCCCTGAGATCATTGTGTCCACCCAGCTCTTCTGCAGAAAGAATTCTCTATTTTCTGCCTTTCCCATTTAGAAAGATCCCACATTCCCTGCTACCTAAGATCTTGTAGTCCCCTTCAAACTCCTCAGGTGTGCTCTCTTTTTTCTTTATTTTTGAAATAATTTAATGCTTCCCACTGCGCTAATTCCCCCATGGTTTCCTGACAAATCCTTGCTGCCTTCCTTTCCACAAATGAATTGCACCTCTGAGTTCTGGAGGAAGGAATTGTGGTGAAAGCCATTGGTGATCCTGAGGTCCATGGAGGTGATGGTCTTGTAGGTATTTTCCTTCTTATGGTGTTGGTTTTGGCAAGAAATATTTCTAATATTTATTTCTTTGTTTATAATATTTATTTATTTGTTTATTTGTCCTATTTATTTATTAATTATTTATTTATATTTATATTTATTGCTAATATTTCTAAATATGACAGAAGTTTAACTCCTGAGCCTGTTAATGGTCGGCCCAGGCCGCTGCTGCAAAATTATCGTAATGGAAGAGGTTTAAATATTGATAGAAGAAAATTAAACGCAGGTTAATGATCAGCCATTTCATTTGATGCCTTTTCTGCATTAGGCAGCCTATAAATATCTTAATAATTTCGTTTATTGAGTGGGTTTTTTTTAACCTGCACAGTCTTACCTTGTGTTAAATTGTCCTGTTGGCTTTGGCAGCCTGGGGAGGGGTTGAGGGCTCAGGTTGTGTCACCTTTTCGTTTCATGGTGCACCCAAATTTGTGCACCCTCAAATTAAAGCTGTGCAGGAGGGGCTGATCTCCATCTTGTGGGGGCAGTGCCAGTGCTGCAGACACTGCAACACAAGAAAGGTCAATCAGGCTGCAATCATCGCTAATTAGCACTTCCAGAAGCTGTAATCTTTGTGTAACTGCCACGTGGGTGAAAAAAATTATTCCTTGCCTAGAACACCATTAAAAATTTATTTTCCTTTGATCCTGCAGGAAATGAATGAGACAAACACGTGGCCTGGCACAGGAAGGGGCTTTTGCCAATTAAAATTGGCCACACAAGGCTCAGAGTGATGCTCAGGAAACAAAACAAATTCAGTGGATTTTTTTGCCAAATCTCTTGGTTTCTCTTTCGAGGTGTGGGTTTGTTTTTTTTCCCTTTCAGATAATCATAATGAGTGGTAGGGAGGGCTACTTTGCCACATCACAGTGTTTTTAATGGAGTTTTTTATAGATTTTTGTATGAAAAAAATAGTTTTGCTCTGTGATGAGCCCTACTGGGAATTTAGGCTTCTTCTGACATCCTTATCACGTGGATACTGCTATCTTGTTTCTACCTGCTAATCATCTGGCTGAGCAGTTAAGTAGCTACTGAATGAATAATCTTTCCATTTTAGCAAAGTTTGCTCTCATTTTGCTGTCTGTTCCTATTTCTGTGCATACTAAATTTCAAAAAAAAAAAAAAAAGAAGGAGATTTAAACAAACCGGCTAATATTCTGGATTTCTTTTGCCTTTTTTTTTTCTTCTGCTGAAGGAGATGGTGAGAAAAAAATGGGGGGTTTTGCTAGTTTCTGGTACTTTTTAAAATGTATTTTTCTCTGTCACTGGCTCTGTTTGTTACACAGTACAGTACTGTAAATAATGCAGTGATGTCAAATATAGCAGTAAAGTTGTCTTTGAAGGGAAAAAAGGTGGAAAAATCCTATCAAACACCTTTGCATGTGTGTTTTTCCCCACCGTAGAGATGGTGAAAAAAAATTGGGGGTTTTGCTGGTTTCTGGTACTTCTTAAAGTGTATTTTTCTTAGTCGTTGGCTGTTTGTTACACAGTACAGTACTGTAAATAATGCAGTGCATTGTATTTGCAGGGATCCCCATGGCAGGAAGGAATGATGAATCTGACTCCATGTTCTCAGAAGGCTAATTTATTATTTTTATACTAGAATATATTAAAGAATACTATACTAAACTATACTAAAGAATACAGAAAGGATACTTACTGAATGCTAAAAAGATAATAATGAAAACTTGGGACTCTTTCCAGAGTCCTGACACAGCTTGGCCTCAATTGGCCATTGAGTCAAAACATGAACATGAAACCAATGAAACAATCACCTGTGGTAAACAATCTCCAAACACATTCCAAAGCAGCAAAACACAGGAGAAGCAAATGAGATAATTATTGTTTTCATTTTCTCTGAGGCTTCTCAGCTTTCCAGGAGAAAAATCCTGGGCGAAGGGATTTTTCAGAGAATGTGAATGCCACAGCAGTGCTGTCAAATACAGCAGTAAAGTGATCTTTGAAGGGAAAAAACATGGAAAAATCCTACCAAACACCTCTGCTTGTGTTGTTTTTCCCCACCCAGACCTGTCGTTCGCCTGGATCTTCAACGAGTACCCCTCGTTCGTGCAGGAGGACAGCCGGCGCTTCGTGTCCCAGGAGACAGGGCACCTGTACATCGCCAAGGTGGAGCCCTCCGACGTGGGCAACTACAGCTGTGTGGTGACCAGCAGGGCCAGCAGGAGCCCCGTGCTGGGCTCCCCCACGCCGCTGGTGCTGCGCACGGACGGTACGGAACCGAACGGAACAGCTGCCAGGGACACACGGTGTGACCGCGTTCACAGGGGTCCCAGGATGAGGGAGGAGATGAGGATCTGACTCCATGTTTCAGAAGGCTTGATGTGGTATTTTGTCATATATATTATATTAAAACTATACTAAAAAGAATAGAAGAAATTATTTCATCATAAGGCTAGCTAAGAATAGAAAAAGAAGGAATGATAACAAAGGCTTGTGGCTCAGACAGAGAGTCCAAGCCAGCTGGACTGTGATTGGCCATTAATTAGAAACAACCACATGAGACCAATCACAGATGCACCTGTTGCATTCCACAGCAGCAGATAACCATTGTTTACGTTTGGTTCCTGAGGCCTCTCAGCTTCTCAAGAGGAAAAATCCTAAGGAAAGGATTTTTCGGAAAATGCAATGGCTACAACATGGAATGATCAGATGTCCAAGGCAAAAAAGGGCATTTATTTCTGGACCTCAGTATTTATAGAGTTTCATAAGTGACCGTGGATTGCAGGATGAAATTGCCACCTCTCCAACCACACTGTTCAAACAAGCAGTCCATTGTTGCCCTGGTTTTTTAAGATTTTCTAAGCCTTCTGATGTTTACATTCTTGTAACAAACTTTCTCATACACTTTCTGTAAGTAACTCGTTGTTTTGCATTCTTTTATGGAGGAGGACACATTTGATGGACTGTTGGTTTGTCCAGTGTCATTGGAGAGTTGGCACTTTCACCATCCAATCCTCTGTCCCTTCTATCACTGTGCTTCCCTTTATAAGCAGATAATCAGAGAAATGATCTTGAATTGCAAGAGAGAGAAAGAAAACCCTTTTGAAAATCACCTTGAAAATTTGACCTTCTCAATTGTCTCGCACAGGTGTGATGGGGGAATACGAGCCCAAAATAGAAGTTCAGTTCCCTGAGACCCTGGCAGCAGCCAAAGGCTCCACTGTGAAGCTGGAGTGCTTTGCACTGGGAAAGTAAGTGTTCATCTTCACTGAAAGTTGAAGCACCTTTGGGGTCACCTGCACAAGAGCTGTGGGGCTCTGGTGTTGCCCTGATTTTGGTCATCACAGCTCCTGCCTTGAAATGAGAGGGCAAAGACTCTTGGAGTGTATTTTGATTTTGTTTAGAATTAAGATGTGTATGTTGGCAGCACAGGAATTTACATTTCACTTCAAATTAACTTGAGTAGATTCTCTGTGGTTTTGCATATGACCTTTGAGCTAAGTCTCTTTTCTTTGTGCAAGGAGATGGTGCTGAAGCCTGTGAGAATGTTGTCTGAATTTTCCCCTTAAATGTACTTGATGCTTTCATAATATTGTTCTTTCTTTATGGCCAAAATAAAGATTGAAGTGCATTTCTGCTCTGAATGATGCTTCACTCGCAGCTGATACCTTTTGTCTTTCACAGATGATCTGAGAATGCATTTGTGTTTCTGTAACTGTATTTATTTACCAGTGTGGGTTTGTTTGCAGGCAGTTTGTCAGGTGCCCGCGTCAGATTGATAACTTGATCACACACTGTTGCTTTGGCTCCCTGGAGAGGGGAGGGGAGGTTTGCAAATCAGAGAATTAAAGGCTGCTGGAGGATGGCAATTCCAAAAGATTTGCCTGGATTCTTCCTCTGTGGAAGCCACTGGTAAATCTCACCCATCCTCTGGGGAGGCCAGTGCTGATTTACAAGAAATGTTGCAATTATTGGGCATTCACAGAGTTATTCCTGACAAATTTGGGGCCACAAATGCAGCGTAGGAATCAGCAGGGAATGCAAATCAGGTGCCTGAGTGTCTGACCATCTGTCATGTACAGTGTGGTTACTGCATTTAACACAGCCTGCAAGTCACTGCTGAATTTAGTTTGCTTTAAGTATCTCATTATGACAATCAAGGACTTTATGCAAAACTGTTTAAAATCTCATTACTCTCTCTTTAGCCCCGTGCCTCAGATTAACTGGAGAAGAACTGACGGGCTGCCGTTTCCAAGTAAAATAAAGCTGAGGAAATCCAATGGCATGATTGAAATCCCTAATTTCCAGCAGGAGGATGCAGGGCTCTATGAATGCATTACTGAAAACTCCAGGGGCAAAAACATTGCAAGAGGACGTCTCACTTACTATGGTAGGAAACCTCTGGTCTGCCTCTCTCCCTCCTTTCTTTACTCATGAAACACAAACTGCTCTGGGGTATTCTGGAATTTCCACTTTCTGCAGTTCCATTGGGCATTTGGGCTTAAAAATCCATGGCATTTTAAGTGCTTCCAGAAAGTGAGAATTTCTGCAGCAGTTTCTTGGTAAGGTCTCTAAGAAATGGCTTAAAAGCTCAGGGATTGCTGAGAATAAAGCAGAGTGTGCTTGTGCTTGGTTTTTTTCTCTGATGGAAAGACTTTTTTTTTTTAGAACATTTCTTCTCGGTCTATTGGTGAAACCTTCAATTTTCAGTCAATTGGATTTATTTGGGGGATCATTTAGGCCTCCCATTTATGAGAAGTACAAATTTTGTCTTGCTTTGTGAAAAGATTACTGATGGATATTCTCAATCCTGTGCTTTCAAAACAGCCAATTTTATTTTAAAATGAGTAAATAAATGGGAGGATATAATCCAGTATAGGAAATGAAATAATATGAAATTTTATAGCTGGAAAAAAAGCAGTCTCTTGTGCATTTGAGGCTATAGAGTGAAATGAGTATCAGCAAAGCACACTGGTGGTGGTGTAAAGCCAGAGTGATTTGCAACAAAGTGGTAATTGACAATTTTTGTTAAAGCCAGATCTCAGCAAATATAATTTTCCTTACTTCAATGGCAATTTAAACAGTGATTCTGACTCTGCCTTGGAATGTTTCCCTCATGGAGGAATATTTGAGCAAGGGGATGGGTTTAGAGTTGGATAAAGGCACAGAGCACAGCTCCTCTGCAGCTGGGAGCAAGTTCTTCACTGCCTCTCCATGGGGAGCAGCTGGCTGGTACAGCACACACATTTTGGTCCTTGAAGATTTTACTTTAAGGCACAATAGATTTTATAAGGAGGAAGGAAAATTTCTCTCCTTGCCAGCTTCCAAATTAATCTTTACACTGAATAAGGCCCCGTTGTTGGAAATGTTCAAGGTCAGGTTGGGCAGGGGACTTGAAGCAGCGCAAATTTTCCATGCACTGATTGTAATTATGACTTCTTGAGAAATCCTGTGATTGACACAGGGCAACAAATCCAAGCTGCTTCACCTGCCAGTGTCCTCTGCCATGCCAAACTTGGCACTGTGCATTTTATTTTTAAATAAAATTTAAAAGTTTTTATTAAGTGACCTTATTTTTCGCTTGAAAGTTGCAGAGTTGGGGTTTGTACATCATTTTGCCTCAACATTCCTATGGCAGTGTCAAGTGGGGGCAGTTGTGAGATGCATCACTGTAAATTAGATATAAATTAGAATAGATAAAAAGTAGATAGAGAAATTAGATATAAAATAGAGTGGATTTGTTCATCAGTCCTTGTAATTCCAGCAGTGCCATTCCTGGGGTTCCTGCCCTGCTGCCCAGATTCTTCTTTGCTCATTAAAAGCCCACAGAGCTGAAATAAAGGATGTTGCTCATGAACAAAAGCAACTCAGCTGCAGTTCTGTAACAATGGAATTCACAATGAACAGCGTTCATTGTGAACGTTTTCAGTGCAAATCCAAACAGGGATTTGAACCCTCATATTCCAGGAGGAGTGGCTGCCCATGTTAGGAGCCATCCCTGATATGGATGTTTATCTTAAGAAGAATAATGAGAGCTGTAATGGCAGTAATGGCACTCCAACTGTTTCATTTCATTTGTTCTGCTTCATGGAACCCATTCTGCAGAATTAAATAGATTTAAGTAATCTTTCTTATTTTGGTGCTTGCTTTGTTGTTGCAGTTAGAATTCCAACAAGCCTGGATTCGGGATGAGAGCATTTATAACTTCTCTTGATAATTCAAAGTTTTATAACTGAAGATAATGTCTTCTGATGGGTTGCCACCTCATCTGGTGCCAAAGCCCAGAAATGTAATAATAACCACATCCCACTCAGCCTTCCAATAAAATATCAATATTTAAGGAAGTTGTTCTAAAAGCAGATGAGGATTTGGGGGAAACTAATACAATAAGCTGAAGACATGGAGTAAAAAATCACCCATCTGCCAGAAAGTACCAGTGCTGTCAAAAATCCACAAATCTGCTGTTTTTAGGGAATGGTGGCTGCTGTTAGAACATTCAGAAGTTTAAGGCGTGTCTGCTTATCAAACATAGAAAAATACAAACATTACAAAAGTACAAATGCCTTTTTATTTCAATAGTGACAACATTCATTTTCCTCTGGGCAGAACAAAGCATATTTCTGCCTGACCCAAAAAAAAAGTCAGTATGAGAAGGATTCGGTTTAATGTTTTGCAAGTTGTCATGGTGAAATAATATGAAAAAGAAATCTTTAGGCAGAAAAAATATTGATAAAAATCATTCATGTGCCTGAAAAATAGGTTTTTCTTTCTTTGCAAACTTTAAGGATTCTTTGAAACGTAACATAAAGCTGGTCCTAAACCAAAGCTTGAAACATTCATTGCTCTGGTGCAAAGTGAAACACTCCTATTCTGATTTGTTTTATGAGCTGAAACTGCGAAGTTTAAAATCTAAAAATCAGGTTTTCCAGTTCATAAACAGTTTGGTTAAAAGCCTTCCTTTTTCATCCAATAATGAATTACAGCCTTGAAGCCACAAAGTCCTTGAACAACTTCACTCCTGTCCATAGTCAGTTTCCCAAGAATTCCTATAAATCTGTCACTTCTGTAACTCCTGAAAGAAATGAAATGAGTCTGTTTTATTATAATTATGGTGTGTTTTAAATATAGCTCTCCACCCATAGTTGGAGTTGATAATTAAAATAGATATTCTAAACCAGATATTCTGGGTTCATTACAACACTCACAGACTATTAATCTTCCTTTTCTCTCCTGAAGGATTTTATCAAGAAAAGCCTGACATCAAATGTTCAGTTTTTTGTCCCTTTTACAGTTCCAACATTTGTTAAATGCCAGTTTTCTACTCAGGAGAGCTCAGATTGTGCTAAAAATAGGAGAAGATTATCCAACTTAGATTGAATGTAGAACCTGAAGATTTAAATAATTTGCTTTCCCTTTATTAGCCTGTTCGTTTGTCATCACTTTTAGCTTCCCATAAAGAGATAACAGGGGAAAAAAAAAAAGAATCCACAGAGGTGTTTCACGTCAGAGAAAAATGAGAGGAGATGAAACAATTGTATTTTTGTCTTTTAGGATGCAGTTAAACATGAAGCACGGTAAAGATATGTACAGCAATTAATTTAAGGTATAATTGAAGGAAATATATTCTTAATTAGCCCATGCTGATATACCAGCAGTCCTGCTTGGCAGCACCAAGGTAAAATGTTTGACAGGGAGAAAGAAATTCTGCTGCTGTTCTCCTTTTGCTCTGCAGTGCTGGTCTGTGGTAACACAGACAAAATCTCCCAGGAATCAGTAGAATCTACCTCATTTTTTTAGTGTGTTAAGAAATATTGGTATATTTGGGTTGGTTTTTTTTTAAATAATCTATCAGCAAAACTAAACTGAAACTGTTATTTGTGTATGTGGAAGAATATCTCTGTTTAAAGGTTTTATCTGATAGTCTTGTGCTTGGCATGTCTTCAAAACATTGACAGCAAAGTTACAAATGACTGAATAATATCAAAGAGTTGCTGAGTTTGATCATCTAGAGTTTAATTGTAATGCTGTCTAATAATACAATTTCCTTGCTGCCCAGACAAATAGTTTTTCTTCTTTTACATACTAAAGCTTTTCCGAGTGATTTGGAATTACCTGTTGCTTGAGGGCATTCTTATTTTCCAATGGGAGCCAAAAAATGAAATTTTCAGAGATGTCTCAGCTGCTTCTCCAGGCCCAGCTGGTTCAGCAGAACAAAAGTGATTTGTGCTTGAAGTCCTTTGAGTTTGGAGGTGGAATAAGAGTTCATCCCTGCTGCAGGCATCAGTGGGAGTGTCAGAGCCTGGCTTGAAGACAGGAAAGCTGCAGGTTACACTTTTGGGGTGGGTTTTCCCCCTGTTTGATTCACAGCTTCCCTTCTTCTGCTCTGGGAAGTTCTTTGTGCTCTGATTTTCCTGCCCAGCTGCTGAGCTCCCCAGAGGTGTTTCAGAGATTTCCAGCCCAGCTTTCCTGGTGGAAATGTCAAAGTGCAAGTGTAAGAAGGGAACATTTTGTGTGAATCCCTGTTCTGGAGGAGCTCCCCAGGGGCTTTGGCTCCCTGCAGGAGTCAGGGCCCTGAAGTTCTGCCTTCCCTTCGCTCCTACAGAATTAAAACCAGATTTTTGTCGGATTCTCTCGCTCTGAAGGAGGTAATACATAAAAATACGTGTTGTGATGCACTGTGCGTGGTTAGCCCACAAATAATTCACAAATCCCAGCCCAGCCTCTGGAAAGTGTCACTTCTTCAGCCAAAAGCATCCCTACAGTCTGTCTTCCTTCACATCAACCCCCAGGACACCACAAAGGATTTGTAAAATCTGAAAAAATGGTTCTTCCCTCCCTTTTGGCCTACAGGGGAGGCCTGGAGTGTAATGGAGCAACAGTTGTTTCCTGCAGGCTTAACTGGCTGGGTCATCATAACCACCAGAAAAGATGAGATGTCTCTCCCTGGGATGCTCTTTATGAAGTTACACACTTGTTCTCTCCTTGCCTCTGGGACCACGAGCACTGCAAGGAATATTTTAGGCTAAAACAACTGAAGCAAAATCTAGGCTGGTGCTTTTCCAAGTGACTGGCCATGGAGCTGACGGCTAACCTGCTTCAGAAAATCACTTTACCTACAAGCATTTCGTCCTGGGGGAGCTCCAGATGAATCTTTCATGAAGATTGCACAGCAAGTTCCCAAGAATTCTTAATATCATCCCAAAATACAGATTCCTGTCACAGCCTCAAACCCTGCACTGTGAACTCCTTTAAAATTGACTTCCAACCTCTCAGCTTACAGGACAATGTCTATTTTTTTTTTAAATCTCAGCAAGGATGTGCTGCCTGCCTATTCCTTGCTTTAGGAAAAAAGGACTCCTTTTCTCTCCTCAGGAAAATCCAGATTTCACAATAACTCTGCAGTAGTTCCAGGAGATTCCTTCCCTTCACTCCATTCCTATAGAATTAAAACCAGATTTTTGTTGGATTCTCTCACTCTGAAGGAAATAATGCATAAAAATACGTGTTGTGGTGCACTGTGCATGGTTAATTCACAAATAATTCACAAATCCCAAGAGAAAATGAGGCTTTGTTAGCAAGTCTTCCTTCAGGAGCACAGATGTGGCAGTGATGGTGGAATCAGATCTTCAGGGCAGTAAAATCTGCTAAACCTTGAGAGGAATAAAACTGTTTATTCAGAGTCCTTCACATGTCCTCAGGCAGAGCTCAACAAAAAGGGGCAGAGCTGGGCTTGGCAAGTCCTGCTCCTGTTTTGGGAAGGTTTCAGAGCTGCTGATACCTGACTTTATTTCTGCACATGAAGCACCTTTATTCTGGCCAGGAGTCAGAGTATTCCCAGCTGGAATTGCCCCTCTTGAGCTGCCTTTTCAATTTTGAGCTGGTTGGTGGAATTGTTCTCTTTCGAAGACAGATTGAAAATGGTGCTTTCCTTCCTGCTCACCTCCTCCATCAGGAATTGGAAGAGAAAAAAGAGCCTTCCTCCAGGAAATCACTGGAGTCTCCATCAGCACAGACAAGCAGCAGGAATTTCTCACCCTGTGCCTTGGGAAGCTGCTCTGTGCATTTCTGATTTATTCTGTTGTGTGGGAACTTGGGAAACCCTCCCATGGAGACTGCCTGACACACAGTCCTAAAACCAAGATTAGATAGACAACGATTTTTTAATTGGTAGAATTGAATCCAAGATCTTTTGACTTGAAAAATAGTTTATATTTAACCTACTTTCAAGTGGAGATGGGCAGCAGATGTTAAATATTCCACATGTGTGGGTCCATCAGTAATTCAAGCACTGCTGAATGTTGCATAAATGTTTAGGTGTGCAAGCTGTTCACTACATGGAGCCCTGAGCTGTCATTCCCTTGACACATGTGGGGCAAATCCTCCCAGTGACAATGTGGGATGAAGCAAGGGCTGGCTGGAACTCCAGTGTTGTAACATGGACTTTGAGGATTTAACCCCAGTTAAATGAAATTGTACATCCATGTGACACAAGAATCATCCTGTCTTTGGCAGCTGACCTTGATAAAGAGGGTGCAAAAAGTAAATTATCCCCAAATCGGTGAAAGGTGTTAATCCTCATGTGGATATTAAAAAAAAAAAGTAATATTCAGAGGGTTTCACTGTCAGCAAATTATTATAGTATTTATCATATATTTATATGTATGATAAATATATATATATAGTATTTATCAATATAGGTATAGTATTATATACTGTATCTATATTTGATAAATACTATATATATTTATATATACATATATATGTATATAATATATATATAATATGTATATAATGTATATATGTATATAATATGTAATACTATATAGATGTAGCATTTATCAAATACTATACAATATACTACTATATACTAATACAGCATATTAGTATATATAGTATATAGTATGGTATTTATTAGTAGTTCAAACCTCAGGGAATACATTTTAGGAATTTCTTCTGTAAGAAGTTAACCCTAAATATGGGCACATAAATCATAAATAGATTAATCATCATTATCATAAAAGCCTGCTGCCATACATGGTCGTGTTGAGGTCTTTTCACTGCATTGCAGAGCCTGGGATTGAGAGGAAAATTCCATGCTGGGAAATAAGGAATCTTTTAAAATGGAATTAGTGCCGGCCCTGGCCCAGACCTGGCTCTCAGCTCTGCCCACTTCCCTCGTGCCCACGGGCAAATCTTTAATTTCCCTGGCCTGAGTTAATTGCTGCTGAGCTCCATTGTAGTGGGAAGTTCCATGGGAATTAATCTGACCTTCTGTCCTTCCTAAACTCATGTAGTAAACAATGTTTTCCTGCATCACCAGGGACTTGTTTTCTCCCTGCTGTTTTCACGTGAGGGTGGTAGGAGATTTTCCTGCATTATTGACTTAAGAGAGGCAAATTGACGCTGGAAAATTCTAGCTAAATGTTTGCAGCCAAGTTTCATCCTGCTCTTTCCATCTGGTCTTTTGCATTGGCCATGTCCAGAATTTATCTTTTCTTTGAGAAATAGCATAGGCTGAGATGATAAACCTTCTAGTAAATTGAATAAATTCAAAGAAAATTCACAAATCACCTATAAGATAGTGTTGAACTGATGTGTGAAGCAGCACTAAAGGAATAAAAATAAATTACTGTTGTCTTTCATGCACTGATGTTTATTTGCCAAGTGAGCTTTCTACTTCCTGTGAAAGCTGTAATGGATGTCTTAAATATCTTCACAGTTTTAACTGCATTTTGGGTAATTCTGAAGGATGTCTGGTATTATTGCTTCAAATTTTGGCTTAAAAAAATAGTGATTTTTATGGACTTTATTCTACTGGTTTGCATTACCCAAATTCTGTGCCAAGACTTCTGCTTTCAAAAACAATCTCATATATCCATGTTTTCATCTAGTTAAGTGCTGCCTTGCATTAGAAAGCAATTTAAATGGTATTTAGCACTAAGGCTGACATACCATTATTTTTTTTAAGACTTAAAGGATTCTCTTCAGCATTAATTTGATGATTTAGCCACATCTTTCTCTTACATTTGCCTCGATTGCAAAATGATGTTGTTTAATCATTTGTGATTTTAATATTGGTTTCACCAGTCCAGCTTCAGTGATCTGTACTCTCAGTGTTCTTCTGGCTTAGTGCTCATAATAAAAATGTATAAGAGGAATAATAAGTGATTTATTTCATCAGGGGGCTCGGAGCAGAACCAGTGGGAAGCTGTGTTGGTACGGATGAGCAGAAAATGGATGAGTTCTGTGCCCATTAACGCTCTGGTTGTGATCTGGAGCAGTAACTTGTGTTTGCAGGGTGTTTGTTGTGTGTTTCCCCTGCAGCAAAGCCTCACTGGGTGCAGCCCATACAGGATATGGAAGTTGCTGTGGAGGACACCTTGTACTGGGACTGCAGAGCCAGTGGGAAACCCAAACCCTCCTACAGGTGGCTGAAGAACGGAGAGCAGCTGGCAATAGAGGTAACATTCTGTTGGGAAAATGTGGTGCTGTGTAAAATTACCAATATCCATCCATCCAGAGTTTCCTGGTATTAGTCAAGAGAAGTTTTGGTACTGGGTTTGTATTTTTTGAGAGCATCCTGATGAAGCCTCAATAGCTGCAAAGACAAATTATGTTGTACAGAAATATTCCAGCTAAAAGCAGATTGAAAACCAATAGAACCACAGAAAGAAACATGAAAGGAATGACTGGAGAAGGAGGTTTAATAATCTTATAAATAAGGGATGGAGAGCTTGAATTATTTTACTATATTTGCAGCTGGCATTTCATTAAAGGTAGTAGGAAAATATTTTCCAACTTCTTTACAAAAGTCCTGAAGATTCAAGGGTTTACCACTTCTTGTTGCGAAGAATGGAATGCAAACAGCAACATGACATAGATATTTGCTTTAATGCAGTTGCCACAGTAAATTAATTGAAAGTAATGCAGTTGATAACAGAGGAGTCGAACTTGGAAGGGGAAAGGTCAGAAATGCAGAACAGGATCTGATGCCCCTTATTTATTGATTTTAAGTCTCACTGTTTTGGAACGCAGCCCCTTTTCAGGTTATCAGGAATGTGAACTGCAGGCACTTCTGCCCTTGGCCAGTGCCTTGTGCTCAGCGCTGAATTTTGGGGGAGAAAGGGCCTGCTCAGGTGGATTCACTGGGTGGTTCTGAAAAATGAGCAGAGCACTGGAAAGCATTTCTTACGTCCCTGCTGGCTGAAAGGAGTGGTGGTGCTTTGTGGACAGGTTAAATGAGGGAGCACAGAGCCTCCTCTGGGAGATTTAAGAGCATTGCTGCTGTGTCATACAGAGTCACTGAGGCAATGGGCTCCTTTTACCTCAGGAAGTACAAAAATACCTTGGGATCATTCAGTCTCCTGTTTCCCCAGTTTGGGGTGTTGCTGTCCAGCCTTTTGGCTGTGACCTGCTCTGGAAACAGTGAGGGAGCTCTTTGGGAAGCAGCCCTGGCAGGAGCAGAGGGGTTCTGTGTGTGCAGGGATCAGGTGTCCTCTGCTCCTTGACTGATCCCTCCTGCTGGGTCTCCTTCACAAACATGTTCCACTCATGAACACATCTTCCCTAAGAGCAGCAGCCTGGGATGCTGCAGAGGAGATCAGGACGTGCGCACTCAGCTTTTCCCCCTTTGGGATTGTTGTCTGTCTGTCTGTCTGTCTGAGTCCCTCGCACTCAGGACTGCCAGGGAAGGAGCTGAGCTATCCTGGACTCACCCTGTGCTTGGGCCAGACCCAAAAGCAGCCCTCAGAAAACACTTCTGGGCAGGCAGTTTGGGGTTTTGTGCATTCTGTGTCTCTGGTTTCCCCCAAAGCTGCTGCTCCTTTGGTTTTGTCTTTCTCCCTGGTTCCTTTTGCCACCAGTTCTGCCACTCAGATCAGTCATTTCCTGCTGTGATTGAGCTTTCCAAAATCAGCAAGGTGAGGAGTCCCAGGTACTTAAGAGGCTGAGCTGGCTCCAAGCACTTCAGTTTGTGCTTTTGGTTCAATGGCTGCTGGAATTTTTTCTGCAGTGTTAGAGAGAGCTCATTAGCAAGTGGCACATGTGAAATCCCTTAAATAGTGTGAAATGCCAGTGCCATCTGCACAGTTTGGATACTCTGGTCTGTCTGAGGGGGCTGGTAGATTCTGTCAGTATTTCTGGAGAAATAAAAGGGCATTTGAGATTGCCAGACCTCAGTGCAATTGGGCAAATTTGAAGAATTACTTCATGCACTGCATCAGTCTCCATATCTGATCACCATTACTGTACCATGCTGCAGTCGTCACTTCTTTTAGAACTGTTCTCATGATTATGCTTTTGCATTTAACCTGTTCATTGTATTTATGCTGTCCTATTTCTATTCCTTACTTATTTTAAATTTTTCACAGGAAATATATCATCAATAAAGATATTTTTCTTAATATTCAGGGAAGGATCCAAATTGAAAATGGTGCACTTACAATATCAAATCTAAATCTGACAGATTCTGGCAGATACCAGTGCATAGCTGAAAATAAGCATGGTGTCATCTCTTCGAGTGCAGAGCTCAGGGTTGTAGGTAAGATGTTCCTTTTTTCACTAAAACACAAACCTCATTATCCCTCTCCACACCCCCTCAGATTGCACCTCAGATTTAACTCACTCAGCTGCTGTCACTGAAATAAAACGGTTTTGTCAACCTGATGTCTTTATCTGCAGAGCTGAGGAGTTGAGTCATCTGCTGCCAGAGGATTTTCAGGCCAGTCATTCATTTAAAGCAGAACAGGATAAATTATTCACGAGGGGAAGAGCAGGGATGGGATTAAAACCCCTGGTGTGCTCTGGAGGTGCTGCTGGCTCCATCAGCTGCTCTCACTCCTGCGGGGGGCTCAGGGGCACCCTGGGGTTAAAAACCTCTGTGTGCAGCCCTGGAGGAGTCATTTCCTGTCATCTCACACACGTTGGCACGTGGAACTGGGAACATTCCAGTTCCCTGAGGTTCAGTGAGACTCCTGGTGTGGTATTGATCAGATTGATCAGGTAAATCTGCTCCCTTCAGCAGAGCATCCACTTGGGCAGGTGCTGAACATGAAACTAGGTTCCTTGGGCTTTGGTCTTCTGTGCTTGCCTTGTTGGATGCTCAGCTGCACTCCTGAGACCTCTGGAAGGTCTCAAACACTGAATTTCCTTTCCAAATTCAATTTTACACAGGGAGAGGCCACGAGCCTTCTCAAAACTCTTAATTCATTAAAAGTTCACCCAGAATGAGCTGCACTGTCATTTCCTGTCATCTGACCCATTGGCACATGGAAGTGGGAACCTTCCAGTGAGGTTCAGTGAGATTCCTGGTGTGATATTGATTCGATTGATTAGATTGATCAGATAAATCTGCTCCCTTCAGCAGAGCATCCACTTGGGCAGGTGCTGAACATGAAACTGGGTTCCTTGAGTTTTGGTGGCTTTCACCTTCTGTGCTTGCCTTGTTTGGTGCTCAGCTGCACAGCTGAGACCTTTGGAAGGTCTCAAACACTGAATTTCCTTTCCAGGTTCAGTGTTATATAGGGAGAGGCCATGAGGCTTCTCAAAACTTAATTCATGAAAAGTTCACCCACAATGAGCTGCACTGTCATTTCCTGCCATCTGACAGGCACTGGCACATGGAAATGGGAACATTGCAGTTCTCTGAGGTTCAGTGAGACTCCTGGTGTGGTATTGATCAGATTGATCAGATAAATCTGCTCCCTTCAGCAGAGCATCCACTTGGGCAGGTGCTGAACATGAAACTGGGTTCCTTGAGTTTTGGTGGCTTTCACCTTCTGTGCTTGCCTTGTTGGGTGCTCAGCTGCACAGCTGAGACTTCTGGAAGCAGGATGAGGTACAGAAAAGGAGGAGAAAATGCCTAATTGCCCAATAGAAGATCTGTCTGAACTAATTAATGGTGTTAATTATGTTTGGAGTCTGAGAAGTGCTCGTGTAAGTGCTAACTTGTAGTATCATTAATGTCATTGAAAGTGCTTTATTTCACTGCTACTGCCCCTTCTGTTTCAGCTTCTGCTCCAGATTTTTCCAAGAGTCCAATGAAGAAACTGATCCAGGTTCAGATAGGCAGCACAGTTGATTTTGAGTGCAAACCCAGAGCTTTCCCTAAGGCCAAATGTTCCTGGAAGAAGGGAGGTGAGCAGCTGCAGGAAAATGAAAGGTATCACGTTACATTGGTTTATTTGTTTTAATCTTACAAGAAGCTTTTGTGTGTCCTTTTATGCAGCAGTGTCAGGGGTAGGCCCAAACACTTGTGAAGTCTCTCTGAAGTCTGGCTGGCCTGGGGTTTTTTGTTTGGTTTTTTTTGTTGTGATTGTGTGAGAGCACTGAGAGGGCAAGTGTGCTGCTTTCCCTAAGGTCAAGGTCAGATTTTGTTTTCAGTTTGATGTAGAGTTGGTCCTGATTTAAAGAGAGCCAGGTACTGATAGAAAACTGGGAGTGCAAAGCCTGTGCAAAAATACTAAAAGGCTTCAACAGAATGCTCTGAAAATGGCAGAGGGGCAGTTGAGGTGTGTTACAGCCATGGGGATGATACAGGTGAGAAAAAAAAGTTAATTTGGAGGTCAAGAGTAGCAGATGCAAACATGAAAAGAAAAGGAAAATGCACTTCCAGGTTCTTTCCAAGCAGCCATGATCCTCCCAGGGATAGCAGATGCCATCATTGTTTATGTTTATTTGTGAGGGTGAGGGTGGTAGTGGATGTGTTTTGGGATTGTAATTCTCAGGGGAGAGTTTGGGATTCACCCACACCCCCAGCTATTGATTTCCAACAACATATAAATGTTTTTTTCCAGCAATACCCATTAAAGCATTGTTGAGTTAGTCATAAATTGTAACTGCACAAGTATGCTGGTTAAATTGTATAAAAACACTGCAGGGCTCTACCACACTGTGCTTGGCAGGATAATTCATGGACAGAGAGGGTCCAAAGGCCAGGCATGGCACTGAGGAGAGCAAACATGAGGGTTTAAAGGAGGATTGCCATGGTGGTGTGATTTAAGGACTGGGGATTGATTTGTACAAAGCTTAGCCTGGCATCAGGAACCTGCTTCTGAATTAGACAAAATTCTTCTGGTCCTACTCCTGTAAAAACACCACGTTGTGCTTTTCTTCTGCGGTTTTTAAACACAGCAGTTGCTCCCAGATAGATAAAACCCGGATAGACATCAGTGGAGACCTTTATTTGTGCCATCATAAGGCTGGAGCTGTCTCTGTGTACCCAGGAGCTTTGGGCACTGCCATCTCTGCCCTGGCTCTTTGTTCACAGGGGCCTCAAGAGTTTTCATGAGTTCTGGTGTTAAGTGTTGTCAAATGTGACAATTTGGCAGAAGTTGGGGCATCTGTTGCTGCAGAGCTGGACATGGTGCCACAGCCTCCCTGGCTGCCTGCCTGCAAGCAGGCCAGCAAAATCCCTTCCAAAATTGCACTATTTGGTTATTGAATACTTCTAGCCTTAATTAAACAATATTAATTTATTAAATTAAACAATGACATCTAAAATTTATGTGAAACTTGTTGCCTTTTGATGGATCTCAATCAGTTTTATGTTCATGACTGCTTTTGTAAAGCTTGTGCAAAAAACCACACAGCACCTGATTTTGTCTGTTTAGGGCAATTCCCAGCTTTTGTCCCCGTTCCATTTCCATAAAAAGCAGAATGGTATTAGTTTCATTTGGGGTGATAGTACCAGGCTGAGGAAATCAACACCCAGTTTGCAAAAATGAATTGAATGTGATGCTGCCTGCTTTAGGTTTATGAACATAAATTACAGCTGTTACTTCTGCCAAGTGCAGGTAATTCCAAAATATGACCCAGAGCGTGCATTTTTGACAACAGACTGTAAATGGCTTCCAGAGGAAGCACAATAACAAGGCAGTAATCCTGAATTAATCTAAATGAAATAAACTTGCCTTTGGAGAAGAGCAGAGGGAGGTTCTTTGCAGAAAACCCTGGAGTTCATTACTGTCTGCTGTGAATAATTGCAATCCGTGAATTTCATGCAGTTCTCCGAATTCCTGCAATTCAGGAAAAGGGTTTCAAATTAGCAGAACATTTTCCAGCCCTGAACTCCATTTCCAGTGGAGAAGTCTGCTGGGGAGGGTTTCCTCTTCTTTAATTGCAGCAAGCAGGAGGAATGGGTTCCTGCCACAAGGGAGGTCCAGCATGGACAGCACCTGGGAGAGGTGGGGAGGCAAAAGGAGCTGAATTTTAATTACATTTGCAGCAGCATGGCTGGAATGTTGGGGTGCTGTTGTGAGGGTCTCCAGGACAAGGTGAGAGATGCCCAAAAGAGGTTTTCCAAGTTCTCAGAAGGCTGATCTATTCTATTCTATTCTATTCTATTCTATTCTATTCTATTCTATTCTATTCTATTCTATTCTATTCTATTCTATTCTATTCTATTCTATTCTATTCTAAACCATAGAGAAAAGAGACATCAGAAGGCTAAAGAAGAATGATAATAAAAGCTCGTGACTGACCAGAGAGTCCAACACAGCTGGACTGGGATTGGTCATTAATTAAAAGCAATTCACATGGGACCAATCAAAGATGCACCTGTTGGTCAGCAACCTCCAGACCGCGTTCCAAAGCAATCAGATAATTCTTGTTTACATTTTTTTTTCTGAGGCTTCTCAGGAGAAAAATCCTGGAGAAGGGATTTTTCAGAAAATATCATGGTGACAGAATTTATACGTCTTAAGAAAACTCCTATTTTAATAGTAAAGATAAAGCACAAATACTTGAATTTCTTGTCATCAGAGAACTTGGATTTCATTGAGGCACTGACCACAATACTTTGGTAAAGCCTGAGAGAGTTTCATTTTGATGGCACTCTTGCTCGTGTTCTTAATTTATTTTTAAATGGTGCTGCTTTTTTCAGTATGTAGAAGATTTGGATAATGACTCAGTAAATTTTAATTAAATGAGCTGAATATAGTGTGTCTTGTGGAGGGGAGAAAATATAATTCAAAATGGATTCATGAGCTCTGGGCTGAGAAATCGCTCAGCATTGAAGAAAGCAATCTTGTTTCTTGTTAATTTTGCAAAGTATGTGATTTATTTTTTTTTTCTAGAATATCTTTAATAAAGAGAGCTAAACATTAAAGAGCAGTGGAGTGCAGAGAGCAGTGGAAGCATAGGATAACATGCAGAAGGAAAGACAGAAAATGGGAATTAAATTTAGTGCTTGAGACACCTCCACCTCTGGATGGATGAGTTTTTGTTGTCTTTTTATCCTCCAGAAAAGGAGGATTAGATGCTTAACCAAGGTTAAATGCTCCTGAAGCTGGTTTAACTCACCGAAACCAGAATAAATACTAAAATAGCTGTTGTCCAGACATAAGCCCTTCCAAGATTTCCTTAATGTTTTATGTATGTACATGACTTTTAATTTCCAGTTTGTACTTGACAGTCACTGCCTGTGGGCTGTGGTGGGCCTGAACTCCTGGCTCAAATACCTGACTGGAAGAGGGTTAAAAACCAGGATTTTGTGAAAATGCAGAGCAGCATTTAAAAATAATTCTCCTTTAAACAAACTCACTAGATGTTTCTACATTTACCAAGACTAGAAAAAGATGAGAAGATGCTGCAAAAACTTCACTGAAAGACTTCCCAGTGGAATTCCCTTAGGAAAACTGCAGTTTTAGCAGCTTCCATTGTGGCCAAGTGATGGCAAATTAAAGGGGGAAAGAAATAATTCCTGCTAAAAAATTGCACTATACTTAGAAATATTGGTTAATGGTTTTAGCTTCCTTGCAATTTGAATTCAATATTTTTATTCATTTTGTGTTACAGTTTGAAATGCTGTGATGTGAAAAGCAGTGCATTTACTTACCAGTACTTGCATAGGATTTTATTTTGCTGACTTGCCTGTTAATTAATCTGCTTTAATTTAGTTGGAATTTGATGGATACATTAAAAGACAGTTTTGACCCACTTTTCCCCTGTTCCTTTGCACTGAGGTGTTATGAACTGGAAAGGAATGTGTTTGTGCTTATTACCATATCAATAAGGATCTAAAATAGTTCATTTTTTTTTCTAAATAATCTGAGAAATGAAACAGGCAGTGATTCCTGAGTTTGATGGTGTTTGATAGTTCAGTAATAAAGAATTGCCTTGAGGAGGTGAACAGGTTTGCAGCCATCAACAGCTGCATCAATGACACCAAGTTTCAGTGGAGGCACACTCTGTCTTCTCTCTAAATATCAATATATAAAGAAGTGTAATTTTAAATTAGTGTATAAAGGGGTATAATTTCTCTCAAACTGGGAACCCCAAACTCCTGAAGTTGTTCAGTCCTTCTCCCCATCCTGCTGACCTCAGTGTCAGGGTGTGGGGGTGAGTTAAGGGGGTTTTGTTTGACTGTAGAGGAAAAGAATCTCCCCAAACATCAATTTCCCCCACTCTGCTCAGGAATTAGTGAGAGATGATGAGTTTGTCAGTGATGCTGTGATCTGATGACCAAACAGGTCCTAAATCCATCTCCAGCTGGAATTGAGGCGGATTCAGGACCATCACTCCAACCATGGTCCCTTTTACAGGGCTGAAGGTTTTGTGCCATTTGCCAGAAGGGTGCTGGTTGTGGAAAATGGAATTTCCATGGAAAATTGCTGCCCTTAAGCAAAATGATTTGGGAAAACACCTGTAGATAGAGGAATGCCAAAGGCTGGGTTGTTACTTGTTTGTGCCACAGGTCTGGGTCTCTGCTGGCAGTGTTCCAGCACCATGTGTGAATATTGGATAATTCCAGTCAAACTAAAAGCTGTGGTTTGTCTCCTGTTCCAGCAGGAGGGGCAGAGCTATTTTTGGGGTTGGGGTTTCCACAGGCTCTGAGCTGCATTTACTGTTTTGTAATTGGAAAAAGTGGAGCATTACTCTTTCTCTAATTCACCAGTAAAGATTTTATTTCAACTATATTATTTTTCTCTAATTGATTTTTTTCCACGTGTATTGTTTGCTTTTTGTTTTTAATTCTAGAAAAAAAATATTCTTAATTATATCAGGGTTTTAATAAGCTTTCTGTTTAATTATTTTAGGCAAGCTAGGCTTGCAGGTAGCTCAGAGCACTCTAAAAGTGATTCATTTTAATTAAACAATAGACATTTTCAGGTTTATTCCCTGATCCTGCTTTTTCTTTTGTTTGATCTTGGGCTTTGTCAACACTTGGGGTTTCTTTAGGTTTGTATTTTTTCTATTGGAAATTGCATCAAAGCAGATGAAGCTTCAGCTAGAACGTGCAACAGCACTTGCTTGTAACCATAATTGATATATTTTAACGCTTTTTTTTATGTCATTCTAATTACCTATAAAATGCATCACTCATGTCTTTAACACATTTAAAATACCTATAAACCATATGGCACGGTTTAATTAATTTTAAATGTTCCATCTAACATGAAGTGCAGCCAAATATGACTGAAGAATTTTCCAAAACAAGTTAATGAACCCCAGGGAAGTCACTGGTGATGCATATCCTCCCTTGAAAAAACACCTCAAATGCCACCACAGCAGCTGAGGTAGCTCAGGATGCTTTGTGTGGTTATAAATGGATAAAAATGCCTATTTATAGCTCTCTTTCTCACCCCAATAAAATGCTTTTGTCTGTTGTTCTAACAGGGTGACTTGTTATCTCTTGTAATTTGCATCTGCTAATTTCATTATTGCACCACCTCTGCCCAGAGGAGGAGTAGCTCAGAGACAGCGCTGAGAGCTGAAACACCCTTTTTAGGGAAATACAACATGCAATTTGAACTAATTAAGAGAAAAGCGTTTAAAAGTTGTGTATATTTCTGTGTTGTAATTGCAGAAACTCAGTTTTCCTTGTAGAGAGCAGTGCAGCTGTGGCAGAGTGCAGACTGCTGCTTTCAGAGGCTGTGAGGATGAGGAGGATTTGCTGCTGAGGGGCAGTGGAGTTCCAGAGCCCTGGGGTTCTCCCACTGCTGGGATTTGCATTTAGGGATTGTGGGTTTGGGTCAGAGGAGTTAGGAGTGCAGGATAAGATCAATGAGCCCTTGCATGAAGAAATTCACCCCAAAATCAAATCTAAGCCTCCCTGGCCATTCCTTGTCACTTGTCACCTGGGAGAAGAAACTGAGCCACCCCTCACTGCAGCCTTGTGGAGAGTTGATCCCAACCCAGCCACAGAGCTCAGCTGGGACGAGTGGTGGGGATTTACTGACTTCATTTTACCTTGAGAATGTTGAAAATAAAAAGAGGAGCAGAGGCATGTGATGAATTCCTTCCTTTTGTACTGAATGGAGCAGCAGGTGCGAGTGAGCAGGCAGAACCCTCCCAGCTCTTGGTGGCAGTGTCAGGTTTGGTGACATTTGCTGCCTTTTCAGCTGGCACTTGCCCTGAAAGGGAGCAAGACTCAGCTAATGCAGGCAGAGCTTTGCCTGGAGAGGGTTTGTTTGCTGCTCAGTTTCCAAATTTCCACATCACCATCCAGCCAAGGTGCTGTGCTCCAGTTGGTGCTTCTCAGGTGGATTGATGGGCTGTGAGAGAAAAGCTCCGAAGCTCTCTTGACTTGGGCATAGCAGGAAAATGGGTATTTTTTAAAAATTTTTAATACTATGGACATTTTTATATATATTCAGTTGTTTTGCTGCTGCAGGTTGTCTTAGGGTAGAAGTGCCTGCAGGATAGAACAGATGGGGAGACAAGAAATAGGGAAAAAGGGAATCAAATCAGCCTTAGCTGTGCATCAGCAGTGCTGCTGTCTGGGATGTCACCTCTGCTGTGGGGACATTCCTGCTCCTCTGTCCCCCTGTGGGTTTTCTTCTCTCCACATCTTCTATAAGCACCTTCCTGCTTTTCCACGCTCTCACTGTGTGGGGCGAAGGGAATTTTCTGTCCTGCAGCTCCTTCCACTAAGGAAGTTCATGAACAACCCTATGGAGTTGTCATGGTAATCACAGTTACTTCAAAGTTGCTGTGCAAGATTTCTTGAGGTAAACAACAAAAGAGCTGAAAATTATTCCAGTTTCAATTGGTGCAGCTGAAAAAGGTGGAGCTCGCGTGTGATTTCTCCCTTTCACACCCATACATGTGCCCACATCTCTTAAAAAATTGGTTCCAGTGGTGTTCAGAGTGATATGTCCAAAGTTGTCCATGGTTGAGTTCAGATTTGCTGTGGATGGCCACAACATTTTCAAATGTTTTGTTGTGGATGGCCACAACATTTTCAAACCCCAGGCTGGTAATTGTCCAGGTTTCAGCTGGCGTGGAGCTCATTTTCTTCCTAATTGTTGACAGAGGTTAATATATCAGAGATAACAGTAAAGCATGAAAGAATTTTGTCTGCAATTGCTGTGACTTTTCAAAATCTCGTAATTTTCCAGGATCAGCCTGTTAAAGGATGGAGGACTGAGGGTGGCCAACGTGACCAAGGGGGATACTGGCACCTACACCTGCCTGGCCACAAACCAGTTTGGAACAGCCAGGGGCTCCACCAGCCTGGTAGTTACAGGTGAGTGAACTGAACTGCAGCCTCAGGAGCCTGCAGTGCTGTGGTAGAATGTAAAGGCTATAAGAAGTTATTTATTTAATGTATAAAGATAAAAGGATAGCTGTTACAGCTCTTTTATTTAGTGTAAAAGACACTGAGGGATTTTTTATTCTGGCTTTGACAAAGATATTTCTCAGATGTGAGGGAGTTCTGAACACTTCCCTCCCTCCTCTCACTTCTCTAAACACTAAATAGTGCAATTATGCTTTTAAGTTCGTGGGGGTTTTTAATTTGTTATGAAAAAAACTTGTCAATCAAAAAAAATCTTTGAGGTAATTCTGTATTCCTGTGGAAATTCTTTTGCCCAGAAGAGGTTTAAATGCTGTTTGCTTATGGAAAAAGATGTGGTGGAAACTCCAGCTGCAGGGGAGCATTCAGGGACTCCACGGGCAGCAGAACACAGTCTTTGAAAAGTAAATTTTATACAGAATTGTTGTTCAGAGGGATCCTTCCTCCAAGTCATCCATTCTTGGCTGCTGGTTGAGATACTGGATGAAAAGAGTCAGGAGTTTGTGAAGTTTATCTGCAAAATGTCTTCTCTCATCATGTTCTTTCTCAAAGATTTTAATATCTAAAAATTCCCCAAACCTGGAATTATCTAATATCCCACTGAATTACAAATCCCATATATCTCACAGGTCCAAACAGAATTATTTTGCTCAGTGAATTAACAGCTTCATGTTTTCAGCCTGTGCTCCTAAATGATTCATATCCCTTTATATACAAATAATAAAATTATATACAGAGAATTCCTAGAATTCGATGTTATTGTAACAGTATTTACAGTACCTGAAACTTTTCTCTGTTAATGTGATTCTGGGATAACAAAGAGCTGTTCTTAATGACACTATTTATGTTCTGTGTGATGTATGGACCCAAATATCCAGTGTGCTCCTCCTCAAGTGGATTTCCTGCAATTTCTGGGTTTATTAGGTTCTTCCCTTACTCTCATCTCTTCACCTGCCCACTGCCTGCTGCTGCTTCAAAACCAAGTGGGGTTGCTGAGAGCCTCCCATGGCAATTCCTGCCCCTGGATTCAGCTTGGTGCAGTGGATTGGCTGCACCCAGCAGGCTCAAATTCACCTTCCAGTGCCCAGCAGCTCCTGCTGGGAAATTGTGGTATTTTCAGGGTCCCCCATCGTGGGGAGGAAAGATGCATCTGACTCCATGTTCTCAGAAAGATATTATATTATATTATATTATATTATATTATATTATATTATATTATATTATATTATATTATATTATATTATATTATATTATATTATATTATATTATATTATATTATATTATATTATATTATATTATATTATATTATATTATATTATTATATCATATATCATATCATATCATATCATATCATATCATATTATATTATATTATATTATACTAAAGAATAGAGAAAGGATACATACACAAGGCTACAAAGAATAATAATAAAAACTTGTGACTCTGCCTCCAGAGTCCTAACACAGCTGGCCAGTGATTGGTCAGTAAGTTAAAACAATTCACATGAAACCAATCAAACAACCAACCACCTGTTGGATAAACAATCTCCACATTCCAAAGCAGCAAAACGCAGGAGAAGCAAATGAGATAATTATTGTTTTCCTTTTTCTTTGAGGCTTCTCAGCTTCCCAGGAGAGAAATCCTGGGCAAAGAGGATTTTTTCAGAAAGTATGATGGGGACAGGAAATGCCAGGACACAAAGCTCCAGGCAGCATTCCCAGTCCAGCTGCACCTTTGGAAGTGGCTGTCACTGATCCCAGCTGAGGAATGTGGGGATATCAGTGGCAGGCAAAGCTCAGCAGTGCAGGAAAACCCAATGCCCAATGTCTGTGCTCCCTGCAGAGCCAACCAGGATCACCTTGGCCCCTTCCAACATGGATGTCACCGTGGGGGAGAGCGTGGTGCTGCCCTGCCAGGTGCAGCACGATCCCCTGCTGGACATCAGCTTCACCTGGTACTTCAACGGGAGCCTCACAGACTTCCAGAGGGACGCCTCCCACTTCGAGAAGGTTGGAGGGGTGAGCTCAAAACATCTCTCTTCTCTTTCTCTTTTTCTCCTTCTCCTTCTCCTTCTCCTTCTCCTTCTCCTTCTCCTTCTCCTTCTCCTTCTCCTTCTCCTTCTCCTTCTCCTTCTCCTTCTCTTCCCTTCCCTTCCCCTCTCCTCCCCCCAAAAAAGTCCCACAAGAATTGGCTTTTCCCTCACAAACTGAGTCCCATCTGCTTTTACTGAAGCGCAGGGAAGCTTCTTGCTTCTCCCCCTGTCCCTTCACACTCTTCCCAAACCCCCACAAATTACTGAAATGCACAAATTACTCAAATGCAGAGTTCACAATTTGCTGAGGTTTATTTCAAGTAAATGTTCTATTTGAAGCCCCCCCCTCCCCTTTGGTGAGATGTCTCAAGTTGAGTTTGCTGAAATTCCTGTAGGACGTGATTTGCTTGCATTCTCTGCTGGTGTTGGGCATTCCCTGAATATCCACTTCCAATCAAGGAGATGGATTTTAGATTGCTTTTGACTCAACTTTTAATTTATTGTAAGCAATCAGCACTGAATTGTCCTGCAAACAACTTCCATCTGTGCTTTCACAGCAGACCAGGCACACACATGGAAGGGAATCAGGCAGAATTGGCTTCAGCTTGTGTTGAGTAAAGAATTGAGACATTGTAGTGCTGAAACAAAGGAAAATAATCAAATGTTTTGAAAGGTTCATGTTTTTTCCAAAACTAAAATAAACTTCAGAGTCTGGGTTTGCCTTTCTCCCAAACTACTGTTTGCCCATGGATCAGTGGCCAAAGTGGCTGAAAATACGCACAAATTAGGGTTCTGTCCCTGAAGAAAATGCTGCTTGTCCAGAATAATTGTAATTTAAAAATTAAAATCTGACTGAGGCGTTTTTCACCTGGAAAATTCAACTGGAACTGAGTTAAGGCAGTAATTGAGCTGACACAAAGAGGAGGTTTTTTTTTTTTTTTTTAAGGGACACTGTTTAGCAAAGGTTTAATGTCAAGTTCTCTGTTCAGTGGTGTAGAAAACAGACAGTGCACAAATGTGATAGGAAGTTACAGTTTCATTTAGGTTTTATTTCTTTTCCCATGATCCAGGAAATAACCACATGCTGTGATCTGAGAAAGAACAACGGGGAAAAAAGACTAAAGATTAAATACTCAGTGAATAGCAAAGAGCAGAACTTGGGCTTGTAAAATGGGAAATTCAGCCTAGAATGGGCAACCTTTAAATGAGAGTGCTCACAGTAACCTGGAGGATGGACTGAATTCAAGTTTGTTCTTTGCACATTTGAACTCCTTAAAAATCTATCATGACTTGCCTTAAAAGTTCAAGATAAAAACTCCATGAATTCTGTCTAGAAATAAAATTTGTAATGGCCACAGAAAACACATTTTTCTTTTTAGGGCTTTGAGACAAATGGTCACAGGGCACTGAGGTTACTGGGGGTTCCAGGCAGGAGATGCTCCCAGTATGAGCTCCCTATGTTGGAGCTCATTTCTACCAAAAAAGGGAGAAATTTGTCTTTTACACATTTGAACTCCTTAAAAATCTGTCATGACTTGACTTACAAGTTCAAAATAAAAACTCCATGAATTCTGTCTAGAAATCAAATTGGTAATGGCCACAGAAAACACGTTTTTCTCTTTCAAGGGCATTGAGGTTGCTGGGGGTTCCAGGCAGGAGATGCTCCCAGTGTGAGCTCCCCATGTTGGGGCTCATTTCTCCCAAAAAAGGGGCATCACCTCGTGTTTTTTGGGAAGATGCTCCCAGACAAACCTGGAGCTGCTGATGGGCAGGAACTTGCTGTCCTGCAGTGCAGCTTTTGAGCAACCTCAGAAGTTTTTGGTGGATTTCTTTTCCCATTTCAGAGAAAATACTAACCGCCAAGGGAGTGCAAACACTAATGAATGTTCTGTGTTCCCAGAGTGCATCAGGGGATTTGATGATCAGGAACATCCAGCTGAAGCACAGTGGGAAGTACGTGTGCATGGTGAAGACAGAGGTGGACAGCGTGGCCTCTGCTGCCGACCTCATCGTGAGAGGTACAGCCCAGCCCAGCCCATCATGTTTTCCACCTTTTTTTAAATTACAATCTACAGAAATAACTGATGGTGGAGGTCACAGAGCCAATGCATGGTTTGAATGGGGTGATGAATGGCTGTGAGTTGGATTTATGTCATTCTGACCTGCAGCTAGGGAAAATTACGGCTCAGGTTTTGGGTGAAGCCTGATTTTTCCCAGAGAAAGGAGGAGCTGGAGGTTGGAGTAGTGACCTCATACCTTTTTTCACTGCCAGTCCTTCAGGCTGCCAAGAGGAGCTCACTGAGGCAGCTGGAGTTGCTGCCTCTGCAGACTGAAGTGTTGGGGACTCCAGAATCCCTCCTGTGAAATGGGCAATTCTGCCAGAGCCCAGGAGAGGTTTTCTCCTAGGGTTTAAAGCCTATAATGCAGGATTATTCCTTTTCATTCCGAGCTGGAGTGCTCACAGTTGAGCCAGAGCTGTGGCTTTCTCTGCTGATGTTACAGCTACATTTATTGCAAGGTAAAAAGCTTTGATCTAGAAAAGCACATTATGTGATCAGCACTCAATATATTTTAAAATAGATCAGATATTTTCTCATTGTTAATGCACTGTTACTCATTTACACCCCCTTTGCTGGTGCAGGTGAGACAAACCCCAGCATTTTGGCCAGGAAATGCCCAGAATGAGGATTTTGCAGAAGGCAGCAGGAAGTTCGTGTGACTGAATTGCTGCTTGGGGTGCTGGTCACATGTGCTGAAAAATTGTCCCAGTGCCTTGTACAGTAAAGAAGTTGTAGGTAGAGAATTTTCAGACTACAGAGATTTGTCTGTACATTAAAGAGAACACTTAGGACTAAGGGAAAAGATATTGGAAAGACAGAGGGATGTTCTGAACAAAGGTTTTGGTAAAAAAGCCAAAACCCAAGCATCAGTTCTGCCCTTGAGAGTATTTCAGGTTGAAATTATCACAGTTTAGTGAATGTAAAACCACAATTATGAGTGTTCTGATTCCAGTCTGAATTGTTTCCTCCTCCCTGAGGAAGAAATAAAACGGGAAGTGATTCCCAGGGCTTCCCCAAACTGTGCCTGGTTTCCCACCCCTCTCCAGGCTCTCCTGGGCCCCCTGAGCACGTGAGGGTGGACGAGATCACGGACACCACAGCCCAGATCTCCTGGCAGGAGGGCACAGACAACCACAGCCCCGTGACCACCTACACCATCCAGGCCAGGACCCCCTTCTCCGTGGGCTGGCAGAGAGCCACCACAGGTGAGCACAGCCCAGCCACCACAGGTGAGCACGGCTCAGCCACCACAGGTGAGCGCAGCTCCAGCCACCACAGGTGAGCACGGCTCAGCCACCACAGGTGAGCACAGCTCCAGCCACCACAGGTGAGCACAGCTCCAGCCCAGCCTCTGAGGGAATGGCTCTGGCACCTGTGCCATTTTCCTATCCTGAGCTCCCTTTTCCCTTGAACCATTTTCCTGTTCCTGAGTTCCCTTTTCCCTTGAGCCATTCTGCTTTTCCTGAGCTCTCCTTTCCCCATGAGCCATTCTCCGTTTCCTGAGCTCCCTTTTCCCTTGAGCCATTTTCCTCATCTCCCTTTCCCCATGAGCCATTCTCCTTTTCCTGATCTCCTTTTTCCCTTGTGCCATTCTCCTTTTCCTGAGTTCCTTTTTCCTTTTCTCTTCCCCAGTTCCGGACGTGATCGACGGCAGAACCTTCACGAGCACAGTAGTGGATTTAAATCCTTGGGTTGAATATGAATTTCGTGTAGTTGCCACTAACAAAATAGGAGGTGGAGAGCCTAGTTTGCCCTCAGAAAAAGTAAGAACTGAAGAGGCAGGTTAGTGGGTCCTTCTATTTGTTTTTAATTCAAGAATCTTGAATGTTAACAGAGAAAAGGAGTGTTCATGTCTTTATCTTCTTGGCTCTTTGTAAACAAGCTCGGAATTGCCATTGGATATAAAAGCCCGAAACAAGTTTGTTCATATTTTTCCATTTTGCTGTAGGACAGTTTGTGTTGCATTACTGAACATCACAGAAGCATAACATCTAAATCCATTTAAACTGCATTTACTGTGGCAAAATCTGCCAGTTCAGGCAGTGCTGCAGAGTCTGAAGGTATTAATGGATGGAAAGAGATTAATTTTGACAGGGATTTTTCATTCCTGCTGTTTGATCAGTGAAACCCTTCCATGTAACAGGCGTGTGGCTCAGAAGAACCCATCAATTACAACCCCAGCTCACTTGGGATGAGGCTGTTTCCCAGCTTATCTGCATAGCATCCCTGGAAGTGTCCAAGGGTGTGGAATTCTGAGCAACATGGTCCAGTGGAAGGTGTCCTGGAACAAGATGATCTTTGGGGTCTCTTCCAATGCAGGAAGAGTTAACTCTAGAAAAATGAAGCTTGTCTGCAGTTTTTGGAAGTTCCTAGACACAGCAGGAGTGGTTAATAAATAATTAAATAATCTGTGAGCTGCTGAGGTTCTTCAGAACTCAGAGGAACCCCAGCCTGGACCAGGGAAGGACCAGTGTGGGTCAGGGCTGGGGCTTTCCAGTACTTCCTACCCCAAAACCATTCCCCCTGGTTGCAGAAGGAGTATGAGTGTGGGTTAAACTCAGATCTTGAGGGTGATGTGCTGTGTTCTCCTGCCTCTACTCTGTGCTGACATCTCTGCATTTCCTTCCCACAGTTCCTGAAATTCCCCCCTCTGAGGTCAGTGGGGGAGGAGGCAGCAGGTCTGAGCTGGTCATAACGTGGGATGTAAGTTTGTGGGGAGAGCTCTTCTTTTCTCTCCTCCTTCTCCTTCTCCTTCTCCTTCTCCTTCTCCTTCTCCTTCTCCTTCTCCTTCTTCTCTCTCTGAATTTCCTCTGGGATGTGCAGGTGCTCTGAGCCCCATGTGGTGTGAGCCCTGCACACTTGCCTTCGTTTTTTAACTTCCATGTGTCCCTGGTCTGGATGGAAATCCCCAGGGAATTCAGCTTGGCTGGGATTGCTTCTGTTCTCAAACAAAAGTTGATGCTAAAAAGGAGGCAGGAGGGCAGGGCAAGAGGGCTAAGCCAAAGAATTGAGCTTTGCAGTGCAGATTTGCAGTTCTTGCTTTGCCACCATTAAATCTGGATGCATGTGCTAACCAATTTCCATTTATATTATGTATCCCTTTTTTAATGATTTAAAGAAGTGTTAATATTCTGTTCCTAGCATTGACTACTCTGTGTGGTTATCTAATCATAATGACATCAGAAGAAGGTTTCAGCCGCTGTATGAAGGTGGTGTTGGATTCTCTAACAGCTGACCAAGCAATCATTCATTTTTTATGAACTGTGGATTGATGAAAGAAAAGCTGTATTTACTGAAGAGCATCTTGAAGCAGAACACTTAGTGAAAACCAGAGGTTATACCTGAAAGCTGTCCTCTTATTGAAATGCAAACCTTAACACAGGTTATAGCGAGCACATTTTGCTGTTCTGTCCCAGAGTTAATTGGCTGAGGGTTTGATGATGAGTGCAGTGCCAGCACCTGAATCATGTCCTGAGTTTCTCCTGCCCAGCCTCCCCAGTGGCTCACAGCTGTTTTTCTGTCCCAGCCCGTCCCTGAGGAGCTGCAGAACGGGGAAGGATTTGGGTACGTGGTGGCTTTCCGCCCCTCGGGCACCACGACGTGGATCCAGACCGTGGTGACCTCCCCTGACACCCCCAGATATGTCTTCAGGAACGAGAGCATCCTGCCCTTCTCGCCCTACGAGGTCAAGGTCGGCGTCTACAACAACAAGGGCGAGGGGCCCTTCAGCGCCGTGGCCACGGTGTTCTCAGCTGAGGAAGGTACAGCCCTGGGCTGCCCCAGACCCTGCCACCAGCTCTTCTTGAGAGGCTCCCTGGAGCAGAGAATGGGCAGAGTTAAATTAATAAAGCTGGGATTTATTAAAGGCCTTCACAGGATTCACTTGGGCAGTGCAAGAGCCCGACCGAGGCTCCACCCAAGGTGGATGAGGGTCAGGAGTTCTCTCACTTTTATCAGTTTTGGTCCATTTCCAATTGGTTAATTATCCAATTCCAGCTCCAGGTGATGCAGTCCCACCCTCCCAGTTTGCTCTCCTCCATTCCCTGTTTGCATTTTTGGGCTGAAGCTGCAGCGGTGTCCTTGGTTCTGGGGCTGGGAAAGGATTGTTCTGTGGGACTGAGCTGTGAGGAGAACTGCTGACACTTTATATGGAGTTCAGAGTCACACACACACAAAATATAAAAGCTAAAACTTCAGGCATCAGTTCCAGCAGCAGCTCGGGGCAGTGAGGTGGGTTGGGACGAGGATTTATTTATTTATTCCCAGGTTTATCCTAAATCACCATGTTGATTTCCCAACCCAGAGCCCAGCACAGCCCCCTCAGGAGTGTCTGCCACCAGCCTGTCCTCCTCAGCCATCCAGGTGTCCTGGACAGCCATTCCCTGGAAGATGAGCAATGGAAGGCTGCTGGGCTATGAGGTGAGTCTGTGGGAATAAAAAATATTTCAATGAATCGACCCTATTTATGAAATAAAATCCACTCCTCTTTGTAACGGGCCATGGGCCAGAAGGGTTGTGCAGGCTGTAGCACAACCCCACAGATTCACCCCAAATCTTGCTCTTCTGCCCCACCAACAGCCAGATGGAGGATAATTTTTTCTGTCTTTGTTAAAAAAGCCCTTTATTAAAAAAACTTTGTTAAAAAACAGAATGAAGTTGAGTTTTGCTGCTTGTGCTGATAGGCACGTGTCTGACATAACTCCAAGCTAACATTTTTTCAGAAATACATTTACTTTCAAAGAAACTTCTTTATAAGGTACATTTTTCTGAGCTTAACTTATTTCCTTCTTAATGAAATAATGGTTTTCCTCTTGTCATTCTGTAGTTCAAGCAAGATCTAATATTTCAATTGTCTTTTTCCTGCAGTCACACTGAAGAGAGCAGCAAGCGTGAGAAGCAGATGGATAAGAGTATGGGGGGGGGGTTTTTCACAGTAAACATATTTCTGAAACTTTAATTTATTTCTACCTTTTTCAGCAGAAGGAGAAAAAAAAAGGCACTTAAAAGAGTCGAGTCCAACGCTGTGGGTGAACAGCCCATTCCATGCAAGATTTAAATGGTTTTGGTTTTTATCTCCTAGGTTAGGTACTGGAATAAAGGCCAGAAAGAAGAATCTTCCAACAGAGTAAAAGCAGCAGGGAATGAAACATCAATAAAAATTACGGGGTTGAGGAGCAACCTGGATTATTACACAGCTGTGCGTGCCTACAACAGCGCTGGGGCAGGGCCCTTCAGTGCCACCGTCAATGCCACCACCAAAAAGCCACGTGAGTGCCTCAGCTGGGAGGGGACACAGGCACAGATGGGGGGCAGCACGTGAGGGTTGAGTTTGCAGGGTCCCCAGGATGAAGGAGGAATGATTGAATCTGATTCAATCTTCTTAGAAGGCTAATTTATTGTTATATGATATGATATTTATACTATTTTTATATTATATAATAGTATAATTTCATTAATTAATATATTTATAATATATTCATATATTCATATATTAAATAATATATGTATAGTGCATATTAATATATTTATATTTTATACTTTTATATATTTTTATAATATGTATTATTTTATTTATATTTATTATATAATATGACATTCATAATATCATATACAAATATTATATTATATTATAGTATAGTATAGTATAGTGATATTATAGTATATTATAGTATATTATAGTATATTATAGTATATTATAGTATATTATATTACAGTACATTATATTATAGTATATTGTATTGTATTTATTATAGTACATTATATTATAGTATATTATATTAAATTAAAGAATGCTATACTAAAATCATACCAAAGAATAGAGAAAAGATACAGACAGAAGGCTTAACAAGAATGATAATGAAAACTCGTGACTCCTCTCCAGAGTCCAACACAGCTGGACTGGGATTGGTCATTAAGTAAAAACAGTTCACATGAAAGCAATCAAACAATGACCAGTTGGTAAACAATTTCCAGACCACATTTCAAATCAGCAGAACACAGGAGAAGCAATCAGATAATTATTGTTTTCATTTTTCTCTGAGGCTTCTCAGCTTCCCAGGAGAAAAATCCTGGGCAAAGAGGATTTTTCAGAAAATGTGGCAGTAATATTGGAGGGGAAAGGAAATGCAGTGGAATTCCTGGGAGTCACAGTATGAGTGAGCTGAATTTCTGTGTAGTCACATGAATCAAGCACAGAGCTTCCCCCACTTCTTCAGCAGGGTGGGTGAAACCCAACCATGCCAGGGGAGCCCAGGGAAGATCTGTAATTTCTGCACTGGACCTCTGTTATGCTGCTAATGACTGGAAGAAATTGAAAAGAAAAATCTCTGTTATTTAGAAGAAGGAAAAAAAAAGAGACTTGTTGAATTTTTCAGTGTTCTATAACATATTTATAAGTTCTCTAGGGCATGGGTTTTGAAATGCAATGAACCTCCTGGAGTTCATGCAAAGCAATCCTTCATGTCCACTGTTTCCCCTTGAACAAATTGCACAAGAGGCCACTCTGCTGCTGCAAAGGCAAAATTAGGCTGGAGAACAGATTGTCAAAGGCCGCACTAATTTTTCTACAAGTGGAAATATTTTTAGTGTGCTCTTCCGTTGTAATACAGCTCAGAATCAGGGTCATCAGTCTTGAAGTGTTTCTGTCAGAGGCACAAGAACAGACAATTAAATCTGTCTGAAGGGTCAAATTCCCTGCAATAATCATTAACATCCCCCGAGCAGGCAGAGTTGTAGCATTAATATTTTGAAATAAGCTAGTTTATCAGAAATTATTCTATGCAAAAATGAGTGTCAGTCTGTCACCGGGGACTAAACCAACTCAGATTTGCCTGAGTTTAAATATATTATATGCACAATTACCATGAACTGGCTGATCTGAAGTGACTCACTGCCTGCAGCCTGGACAGGACATGGGGAAAGGAAATTTTTTCTAATTAATCATCTTTGTGGCTGCTCACTAGAGGTGCTGCCAGGCTGGTCAGCTCAGGGATTTTCAGTCCTTTTTTAATGTGCCCCTGCTTTTGGGGTGTGTGACTGAGAACTGGACAAGGCCCTGATCTCACTGGTGTGAGCAGGATCTGGACCAGGCCTTGGACAAGACGCTGCTGTTTGGAATTATTAAAAAGGAAAATTAATTGCATTATGTCCGTGGATCTTTCTGGTGAATAAGGAGAGCAAAGCCATGCATGTAATGTCAGTCTGAGGATTTTGATAAATTAGTTGAATTGCTGAGAGAAATAATTCTCCGTGCTACTGCAGTAAAAACTGATTTTTCATTCAAATGTGTAATTTTTAATCAATCCTGGTTTGTAATTTAATTTGAATATTTGTGATTGGTGTGGTTTTCACTGTGAAGGATTTACATTTCCCCACAGGACCTGCCAGGTAAATCTCAGAAACTGTTGCCATATCAAGGAATACAAATAGTTCAGTTCTGCTGGCAGTGTGTATTTCCAAATTGAAAGTGAGCCTTTGACAATTAAAATATCTTTGCTTGAAAATTTGAAATATGCATGTTTACAGCCCAGAATAACAAGTGGAGTTTTAGATATTGCTATGTAAAGTGCCAAGTGGGTGGGGAAAGACTTGCCTAAGTTGTGACAATTATTTCATATTTCGAAAGTCCTAAAATAAAACCCAGTGTTCTGTCCATCAGCTCTTAATTCGGAGAAATTCTCCTGCCTGAGAGCAGCTTTCAGAAATCCCTGCAGCTCCTTGGACATGTCCTGACGTGATTGATGGATCAGGACCTGCCACAAGTGAAGTTCTGAACCCTGGTGATTGCTGGAGATTTTGGTGCCTGCAGCAAATGGAGCTTCTGAATCCCTCAGACAGAGGCTTACAGTTTTTATAGATAATTACTCTTCTTTTTTTTTTTTCTCCACGTGTCATCTTAATATTTTGTTGTGGATTTCAAGGATGAGTCATTTCCTTTGAAATTCAGCTGTAATATCTCAGTGTGAAAACGATTCATACATGCTGTAACACTTCATTCTCAGGAGTGAAACAATCTCCTCTTACATTTACAAGGAGTAGTTATTATTAGAACGTCAGGTTAAACCTTCCTCAGTACACAGAACAAGACAAAAAAGAAAATAGCTGGGGGTGGTTGGTTGACTTTGAAATAATTCTTTTGAGTCTCGGGGGGGTTGGGTTCTGTTTTTTAGTATAATCAGGTGGGTTTTGATCTGGCTGCTTATGGAGAGAAGGCAGGGAACTTCCTGTGTGAGGGGATTGAAAAGAGGAGGGGGAAAAAAAGAGGAAAAACCCTATAAGGACATGGATACAAGCGTTCAAAACCACTCTCAGTGCTTAAAGCTGGAACCTCCAGTCTCAAAGCACAGCTCAGCCCACCTAAGCAGCAGTTGCCTCCACTAGGTGACAGCAACAGTAAATTGTTTTCCTTAACGCGTTTAGAAAAGATTTTAATCATTGATTTGTGTCACTGCAGGACCTGTTTACTGGGAAAGCAACCTGAGGTATTTGAGGAGGTTTGTACTTCCCTGAGAGCTTGGCAGCTCCAAAGTACATGAAAGGGGCAGAGCCCAGAGCATGCAGCTGCTTTGTAAATAACAGCCTTGGGCTGCTGATGAACCAAAAATCCCAGCAGATTTCTGTGGCCAAAGCCCACTTTTGGCACAGGCTCAGTTCAGAACCACAACTCGAGTTGGAAGAGCCAGCAGACAAAAAAAAACTTCAAATATTTTCCATAACAAACATCTTAAAGTAAATCAACATAGTGGGCAAATATGAATATTCACTGAGACTAAATTTGTCTAAAAATCTATTGTGAAGAATTTTCTTATTCTTAGCGCTGTACTAAACCTAGAAATTGTCTGTTACCATCATTAGAGTTTGTTCTAATTAATCACCCCTGTCCTAAGGCACATGCTTCTCTCTGGGTGTATTGAATGAAGGACCAGCAACAGATATTTGAGCTTCAGAAACAACATTTATGTGCCCTTCTGGCTTTTTCCTTCCTTCTGTTTTTCAAATTTAGCCTCTGAACTATAACATGCAGAGAGAGGAGCCTTCACTAGAGCTGGTTTTGCATCCCAAATGCAATGACAGCCAATTACCTGAGCAGGTGAATCAATCACCAATAGCAATTGAATTAAAGTCGTGCTTTTGTTGTGTGTTTGAAGCACCCAGCCAGCCTCCAGGAAACGTGGTGTGGAATGTCACAGACTCCAGGGTGGTGCTGAGCTGGGAGGAGGTCAGAGCCATGGACAACGAGTCCGAGGTCACGGGCTACAAGGTCAGTGGGGACAGAGCTGGGAACAGCCCAGGGCTGGTGTTTCCTTGTCTGTCTGCATGCTCAGAGCATGCACAATCCCACCCCTAAAACATTTCACTGGGGTCTCCTTCTTAGGGATTTTAAATATTTTAAATATATATTCTAAGAGTGTCTCACCATTAATGTCCCCCAATCCCCCTTCCTCCCCATCCTGGCACTGCTCAGCTCTTGGGATCCCTCCCACACCTGGATCTGAGAACATTTAAACACTTACCACATCCGTAACTCTCATTCTAAATGTGTAACACTTAGCCAAGTGGATAAAACCAAAGAAAGAAACCAAAAACATTTAGCCTGATGGATGTAGCTTCCATTGCTGGCCAGGTGTATTTATTATATATTGTCACATATATTAAACTGATACTTTTAAACCTTTCTCCTCTTACCTGCTGTGGGCCATGCTCATTTCCCTCTTAGAAATTACCCAGTTGCACCTGCTCTAAACCTGATCAGCACACAAATGTAGAAGTGTTTAAAAATGTCATATAAGTGTGTGTAAAAGAAAAGCTGAGGATGCTCCTGCTAAGCTCTGTACTGCTGGATCCCACATGATATAATCCTGATTAAAAGATTTAGGCTGAAGATCTGATGACCCAGGGAGTTGTATTGGCAAGAAGTACATGTTTACAGCTTGTTCCAGTGTACCATTATTTCATATTATTGTAATAAAAATAATACATAATATGTATTATTTTCATACATATTATGTACATACACATTTTATATGTGTGACAGTGTTCACAGGGGTCCGAGGATGAGGGAAGAGACGAGGATCTGACTCCATGTTTTAGAAGGCTGATTTATTATTTTATGATATATTAAAACTATACTAAATAGAAGAAAGGATTTCATCAGAAGGCTAGCTAAGCTAAGAATAGAAAAAGAAGGAATGAATAACAAAGGTTTGTGGCTCGGACAGAGTCCAAGACAGCTGGACTGTGATTGGCCATTAATTAGAAACAACCACATGAGACCAATCACAGATGCACCTGTTGCATTCCACAGCAGCAGATAATCACTGTTTACATTTTGTTCCTGAGGCCTCTCAGCTTCTCAGGAGGAAAAATCCTAAGGAAAGGATTTTTCATAAGACATGCCCGTGACATTATATGTACATACACATTTTATAATAATACAATACGGATGTATTAGCATCCGTGGTGCCATTTGAAATTAAATCTGGAATGAAAGGTGAAAAAAATGTTTGAAAATTAATGAAAAACTCATTCTTTTTTTGAATGAAAAACATTCCAAAAACTGTTTTTGAGAGCGTTTTGAGTCAACGTTCAAAAGAGAACATTGATTGCTATTCCCTTCTCCCCTTAAATACAGTTCCACCCTGGAATATTAACCAAAAATCAGCTCTTTTCCTTCATCCCATCCCTCTGAAAAGCTGAAGCCCTGTTTGTGGGAGGCAGAGGAGGGCAGGGCGGTGCTGAGGCGTGCTGTGTTCGTTGCAGGTGCTGTACAGGACCAGCCAGGGCGGGGTGGAGGTGCTGACCACGGCCAGCACCACGGCCGAGCTGTGGCTGCAGCTGCAGGACGATTATCTCATCGAGGTCAGAGCCACCACCGAGGGCGGGGATGGCAGCAGCAGCCAGCAGATCCTCATCCCCAGACTAGCCAGTAGGTTCTGCCACTTCTTGTCCCAGCTCGTCTCTGCTTCCTTTGGTGGTGGGGGGAAAAAAACTAAAATTAATGTTTAGACGTTGTGTGGTAATAAGGTAATAAAGGGAAAGCAATTAAAATCTTCATGCCCTTATGCGTGGCAAACTCCATTCTGCTGAACTGGTAAATTGCCATTTAAGTTGGTATTAAAAATGTTACATTTTTTACTTCTTCTCCTTTTTTGATAAAAAACTATTACCTTGAAAGTAAACTCACAGATGAGTTTACTTTTCCAGCCTGATAAAGACCTGCAAGATCATTGAGTCCAGCCTTTGCCCAAACACCACCTTGTCAGCTAAACCAGAGCACCAAAACCATTCATGATCACAGCATCTCTGTAATTTTTAAATATTTCCTGTATTTTTGTAGATCTCTAGTGCTTGTAAGAAAAAATTACAGTAATTTTTGCTTGGCATCTAGGGAAAAGTCATAGTGGCACAGCAGCTACTTCTGCTTTCATTTAATCCTGAATTCATTTTTTCCTTTGTCACAGGTATGGATGCAAGAGGTTCTGGACCATCAGTCTTGAGTATCTTCAGTGTCTCCAGCTTCTTAGCAACAATATTTTCCTTGACCCTTAATTCTGTGTTGTGCTGATATATTTGCATTTGCTGGGGAAAAAAAATTGGTTACTAAAGTGCTTTTTTAAAAAAAACTGCAGTGGTTAATGCATGTTTTTTCTTCTATCCTGATGTGTTTTTAAATTCTTTATATTTCACTGTAAGTTGAAGTAAAAAATACCATGTAAAGTTTAGCAAATCCTTTAAAAAGGAATCTAAAATGCCTTAATACTTGAACCAAAGGAGTTTACATGTTACATACTTCAGATACAGTGTAAGAGAGAGGGGGCGGGATGGCACTGTGAGGTCGCAACATTTTTTGCAGCAGCCCTGAAGCGTTCTGGGTTTGTTCTGCATTGCTAAAATAGCATTTGACATGGAAAGGATGAAATCAGAGCTGCGGCTGTTATCAGGTGGAGTTGATAATGGCTGCTCCCAAGGCAGTGCCATCACCTTGGAGTTTGGATCATTTCCCTGCTGCTCTAAGTGGAAAGAAATCCCAAAAGAAATCTCCTTGAAAGAAATCCCACCTGGAGCAGGGCAAAGGCAGGGCCTCCATGCTGCTCCTGAGAAAGGATCTCCCAGCTGTGCTTTGGGGATGGTTTTGTGCTGCTTCTCAGTAAATTCTGAAATTCATCTCCTCATCTCCCCACCTTGCCTTCCCTAACCGGGTTCTTTGTTCACAACCAAACCCTCCCACCTTGAGGGTGCTGTGCTTGCCCTGCTGCCAGTGCTCAGGGGCTGAGGTGCCCACCTGGCAGCCCTGGGGAGGTGCAGGGACCCCATGGCCTTGGGGACAGGGACAGCCACCCCCTCCCTCCCTCCCTGGTGCTCCCAGACCTGCAGCCCCAATTCTCCTGCTCATGGCACTGCAAACAGCCTGAACTCAGACCTACAGTCAGACCTCTCCTTCCTGCTGCTCTTGAACCAGTTCTGAGCTGTTCCACCTGCTCTGGCCCTCAGCTGCACCCCACTGCTGTCACATGAGTCTGGGAAGTTCGTGGCCATAGTAGGATATTTAAAAAAATTACACAACAACACTACAGACTTGCTGTTGTAGAGAAATCTGTGCTTTCTTTCATGGCAGTGAATTAAAGATACATTCAGCCGGGTCCATTTGACTTCTGGAGTTGTGGCTTCAGTCAAATCAACCTTTTTAGAGAGGTCACAGCATCCCTGTTCAGATGACATAAAGCATCATCTCCTCTTAAAGACTGTGGTTTTTAAATTTCACAATATTACTACAACACACAGAAGTACAAAGGGAGAACCAGGATTAATAAAATTATGGTAGCACTTTGGAAAAAAATACCTTGATATGCATTCAGCTGGCAGATGAGCTCCAGATGAGACAAAGTGCTGCTGAGGAAAGCAGGAGCTGTATATACTGTACATAGAGAGCTATAAATGAGTTTAAAATTAGTTGCTTTTCCATGTGGCTGACCAGTGTTGTTTTCAGACACTTGCAAACAGGGGGGGGGGGGACATGGAAATCCAGGTGTTCCTAGTGAGTAAATAGTTCTATTTCATGCAACAAAGGGTGACTCTTGTTTCACAAAATTCTAGTCCAGGTTCCTGTACTGCCCATTTTTCATGCACTTACATTGTATTATTACTTGATTTCTAGTTCTATATCTCCATGAGATATGTACCCAGTACCTTGTTTCATATTGAAAAGGTTGAAATTTATCCTTGAACTTCCAGTTGTGCGTGTATCCTATGGTTATCTGTATGCATTCTTTTCTATGGCTCTAATAAAATATTTATTACATTGAGGGATAATAGAATATTTCAAAGTGTTATTGCTTGTTCCTGTTACATGTTTGTACACATTGGGGGTTTAATACATCTAGAAATGGTTGTGCTCAACCTTCTGAGCTTCTCCTCTGCCTAGGTTTGCATCAGGATGGGCAAAAATCCACCTCCATTTCCCTGGCTTCATTTCCCATCTATCCAATCAGGCTGTTTCCTCTTCCCTAAAGTGGAAAAAAAAAAAAACCACTGTAATTATACTGAAGAAGAGTTGGTTTTTTATAATAATTTATTCAGTGTATCACCATTTAGCATTAAATTGCAGGTCCTGTTTGCTGCTGCAGTTGCCTGTTCCTTACACACTGCAGCTTCCCATAAAACCTGAGACTTTCCAGCAGTGAAACCTTTTTCTTGGGAACACAGGCACAGCACAACTATTTACTTTAAGTTTTTAAAGTGTAGGTTCTACCTGCATAACTGGGAGCTGATCCAGATGCTGCAATAAGGGTTAATAATGATCCCAACAAATCACAAGTGTATACACAAGACTGGAATGATTTTTCTGAAGTAAATCAGGTTTAAATCAGGTTTTTCCTGTCAGATGGTTGTAGGTGGACACTCCTGCCTTGCTCTGCCTCCCCCAGTGTCCAGATTAATCTTCCTTTAAACTGATCTCTCTTTCTTCCCCCTATCATGTTAATGCAGCTCAGGGTTATTTGCATTATTAGAAGTGTCTTGGTTCTCCAGTGAGTTGATAAAAAACAAGCTGGCATTGGGAAAGTGCAGGAGGAGAAGGTGGAGAGGCAATAAGGGATAATCCTACCTCTTGCAGGCATTTCCAGGGCAGCTCCTGTGACCATCCAAAATTAGCAACTCGGTCCTGGGGTGAAAAAAAAAAATAAAAGGAAGAAAAATCATAATGAAAAACGTGACTAGAATTATTTATACAACAAGAACTGCAGGTGGTGGGGAAGGCGGTTCTGCCACTCCATTTGACTTGGGCTTCCCCAAATAACCAGCATTTTGTCACATGTAATATTTGAAATCTCATAAGAAACAATGGTAGACTTCAGTCATAGTTCTAAAAATTGCATTCTTTTCAATTCCCCATCCACCATCAGAGCTGTATTCTAAAGCCTGAATTTCTCAGAGGTACTTGGAGTAAGAATTTCTTTAAAACCCAACTTTTCCTTTGAACAATTTACTGTGGGATATGTTACAAACATGCAGGATCCTCTATGAATGCAAAATGAGTTAAAACCTAATATCACTTCAGGCCAAAGAAATATTGGAGATCTCTATTTTCTACTTAATTTGCCTTTCAGTGGTGGCAGGCAGATGTGGGCAGTGCCTGTCAGGTTATATCTGTTATGTCTTAATAACAGGCAATAAAGCAAGCTGTCCAGCATGAGGGAGTGCATTCATCTGACAGCTCTGTCTGCAATAAATAACAATGGGATATTGTGAAAATAAAATGAGTTTGTAAACAGGCCCTGGCTCTCTTAGGGGAAACAACCGCCTCGATTGTTTTATGCTAATGCTGTGAACTCCTGCAAATCAATAAAAGGGGATGTGTTCAGCACAGACAGACCTGAGTGCACCTTCTGCTGCTTTATCAGGGCTGATGGATGGAGAGAGGCACTTGGAACCTGGGAGCTGCCAGGGATGGATGGGGAGCACCCTCAGCAGCTCTGGGAGCAGCCCTGTCCTCTGGGAAAAGGCATTTCCTGACAATCCACAGCTCACAGCCATCGAGTCCCAGCCAGCCCAGAGCAAAAAATTTATATTTTTCAAAAAGAAAAACAAAAAAAAAAAAAAAAATCAAACCAGCACCTCAGCCTCAACACCTGACCCCCCAGTGCCACATCCAGGCTTTGTTAAACACACCCAGGGATGGGGACTCCACCACCTCCCTGGGCAGCCATTCCAGAACTTTATCACTCTTTCTGTGAAAAACCTTTTCCTGATATCCAGCCTGTATTTCCCTTGGTGCAGCTCGAGGCTGTGTGCTCTGGTTGTGTCAGCGCTGCTGGAGAAAGAGCCCAGGCACCTTTCAGTTGAGCTGTTGGGGCTGGGTGGGACTCGATGTTCTTGAAGGTCTCTTCCAGCCTGGTCATTCTGTGAATTCTGTGAACTCCTTCTCAGCAGCCCCAGCAAGCCCTGGTGCAGTTATTAAAGTCTTACCTTTGGCTTGGAAGAGTTTCCAGAGTGGCTGAGGGTGGGACACACCATTGCCACCCCTGGGCATCCCCTGCAGGACAGTCCTGTGCCAGCTCTGCCACTTTCCCCTGCGGGCAGGTGCTGCCAGAGCCAGGGGACTCTCCTTGGAGATGCCCTCACAGGGCACCAGTGTGTCTGGGCACGAGTATTTGCCACAAATACAGCCCACTGTCCCTCCCAAATAACCCTGCACTAATCTGGGATCCATTTCCCTGTTTTTCCCTTCGTGCCCGTGGCTGTGGGTGCCAGTCCTCTGTCCTGGCTCTCAGCTGCACCACAGAGCTGCCCCCAGGAGTTTGGAATTTCAATAAAGAGACTCTCACCTTTCCTTTTGCCTGGTGTTTCAATAAAGAAACCTCTCTCAGCTTTCCTTTGGCTGCTCTTGCAGAGCCTGAGCTGCAGTGTCTGCAGTGCCCTCGTTAGAATTCATACCCTGCTCTGGGCCTGAACTCTGTTTTCAGACTTCACAGTTTGTACATGAGAGTGTTTTAGTATTAGAATTTCACAGGACCTTCCTGTGCATCCTTCCTTTGCTTTTTCCATCCTTAAGGGTCAAGAAAACGTGAAAACTCAACTTGGAATTAAATTTCTTTTCTTGAACTCCTCACTGATCTTTTTGAGGTCAGGAAGCGTCTTTGAGACTCTTTTATTTTTTTTTCCAGATGCACAAATACAGGAGACAAGCCTGTAACCCCATGCAGCATTACTGAAACACTTTCTTCCCAATGTACCCAAGATTATTTTCTTACCCTTTAAGAGCATAATTAGTCCTGTGAGGCCTGGACCATGCCTGCTCTTTGTGCTGTGCTCTCCATTGCTTCCCAGCCATTAATTCCCTTGTGGGGGGAGAACATCAAGGCACTGGCAGAGGCTGAAAAGGGAACAATCAAAAGCATCACATTGGAGCCTGTGAAAGGATGCAACTTCAGGATGTTCATTCGCTCAGCTTGTGACAATTTAAACTCAGAACAGCTCCTTCTCAAGATGGGGTCTGGATGGGCAGGAAAGGTGGCCCTTGGGATTGCTGTCCCTGGGGGATCTCTCTTTTGTGCTGGAACACAAGCAATGGTATCTTACATCAGGTAAAAGCACAAAAAGAGTCAGAGAAAACAGGGAAAATCCCTCCCTGATGATACAGAGAATAAATCATTTTCCCAGCACCTGTAAAGGATTCTGAACAGGACATGTGTTTAACAAGAATTTCCCTTATTAGCAATCCAAGGAGGGCCATGCTTAAGGCAGACAAATAATTTAATTTTTGTCACACTTCCTAACATTGCCACCAAACTGAGGCATTTACAGTCACCCTTGTCACAACACCAATTATCTATTTGAATAGCAGAGCTCTCTGCTGATTGAATGAGTTCTGCAGTGAGAGCAGATCATTTCAGCAGCACCATCTGATCATCATTACTTTTTGGATACAGGATGTAAATAGACTATCATGACAAAAAATATGGCTTTGGTACCTTTTCAGCAGCTTCAGACGAGATGGGGGAGCTTCTGCAGCAGCCAAAAGCATCAGTTCATGGGCTGGAAAACAATGTCCTGGGGGTTTGTGTTGCCTTGGAAACGTGAAAAATAAAGCACCATTAATTACCAATTCCCAAGCAAGCAGTGCTGAGGGTCTGATCCCAGGCTAATGAATCCCTCACCCCAATTTCTGCAGCCTTGGGCTGATCAATCCGCCCTGCTGAACCAGGGCAGGGCTGAGGCACAGCAAAGCTCTGCCAAGTTTTCCTGCTGGCTGTGATTCCTCAGTGGCACCAGGAGGCTCCAGGCAGCCCCCAGGGCTGTGGTTCCTCTTGCCTTCACATCCATGACCTCAACAACATCTTCAGCTGGTTGGTTTTCACAATAAATGCACTTTTTCTTCAAGGAGGTACTAGCAGCAGACCTGATGAAACATCCAGGGACACACATATGCAAGTCCTATATAAATCCCATACACATATATATATATATAAAAATATATATAAATATAAATATATATATATATAAATCCCATATATATATATAAAAATCCCATATATATATAATATACATGTGTATATATTTATATTTAACAATTTTATTTTTTATTTTATATTTATTTATTCGTATATGTATTAATATATATTATATATAATATAATATATAATTTGCAATATTATATACAACATATATAACATAATCTATGTAATATAAAATATATATATTATATTATGTATAGTATTTATTTATTTGTATGTATTTTCTCCAGATAAAAACCATTCTGGTAGTCCTGACCACTGGCACAGAACCAGGAGTTCAGCCAGAACTTCTGCTGTCGTTCTACCCAAAATACTGCCAAAATCTTTAATGTTACATCTTCTGTATAATAACAACTTTTAAGTGGAATTAAACATTTTTATCTACAGACTGCATGTGCTCTTTTTCCTCCCTCTAGTGCTGGTGCTTTGGTGCTAGTTTTATAATTAGGAAATATAAACTCTACATGATAACTCTGTGAAATAAATCTAATAATAAATAACGCTGTGGAATCAGTGAAACTGGAATCAGCCCCTTCTTGTGGGAGTTTGAAGTTACCATAAAAGTTTCTTTTGGGAATGCTCCACCCCCCTGGCAGCACAGCCCAAAGCAATCAGTGAAAACTTTAGGCACAGAAAGTATGGAAGGATAAAAATAACTCTAGTAATAAAATAACTCCAGTGATTCTGAGATCCTGCCCACAGCACAAGTCTGGGGCACAGCCATCTCCCTGGAAAAGCACCACTTTCATCTTGTATCACACTAAGCAAATGCTATTTTTATATTGGTCCCAGCTATTTTAAGCAAAAATTTGCTTAAAAAGGACACCGAAAGACAACGTTTTCCTTTGGTGAGCATCCACTTCTAAACGAGCTGTTTACAGCAGTAATTTGGAGTTTTCTTTTCTCTCTCCAGTTTTCCTCAGGACTAATGCCAATGGCAATCTCTGTGAATCTCCTGACTCTTTCTGGAGGTTAAACAGGCTACAAGAAAACCAGATCAAAGGGAAAGAAAAACTTTGTTTGGGAAGCACAAAAATATTTACATAGCACAAGGTAAGCCAGAACTCCTCATTTCTACCATGTGGACACGCTTGTAAAAAGCAGGTTAAAAATTGGCCATTTTTAGTTCAGCTGGGGAGGAGAAAAGGGATTTTATAGCTCATGTAAGAAGAGAAGAGAGACAAGGCTGGAAATCAGTTTGTGATGCAGCTAATTGAAAAGATCCAGAGTTTCCCGGGTTTCCTGCCTGGAGGAGAAGAATCTCTTGGAGCCATTTTGATGCACAAGAGGAAAAGAAAATAAAGTTTCCCACCACAGACAACTGACTGGGAAATGGCAGCCAGAAACAACAGGACTGGAGCAGGCAGAGCTCGGGAAGCAAGACAAGAGCTTTGCTCCAACCTCCTCTGAGCTCCTCAGCTGCAACCACCAATTTGGGCAGCAGACTATTAATAGAACTCCTGAGAGATAACACAGATTGAACTGGGGCTGGCCACTGCAGTAAAAAATTAGAGACATTTTTTCACAAGATATTTCTCAAGAATTCACCTCTTTTCTAGCCAGCTCTGGTAAACTCAGACAAAATGGGGAGTTCAAAACATTTAATGATATTTCTTCTACCGAGTTCATCATCTCTCCTCTCTGAGGTGCTGGAAACAAACCAAACCATAAATGTTTTGATGTCAAACACCCACTTGTGCCTGCCCTGGGAGGAGCAGAGCTGTCCCTTCTGCTCTTAATTAGCAGTCCTCTGGGAAGAAAGGAGAAAGGCCGTGCTTTAAATGAGAGCCATTTGGGGAAGGCTTTCCTCAGAAGATGAGAGCTCTGGGATGCCTTGGAGCTGTCAGAGGCAGAGCCCATCTGTGCTGGGCGAGTGCTGCCAGAGCTCAGGAGCGCTCCATGGTGGTTGTTCAGATGGAAAAGGTGACTGAGGGGTCAGAGTGCTGCCCTGTGAGCATGAACACCCTGAGAAAAGCCCCCTGAGAGCCAGGCATTGCCCCCAGCACCTCCTTGTCCTCGAGCAAGTCACTCCTGCTCTTGGAGCTCAAGAGGAGATTCTGCAGCTTGGGGCCACTTCCCTGCTTGACTGGAGTTTGTGCTAGAAAGTGTGGGACAGGGTCAGACCCCCCATCAGGGGCTTTTAACCAAATATCTCTTGATCTTCTTGAAGCCTGGTGGATCAGAATTCTTGGGGTGGAAGCCCTGATTTCAGAGACCATGGTTTGATTTCCAGGCCTGGATCATCTGCTAATGGGCTCCCTTGCATACAGCCACAACTTCAAGACTGAATTGCTGAAAATCAGGTTTAAATCTCAGGTTTTCCCCCCATTTCTATGAAGTTTAAAATAATTTCCAATATTCCACGGGCTCTTTCCTCCAGTCCCAGCCCAGGTGAGGTGCAGCCATGTGAGTCCTGCCATTCCCAAAGCTGCTCGTGACTCACTGCTCTTACTGGGGCAGCACAGGGCTGGGACCAGCTCCCAAGGAGAGCAATTGGATGGAATTCATGATGCCTCCTGTGACCAAAATAACCAGACAAGGTTATAAATTTAAGCAGACACTATGAGGGACAATATGCTTAAAATGTTGGTTTATATGGTAGTGGCATAGAATAGGAAAAAATTGAAATTAGAAGAGAATAAAAAGAGCATTAGAGAAATATTGAACATTTTGTCTATTTCACCTGTCAATAATGCCTCATGTGTTGCTGTAAGGATTCAAGAAACGTTCAAGGAAGGTATTTGAAGTGCCAAGAAAACATTATTTGTTGGTGAGTCCAACCTGCCCAGCAGCTGCACTACCTGGGCTTGAAGGGCATTTTTCAGTGGTAATAAGGAAAAAAAGCATTTGAACAGAGAACCACAGAGTCATTTAGGGTAGAAAAGACTTTTAAGATCATCAAGTCCAACCATTAACCCAGCACTGCCAAGGTCACCACTAAACCACGTCCCCAGGCACCACATGTACACCTCCGTTAAATCCCTCCAGGGTTGCTGACCCCACCACTGCCCTGGGCAGCCTGTTCCAGGGCTTAACAACCCTTTCAGGGAAGAAATTCTTCCTAATATCCAATCTAAACCTCCCCTGGCACAACTTGAGGCCATTTTCCCTCTCTTATGGCTCGTTACCTGGGACAAGAGATATCTATTTCCCACTCTGTGTAGAACACTGAATTTTGTGAGCACGGGAACTCAGACACAGAGATGCTCAGATGATCAAAGGGCACTGGAGCATCACTGCTCCAGAGAGAAAACCTTCCCCTGCACACCTATGGCAGGACAGGACTCCTGGCTCACAAATTCAGGACTTCTTCACTTAAATATGAGGACAAATATACAAAACACACATGCAGAAACCTGAGGGAGTGAGGGGCTGGTTTCTCCACACGCCAGCAGCAGAGATGCTGCCGTCTGCCAGGCTGCAGATGGACACTGCATTTAGAAATTAAACTGTAAGTCACTGGTTGTTGGGGTTTTTTTACAGCATCAGTCAGGTTTTGTGTCTGTGGGAAACTTTTCCTCAGAGAGGCTCTTTTCACAGACACAGCAGGGATGGAGGTAACAGCATGAAACGAGAGAGCTTGAAAAGCAGCGGCGTGCTGCAGGAAGCCCAGCATTTGCATGTTAAGCTACATCTATTCCCTGAACGCTCAGGCACATGAAAGCAAGCCTGGTTAGCAGCAGATCTGTTCGCTGCAGCCTGAATTTAAAGGTCAGGGATGTTTAGAGCCGGGTTTTTTTTGCACTTAGCTGGAGCAGAGCTGCACGGCTCTCCTCGGGAGCAGGCACCGTGCCGGGACAGCGGGGCACGGTCCCGTCTGCAGCACAGGGCCTCCACATCAGCCCCTGCCTCCCAGTGCCAGTGGCCCTGGTTCGCTGGGATGTTGTAGGAGAGACATTTCTCTGATACCAGTGACCTTAACAAGAGCTTTTCAGCGCTTGTCAGGCTCTGACAGCTGAATCCTTTTAGGCACGTAAATGCCGCGTGAGTGGAAAGCAGCCGAACGGAGCCTTTTTCCCAAAAACACAGCCCTGGGGGAAGTATCAGACATTCAAACTCAATTCAAACCTGTCTCATCTTCAGAAATTAAGCTGGTTTTTGACCAGGCTGAAGGTTTCCTACCTGACATGGCAATTCTGCCCTTTGGCTTCTGGAGGGGCTGGCAGGGGCACCAGGGCTGCAGGCACGGATGCTCTGCTCTGCCTCCCGCTGCTCCTCATCCTCCTGTGACACCCTGATGAACAGCCAGGCATGGCAGGGTTGTCATCCACACCCCCGAGCTCCCCAGGATGCTGTTTCCTGCCTTGCTTTGGCATCCAGGAACGGGAGATAAAGAATAAAATGATGACCCTTGTCATCGCCTTCCAAACGAGCAGCTCTGATGTGCAGCGTGTTTGAATAGTCAGGGCAGGGGCAGACACACATGCTGGATTTACTGAGATAAATGTTGGTCTCAGCTGTTGAATTCCTGGTGCTGATGAAGGCTGCAGAAAAATTGTGTGTATGCAGAGTGGATAAGAGATGAGGGCTTGCTGTTGCCTGCCAATAGATAAAGGACTGGAGTGACTGCTGCTTTGTTTGGGTTTGTGATTAGATTGATATGGCTCATGTCTTAGAATAGGTGAGCAATTAAACAGCAATACAAGCCAAGATCCTTGAATTCACCTGAAATGCACTGGTGAGGGAAGGGCCCCTGGAGGGACTGATCTGACCCCAGAAAGCAGTGCACACCCCCCAGAGGGGTTTTAGTTCAGCTCTTCTGGACTGGTCATTTATCTCATGCTGGTGAGGTGGCACAGGGCTCCATCTCCTCTGGAGAGGGGACACACCTTCTGAAGCCGCAAGGGAGGGAGAGGTGGGCACAGACTTGTCTCACATCCTCCCAGGCAGTGACACCCCAGCACTGAGAGCAGAGGCAAAACCCCCTCACATTTCCCAGCACAGCTGCACACAGTGGCATTTAAAAGGCCCATTTTGAGTCCCCTCACCTTCCCCTCCCACAGAGCTGAAGGGAAGCCCCAGCCCCAGCAGCAGCACTGGAAGATGAGCTTGCCTTTCTCAGAAGCCCTGGAGGTCCCAGCCCAGCGGGCGAGCTCGGCTCTGGCTCCCGGGTGCCACCCGGGCCCTGGGGACAGGCAGCTGGGTCACCGAGCCACCAGGCTGCTCAGCAAGGCACAACAGCCACCTGGGGCTCTGCCAGGCTCAGCTCCTGCCCTCCCAGGTCCCCTGCATGAATGCACTTGTGCTTTGCTCTGCTGCCTCCGCAAGCACTGCTGGTGCTGAGCGCGTCACTTATCCCAGTGAGGAACATGACAAAAATTGCTGGGGCTTTGTTCTGGCATTCTTAGCTACTTGCTGTATGCAAGTAAGTCCCTTGTCTTATTTTTGGAGGAAATTTGTTGCTACTTTCTGCCTGCAAACCTCCCGCCCAAGGGCAGCACCTTCCATTACTGCAGTCCCTGGGGCATCCCTTCAGGACAATCGATATTGGGCACTGTGAAATCTCAGGGGTTTTCCCTGCCACCAGCCCCAAAGCACCTTGAGAAATTCCACGTGTCTGCCTCCCAGAGTGCCACTGCAGCAGGTATAAATGTGTACCTCTGCCACATAGCCTGGACAGGCTCTGCTGAAGAGGGAGGAAGAGGAAAAGAGATTCTCCTTTTCTCTCTCTGCCTTCAACAAATCCACATCTGCTTATGGCATCTGATGCTACTTGCATTCACCTCTTATCTGGTCCTTTTATCTTTTCCTCTTCTGGGACTCCAATCCTACCAAGGACAGCTGAACTCCCCAGAATTTTCCCCTCTTCAGCTCTGTCCTGTCTGTGGGGGTTGCATTAATTTACCCAAATTTTACTGCTGCATTCAGGGTTCAGAGCAGAAGTTACATAAAGCAGCAGCACCTCTGTAAGGAAGAGCTGATCCCTCAGAGGGGATGAGATCAGTTGTAGCTCTCAGTGACCACCTGAAACGGGCTTTTATGAAATTGCAGGAAGTTGCCAAACATCTCAAAATACAGAAAATAAGTCTGACATACCTATGAATGAAAATATTGCTGGTTACTATTATATTTATATGCATTATATTGAAATGCATTATCCCATGTAAAATGTGGTCATAATTTAAACATGTGACTATCTCAGGATTTAGTGCATCTGTTGAAAATTTTCATTGCAAAGATAAAAATATTAAAGGTTTTGAGTGAGAGTTGCTCACCTGTAGCACCCTCACTGGGGCTGTGCTCAGATCTCAGGCACCAACAGCTCCACCTCCTCCAACACCCGGACATGGACTCAGGGAAGGTTTCCTTTGGGAAGAGTTGGAAGAAACAAGCTGAATCACAGGTATGGCTGAGTTAGGAACTCTGATGTGTCACAGACATCTTTTATGAAAAATGAGAAGCTGAGAGGCCTCAGGAACAAAATGTAAACAATGGTTATCTACTGCTGTGGAGTGCAACAGGTGGGTCTGTGATTGGTCTCATGTGGTTGTTTCTAATTAATGGCCAATCACAGCCCAGCTGGCTCGGACTCTCTGTCCAAGCCACAAACCTTTGTTATCATTCTTTCCTTTTCTATTCTTAGCTAGCCTTCTGATGAAATCCTTTCTTCTATTCTTTTAGTATAGTTTTAATGTAATATAGATCATAAAATAATAAATCAAGCCTTCTGAAACATGGAGTCAGATCCTCGTCTCTTCCCTCAACCGGAGACCCCTGTGAACACCGTCACACAATGTCTGCTTGATTTTGGGCACATTTGTAATTCATGTTTAGAATTCAATTATTTACATAATTGACAGAAATGTAAAAGCAAATAAGATAACAGAGTGAAAATATTTGTGTTTTCTTATGGCAGTAAAAGAAAACTCCAAAACAGCTTTAAAGATGAAGGGCAACTTATTTCCAGATTTAGAGCTTCTAATGGTCTCAAAAACACACGCTCACAACTAAATCAGTGATAAGTGAATGCTGGAGGCACAATACAGAACATTCTGGAGTAACAGACATGCAGGACCAGAGTCTGAAGTGGGAATTCTTGTCCTGACACCACACAGCCTTTGGGAGGTCACAAGGCAGTCAGAAAATGCATCTGACTCCTTTCCCAATACCTGCCACGGGCAATGGAGATGCCAGCCCACACAAAGGGCCCCTCAGTGATCCACCTGATCCTTTTCTTACAGACATAGGCAGCAGGGCAAACAAAAGACAGAGCTGGAGGCTGATGTGTGCTCTGTTTCATGATTCAGTGTTCCCTCGGTCCTCCCACCACGCCTGCTCTGGTGAATGGAGGAGCATGTGCGGCTGAGAATCACCAGGCAGGTGTTTAAAAGATATCTGTAAGCAGTTCTGCTATAGTCTAATTAGTGCTCTAATACACATTACAGTGCACAGTCATCATTATTTCCTCTTCATTAGCTGCTGAAATATAACACATCTTAAAAAAAAAAAAAAACCTAACCCATTTTCCTTTTTTTTTAATTAAAAAAAACCCCAAGAGCCTGTTTCTGCCATTACCATAACAAAGGCAATAGGAATATGATTAATGCATCCATCCAAGCTATGTGCATTGTACATTAAAGGCACCAGCTCAGCCTAACGTGAGCTCCCACACCCCAAGCCACACTTGGTAACATTCACACACTTGCACCAAATGAAATGTTTGGAAAGGAAACAACAGAAGAATTAATCTTTTCTCCTAAAAATGCAGAATCTTATTCTCTGCAAAGAGGGAGGCCACAAGCCCAGCAGAATGCACCCAAACTATTCAAGGCATGGTGCGAGAGGGGCAGGAGATCTCTGTGGTCACTCCGTGAGGGTAGTCAGTGCCAGCTCGGCCCAGTTTGGGGTGTTGTGGCTCTCTCTGCCCCAGCAGGATGCAGAAATTTCTGAAACGTGGCCATTGCCCCCAGCATCTCAGAGGGAACTGCAGGATCCTGGCAGTCCCACACATCCCAGCCCTGACCACACAGACACAGCTCAGGAGCTGCTGTGCCCAAAGTCCTCAGGAACAGCTCCTGCCTCTGGGCATTCCTCACACAGACCCCACTGGGGTCACCTGTGCCAAGGAAAGGGGCTTCTCCAAGCCTGGGGGCCAGGATTTTAGTGGTGCAGCAGATTTGGCTGTTGCAGTCAGATACTGGGGTACAGCACACTCCCTGCAGAGCCTTTGGGGTAATCTGGGGGATTGGGTGGGAGATCAGGGACCCAGCTCCTTTCCTTCATGCCTGTGCACACTGGACACCCTCACAAGTCACCACAGCATCCCTAAGACAAGTCATCCCCTTCTCCACTTCAAATTTAATTTTCCATCAAAGGTTGGAAGTCAGCATGAACTCACCAGAGGGCACAGCAGCTGAGGAAGGAACATTTTTCTGCCTGCTTGGCCTCTGACAGCAGCCCTTTAATTACAGCAAGTTTTCAGCAAGTCCCTGATCATGCCCAATCCCCCAAACTCAACTTGAAGCTTCTCTGCAGCTCCACTCTTCACCTTCTGTGACAGAGCAGTGACAGATGCTCCCAAACTGATCCCTTATGAAACAAAACACCGCATCTATAATGCGCCTTTACTGCAACAACAGATTTTACTCTTCCTCTAGAGATCCACAGAAATCTGGCCAATTTTTAGACTAATTCAAGCTCTGGGGAGCGAGAAAACCCCAAAGCTGATGCTGCTGATGAAGCTGGTGAAGCAGCAGACATCAGAGCTGTGGGGCTGTGCCCGCTGAGCTGCTCTGCTCGCAGCAGCCAGGCAGGAGGGGATTTACACCTCGAGCTAAAAGGAGTGAGTGAATCCACACCCAGCTGAGGCTCAGGGGGTCTCACCTGTGCCTTGGTCCCTATCAAAACCTCAGTCAGCTGGAAATAGCTCCGGGATTTTCCAGGGATGTTTCTGGCCCTGGGTTTCCAAAAGCCCCCAAAACAAAACCCAACAGCCCCAGTGATGGATGCCAGCGCAGGGAAAGTTTCGTGTGCCTTCGCTTTAAAGACAGGGGAGCAGCAGCAAATAGGTTAAACAATTTAGCCCGGGTTGTTCAATAAGTGCTTTGCAGAGCCTGGGTTGGGATCTGGAGATCTTGTCTCCTGTTATTGACTTGATTTAACATTGCTGGAAACACCTTAATTATTTTGTTTTGTTGTTCCAAAGAGCTGAGCATAGGAAATAGTCTAAAGCCCTGTGCAGTGCTGAAAAGAAAGCTTGATGAGATTTTGTTTCTTTTGCTGAGAATACAAAGAGCAAAAGGTTGAAAGTAGATGGGCCACTGAGTTCTCCTGGTTTGCTTTTACAGGTTGTTTTTCCTTATTTTCATTATTAATCAAAACCACTCTGAAGTTTCCTAAGGAAAAGGGTAATGGTGTCAGGAAAATTTAACATGTGCTCGAGATGAATTCAATGCAGCTCTATTACCTGTAGGTCAGCTTGTTTTTTCTTTTAGAGACAAGTTTACATCTCAGCTTAGGGAAACTATTGAACCAGGCACAACAGGAGCTCTGAGCTGCTCCTGGAGCCCCGTCACAGGAGCTGAGGAGCACAGGAGTTTGATAATGCCTTAATGCAGCACAGACATAGCATTTGATTTCTATATTGATCACTCTATACACAATTAGTGGAGTAAAGTGCAAGTTTACAGCTGGTGCAGCTCCTTGCTCTTGTTTTTGGAGTGAATAAAACTGATTGAAGCTGAAGTGAGGGGAAGCAATCATGTTCCCTGACCTCAGCAGTGACATCCAGCAGCAGTCATGAAGCACAAAGGCTTTTTAAAACCATGCAGAAGCTCAGTCTCTTGGAGCCATGCTGACTGCTCTCTCACCTGTGATTGAAAATTATTTTAAATAGATGCTTAAAAAAACATGATTTTAAAATATTTTTTAATTGAGGTTAACCTCCAGCTTTAAAAAGCCAGAGGAAAAGGACTACGTGCTGAATTTCAGTTCCAGGCGCTTTTATATTTGACAGGTAAAAATTGCAAAAAAATATTTCATGCATTTGAAGGCTTTTCTTCCTCTTGTTGGGATATTTATATTGTATTCTAATTGCTGATTTCTCCACAGACAGAGGTAAATGTCTTTCACCCCAGAGACTTTTGAAGATGTTATTTTGACACGTCCACGCAGACCAACACCCACTCAGCACATCAGGATGTAACTGCAAAATCAATTAATTCAACAGCTATTTCTGCAGCTTGAAGTGTAATTACCCATGAAATGTTGATGGGTTTCAGGATAGCAGAAATTCATCATTTATGCTTAACCTGGCTTGCTTTCCCCTCCCTCCATCCCTGAAGCAGTGCTTGGATGTTCAGGGAGCAGTGATGGATGCAGGTGAGTTGGGTCTCACCCACTCTGGACCAATTCAAGCCATTTTCCCCCTCGGCAAGGTGAGGTGGAGCACGGGCAGCTCTCCCAAAGCCCACCAGAACCAACACCCAGCTCCCTCCCAGTACAACCCCTCAGCAAAGCCTCCTCCTTCCCCCTCTCCCACCTCTC